>NW_026623285.1:703796-800946 GCF_030028575.1 Malurus melanocephalus
AAAAAAAAGTTTAAAACAGGAGTAGATATCATGATAAACACCTGTGATTGATTCGTGAAATATGCACATTTTTTCTACATTAGAAATGCAGTATACATGTTCATTTTATTCTTTATGAAAATTATTTCAGGAGATTTTGAGCGCTAAAGCCACAGTATAATTTATGTTAGCAGTCCTCTTTTCAGCTGTAATGAACATATTTCTTGGGGAACTGGCAGACTATTGCACAAAGTAAAAGATATTCTGTTTCGTTAAAGCAAAGAGAAAAATAAATGTGTCTTGCCAGAAAAACATAACCRTGAGAAAATGCTTTCAGTAAATTGATATCAAATACTTCTAATACAGTAGTTGACCTTTACAAGTTCTGTTCTTACCTGTCTTTTGAGACAGTTGGGCAAGCAGGAATTTGAAATGGAGTTAGTACCACGTTCAARTTGAAGGTTCTTGTTAGGACTTCAAGCCCCTCATTTCTTCACTAGTATTGGGACAGCTTAGGCAGTAGCATCATGTTTCATATTTGAACTTTTAGGGGAAAAAGYGGGATGAAATACCAAATATCAAAGAATTTKTGACTGCATCTGGATTCTAAGGATRCAAYGRGTGAGTTCTGCCTAGCTCTGGCAAATGTCGACAAGAAACAATGGTTGCTTTTATTACTTCTACTGATTATTTGTAGCAGGTTACAAAATGAAACAAACATACAAACAAAAAGGAGAGAATCAGCTTAAAGAGATGTGATACTGTTGCTTTGTGTTACTGATGAACAGAAGCTGGAAATAAGCTTTCAAGTAATAAACTTGTTACTTTCAAGTAATAAGTTTGGATTTGCACTTGTATAGAAAAGGATTTATGTACATAGAGACTCACCTGGTGAATTCAGATTCACTATAAAGTTCTAGTTCCACTCTGGAAAAGATGGGACTTTCAATAGAAAATRCTTTTTTCCTTAATTGCCATGGTTTTTTGTCTCTATTTTTGTGCTTAGAGGAAATGCTTTACTCCTCCTTTCACTAGAATGAAGGTGTGTTTCAACACTGGTTGATTAGCTCTTTGTGAGGAGAGGAGCTGTATTAGGTCAGTATAAACCCCTGAGCTCTCCAGAACTTCATGCAGGCATTTATGTCTAAACAAGTTGCCTCTGCTTTGAGCTGCTCTGTTGTGCAAGAGAAAAGCACCAGGACTTCTACTTTCTACAGGATTTTTACAGTGAAATGAAGCTTTTRTTCACAGTGACAGAGCTCCTCTTGTGGAGAAGGATGAGAGACCTCTGCTTTACCTCCTTACATTTTGAGTTTTACCTTTTAGACTCCTGTGTTGCTCTGCACTGAATGATTTGCTAGCTTTTTAAATATGGATCTTACAATGGGAAGAGGAGTCTGAGGTGAGTCTCAAGGAGAAAGGAGCAATATATACTCATCTGACTGGTACATGCTTGCTATCCTGACTTTGGCAAAGCTTTGACAAAAGCTATTTTGATCAAGCCCTCTTCTCTGGCATATGTCAGTGAAATGCAAAAGATTTTGATTTGCCTTATTAAAATAGGCAACTAATTTGAAAATATTTGAAACATGTTATTCTTCCAAGATGTTTGGGAGTTTGGGCCATATGTTTTTGCAGAAAAGAGGCTGATGTAGCATATTCAAGTGAAAAAACCTAAGCTCATCCTATCATGCTGGCAGTTTATAGAGTACTGGGTGGTCTGCTATGGTATCTACAGGAACACTGTAGGAATCTTACAYTGATGACTCAGATTCAAGTGCAACTGGCTTGCAATGAGAAAAATATTCTGAATTGTTGATCCATAATCTGCAAATGGGCAAGAAACAAAAATCAGACTTTCCTTCCAGCAGTACTGCTGTGGCTCTATAATGCAATGCAGTTCTGAGTCCCCACTGTTCAGATCCCAGTGGAATTTTCTCTCTATTGAGCTTTATTAGCCTTTCTCAGAAACGATTTCTGGCTGCCAGAATTGCAGATGGAGCCTGTGACTAGTAGATATTTTTGCCCCTGCCTGTTGCACATATAAGAAGGTACCACATTTCATGGCTTCTCTTTGCAGCTCCATGAGAGCAGCCCACTGAGGCAGGGATCTGTGCCATCAATTTTACTYCATCAGTCTCCTAGCATTTCAACCRCCATCCACAGCAMCAGATCRTGATCTGACTGCTCTCATCTTCAAATCCACAAAGTACATACAGRCTTAAACCCATCTGCAGCATACCAACAAAAGGACCACTCATTCCCAGTAATCCACACACCCTCATCAAAAGAATTATGAAAATATATATTCCATGTACCTTCAGCTGCACTAGTCCAAAACCACCATTCAAATCCTAAAACTTGCCTTCAAATCCAGAAAAATATTTCATTGCATGGCACTTCCAGGTGGCTGGCTCAGGGACTTCAAGCTCGTAGCCATTGACACCTCCCTTTAGCAGCAGGGCCCAGCCCAAGGGTCGATATCCCTATGAACAGTGCTCTCTGGACAATGTCCAATGCATGCAGAGGGSCCCACACTGTCTGCCCAATTCTGTTCTCTGACAAACTGGCCCAATTCTTTGGCAGAAGAAGCCAAGAGGATTTTAGCTCAGTGAACAGTCAAAAGTCCAGGGCAAATCACCCACAAAAGAAATCAGTAGTTTCCAGGATCATACCTCTCCAAAGCAGGAGCCATGATCATACACTTTTCAGCCCCAGAACTTTCAGAAATCCATGGYTAAGAGAATGAATTATCTCACTKGGAGGCTTTGCTGAGGARGAGCTTCCAGTGGGAGAAGGTMKGAAGGAATAGGAAAAAGATACATGRTTATTTTGAGAAATTATACMTAAGTAAAAATTWAATTYTAAATGTAACAACTTTTCAACTATTGTGCTCACAGAACCCTAAAGAAATATTATCCCCAACACAGGAGGCAATATTTGGAAATCAGCCYCTCTCTTCCCCCTCTTTATTGTCTGACTTTTTGGAAGAAAAGCATTAATAGGAAGCTGTATAGGGCTGAACTCTGAACTAAGCCTACCTTCTCACTCTCATTCAGTGCATTGCACTGTGACTATGCTTTGGTCCGTGCTCTGGTAGTATTTGACATCAGAACAAGAGGGTGTTGGGGTTTTTCTGGAGTGATACATAGGATGAGGCAGCTGGTGATGTCAGCAGSTGAAGGACGGGTCAACTGTTGAATGATGGGTGAGGATGTWAAAACWCACCTGGGATCCAAGACACACATAGGTCGTGAACAGTTTTACACTCCTGAAYAAAGTGATAAATACAGCCACAAACAGAGACGATTTGTTACAGAATATGTGATTGGGAAGAATTGAGTGAAGTCATGTGCATGTTGGTTCAATTCTTCTCAGACAAATTGGCTGAGCCCAGTGGATTTCAAGTGAGTCAGGCAGCACAGCAGCAGGACCTCTGTGAAGGGTCAATTTTTATTCCCATTCTTGGATATACCAGTATTCTTTGCTAAGGTCTTATGTGGGATATTCACACCATCCTTTAAAACAGTTGGAGCTGGCTGCCACTGGTGGAGTTTGGATTCTGGTTAGTTGGCTTGCTGGATGTTTTTGCCTTCCTATATTTGACAGACATGGTGATAGATTTTGATCTGTTTTGCTTCCTTCTGCTGRCCTTTTCTTTTCTCAATGTGGTTTTTGTTTGAGTTGAATTGGCATAAAAATAAATGGATGCATTTGAAAAGAGAGTTGGTTCTGTTGTTTTTTTCACCAGTGAGAGCAAACTAGCAGGAGGTCCTACTTTTCTTGGAAAAGCAGTGTGAGAAAAGCTGAGAGCATGTTTTTTGGCTGGTTATAATACATAAATAGCTTTTCTGAATACCTATTAAGTGCACTATCATGTTATTAATAACCAGTCAAGCCAGTAATTGGTTTATTATGGTTTTGAACCACTGATTTGTTTTTAACCTGGATGGCTTGGCCACCACATTAAAGTGAACTAAACYTTAATGTTTGTGCCATTTGCAAGTGATCTAGCTTCATTGGTGATTTCCAGAGTTCACAAGTTTAATAGATTCTGAAAAAAAATTATTTCAGTGTTTCTTTTCATGCTTCATCTTAGTCTAGAGCTGAATGTTTGAAAAGGCTCAGCAGAATATTTTCCTTCATTTCATTAATTACTCAACTGTTGAAAAATTTCTGTTATTTCCTTCCAAAAATATACTATGGMAGAATTAGAGTTGTGGTTTTAGGATATCATGGGAATGATCTACCTCAGCTGTTATTATAGAGGGTGTGCTGACTGAAGAAAAAGCTTAGGACATCACTTCTACATGAAATCTTCACACAAAAGAGGTCAACCCCACATGTAAATCTATCAGTACCTAATTTGTGTTTTGTTGCCACCTGTATCTCCACATTATTGAGTTTCTTTGGAAAAAATCTTGTTAGAGGATGAAGGTCCTTGCTACATCTCTGTATAGCTCCTTTACCAGGCTGCATTGGATGTTCTGCGCTGATGGAACAATGGTGTCAGGGAAAGATGGGTATCATAAAATCACAGGATTTTTGAGGTRGGAGGGGACTTCTGATGGTCACCTGGTCCAACCCTTGCTCAGGCTAAGCCACCTAAAGCACGCTGCCTTGGGCTATGTTTCCAAGGAGGGAGACTTCACAGCCTCTCTGGACCACCTTGTCATCGCTCAGTCACCCTCACAGTCTGAAGGGCTTCCTTRTGTTCAGATGGACTATCCAGTGTTTCAGTTGGTGCCCATCGCCTCTGGTCCTCTCACTGAGCACAAACAGAAAGAGCYTGGCTCCATCCTCTTTGCAARCTCCCTTCAGGKATTTKTACAAATTCATGAGACTCTCCCTTAGCCTCTTCTTCTCCAGGCTGCACAGTCTTTGCTCTCTCAGCCTTTCATCATGTAAGAAATGTTCTAGACCCTTCATGAGCTTGGTGACCTTTCACTGGACTTTCTCCARTAGTTCCRTCTCCTTTGTTYTGGGGAGTCCYGAACTGGACACCGTACTCCAGATGWGCTCCCACCCRTGCTGAAYAGARGGGAAGAATCTCTTCCCTCAACCTGCCAGCCATTCCTCCTCATGCAGTCCCAGATATAGTTTGCCTTCCTTCTAGTAAAGGCAGGTTGTYGGCTCCTGTCCAGGTTGGTGTCCACCAGCACCCCCAGCCCTTCCTGCAAAGCTGCTTTCCGGCTGGTCAGCTGCAGCATGTGCTGGTCYTCCTGGCAGCATGGGGCTGTTCCTCCCTACATGCAAGACTTTCCATTTACCTTTGTTGAACTCAAGGAGTTCTGCTCSCAGGGACTAAAAATCACTTGATGAACTCTGACAGGTAAGATAAAATACTAATTTGTGTTTAGCTGTGGCACATACAGAATATCAGGTTTTATAACCTTGCTATTGAGTAATGCAGAAGAGATGACTTGCTGAGGCAGTTATTAAACCAGTACCCYCTCCATGCTGACACTCAGTGTGCCTCAGATGGTGCAATGGGATAGAGCCAGCAGAAACAAAAAATGGAAGTATCGTTTCTAAGTGAATGAAGCTATGTTGCCTACAAAGTGATGGGTCAAGGAAAGGTGAGGCCAACTCATATAAATAGGGAGAGAAGTAATTAATCCAGTTCTCCCTCCCCCCAATTTTGGCAGAAAAAATAGAGGCATGTGATCATTTTAGTGAAGAAGACGGAGATGTAATTCCCTGAACTTCTCACTGATTTTCATAGCCACAATATTGTGAGGGCTATAGATGTATTTGCATCCAAAAAGAACCAAAGGAAGTTGTTAATTGAAGTGAGAAATTATACATATTCTTATCTTTAAGCTGGTGTTAAAAGGCAAAAATTAGCAACCATTGATAGACAGCTTAACACACATTACAACAAATTCTCCTTTCAGGCTTTAAGTCAAATGTCATTGTAATTAAAAAAAAAAATAAAATATTTGTTCTAGGAATTGTTATTAAAAGACAGAAAGTTGAGACGACCAGACTCGTTAAGGTTGAAATTTTATGAGATAGATTTTGTAAAACKAACGGCATAGTTTCTATGTTTCTGGCTCATCCAGGAGTTTCTCGTGCTAATTAACATCCCAGGTTKTATAATGGAAAACACGATTCTCTCCAAAATCAAGCTTTACAAGGAATGTTCTGTCTGCCCTCTCGTGGCCACGGGCCAGTTTTGCAGTTTTGCATCGACGAGAATTCCAGACTTGAATCGCATTTCGGTAATTGMAAATGTCTTGCTTTTACTTCAGAGAACAGACATAAAGTTTTGTATTTCTATGTATAAAATATATTTATGTATATCTTTCATTTKACTATAATATTTGATTATTTAGATTATTGAATTAATTACATGCAATTATTCTAGTTTTATGTCATAACCCAGGGTACGAAGCCATGACTTGAATGTTACAAGAAACAGATGCAGAGCATTTATCTTCTAACCCACTAAAGTGATTTTAGTTTTCRGGCCTGTGCCCCATTTCTGTTCATACAAAAAAATGTTGCATAATGGCATGCAGCAGCTTCTTCACAACTTTTTATAACTCATTTATAAGTTAAATTTCACTCAGTTTCTATGTTGTATCAATCAACCAATCAATACATTGATTCCACTGGAGTTACTCGAAATTTATACCAGGCTGGTGGCAGGATCAAGGTCAATTTATATTTTAGAAAGATCCTATACAGTGTCAGGGTGACCATGAATTCCTTGTATGAATAATGCTGTGCACTATAGGCTTATAGAAGTTTGAATTGTTTCAGTTAAAGCTGCTGTGTATCACATTATCTGATGTCAAAAGTATGCAGAGACAGAATTGGTACATAAGCATGCCCAGTGATTTCTCTCGTGCCTATTAGCTGGTGAGAGTCTGAACAAGAAATTTTGTAGCACACATGTAAGATCATAAAATGCAATAGTGATTTAACAACAAAGTATTATAAAAAACAAGAATAGATTATTCACTGTCAGATAATACTAACAAGTGAGAATATTTTTCTGTTACATGTTGGAAAATAGGAAAAAAAGCTCGATTGCTTTATACGTTATCTGCAAATGTCTTCCTATGTGCTCCTTTTCAGTCTGCCCAAATTACTGGATCCTCATCCTAGTGATTTCTGGGGTAACTAAGAAAATCACTACTGCACATGTTGTGCCAGTGCCAAACTGTGCACCATCTGCACTTATCAGCAGAAGGAAAAAAGACCCAGAAAGAATTTATCACTAGTTACACATTTGAGATGGATGTGGGCTCTGAAATCCTCCAGGCCACCCCTGGATTCATAAAATCATATGCAGTATAAATATGTGSAAGAACACATTTGTTAGGAAATGTACAGAACTTCCAGAAACATGCGGTGGTGGCTGAGCCGACACAGGAAAACTGTCGGCTTCTGAAARCTGTCTGCTCCTTTCCCCTCCCCTGCTCTTTCCACAGACTGACACATCAAGAGCAATTCAGAATCACCTGGTTTCACACTTCTTTCAAGATTCCACAGGCCATATGTGATCCCACTATAACTACACTGTAGGTTACTCTGGAGTTYCTCCACTGGTATTTAATTTCTTCACGGGAATTTAAATTAAACTTCTGACTTTTCTTTCATAGCTGCCAAAAGAAATCAACTGCTGAATTGGGTTGTACAATTTCATTTGAAATGCCTCTTGAGGGACAGACAAACATGCAGCTCTCAGAATTGATGGTGTTCTCTAAAGGCAAGTAGGTACTTAGTCAAAATGGTAACTACACTCAAAGACAAGCTCAGCACCAAACATATGCTTTTATGTTTTTCTTGAGCCGCTCTCTTCAACAGCAGAGTTCAAAGAAAGTTTATCTCCATTCTTCCACAAATAAATTTCTGCATATTGGCCATAGAATAAATTCCAAATATTTTTATTGCCCCAAGATGTGGATGTATTTTAAGTATCCACTGAGKTAAACAGCTAAGAGAAGCAGATGATTTGTAAAAGCTCCTCTCTGTTCTCCTTCACTTATTCATCCAAATAGGAAGTGCTTCAGGTTTCACGGAAGAGATTATCTGGCATTCTGCAGACCMTATTGAGGCAGGCTGTTGCCCTGCWCYCCATGGAGGACCCCATGCCAGAGCAAGTGGATGTCAGAAAGAATCTGTGACCCCTGTGGGGAGCCTGCACTGGAGCAGGTTTGCCGGCAGGACTTGGGTCCCTGCAGGRGATCCACACCAGACAGTCTGTTCCTGAAGGACAGYACCCCATGGAAGGGACTAACACTGTGGCCATTKGTGAWGATCTGCAGCCCATGGGAAGGACTCAAACTGGAGAAGCCCGTGGAGAAATGTCTCCCAGATGAGGGATGCCACACTGGAGCAGGGAAAGCCTTTGAGGAGTTCTCCCCCTSAGGGGGAAGGAGTGGCAGAGACATCACTTTGTTAACTGATCCCAACCTCCACTCCCTATTCCCTGCACTACAGGCGTGCAGGAGGTAGAGAGTTTTGGAGTGATCTCCCTTATCTTCACCCATGAGCCTTTTGCTGTGTTTTTTCTTAATTGTCCTGCTTTGGTAGGCACCTTGTGCCCACCCTGGATCACCCACCACAAACATCTCCACAAACTGTAAATCTGTTTTCAACTGAAAACTTTAATATAAAGTTTCAGAGATATAAAATGTACTTTGAACCTCAGTGATGCAAACTAATTTAATGTTTTCTTTTATGTGAGGTGGGGCAGCTTTTGGGGCTGAGGGTCAAAACCCAAGCAAAGTTTTGATTTACAGAGCTCCTAATTGTTGCCTCTGGTTTGGAACCACTTTTCATCTATCACTTGTTACCTGTGTATGCATGAATGTGGTATTTGCAAAGACAGCCACATGCCTCTGTGTGCCCTACAACACACATATTGCATTGTTGTATGTCTGTACATTTGTGCTGTGATATGCAGCATGTGAASCTAACCTCCAGTTTCTATTATTTGAACATTTTTTTCAGTATGGCTGAGATATGCCAAATCAAATGCATGTGAGGAGAAAGGAAAATAMATGTTTTTCAATATGGTAAAATGGGAAGCTACAATTGAAAAGACTGAAAATATTCCTTCAGTTATTGTCTGTCTTTAGCTCTATATGTAAGATCAATCTTCTGGGTCCATCTGAATTACTGCAATTCTGAGAGAAGTTAAAGAGGGAGGTTTCTGCAAAGCCTTGCTTTCAATTCTTTGTTAAACCATGGACTGACTTCTATAGTTTTGTTTTCCAGCTTCTGCCTGTAATTTCCAATGTGTTACAGGACAGAAAGAGCTGGACATCATTCTATATGGTAGATGATAGGTGTGCCAGAAGTCAATTGTTATGAGCACCAGAGATGAGATAAATATATTAAGTGCAAATTATGTCTGTCTTAATCATCTGACTCCTTTTTAAGGCCTGCAAGCAATGGGAATAACCRACTGTTTTTTGTTTCATTTTATGAACTATCAACATGTTGGAGGAATCTGAGTTTTCTGTAAGCCAATCTACARTATTTTTTCTACCAGTTAACTCTAGGGATCTAAGAGGATAATTTGGATAACAACTGTAAGAGAAACTAAGTTTWTGTTGGTTTTCACTAAAACTTTAATTGGATACAATTCCAAGTAAGGCCATGGGCCTGATCTTCTGGCTAATCACTGTGCAGGATACRTTATGCATAGATATAAAAAGATGAAAAAATGTCTTTTACCCTATCTATTGTTCTCGGGATAAAACACACATAAGGATACTGTAAGTCTCTCTTTTCTTTCCTAATAGCACGGATTTTTCTCATCCAAACTCTGTGCTACAAAAATTATGAGTTGCACTAGCTGAGGCCCTTCTACATTATAGTATCAGGAGAGAAGCACAAATGCAAATCAGATATCTATGGTTGTCAATGCATCTGTGCCAGATGTACTTTAGTGGGTGGCACTAATGAAAGCATTTCCAAGTCCACTAATGGGTGCWCTTAAACTTGGGGAAATCTTTAAAATGTCTTGCTTAGAGCTTGGAAATTTCTAGTGGTCTGCCATGACTGAGGATAGTTCAGTTGTCATATTTTAAAGAAAATGCAAAAGGCATTTGCAAAAGCAGTTTAAGTGAATCTAAGACTGATAGATTTCAAATGCCAGATTCCCAAATCTGCCTCCTTCTGGGGGTAAACCAAAAGTGTCACTTTATGCTCCACTAAGTCTGTCTAAATGATATATTGAAATCAACCCCATGATGAGCCTTTGGACTTCTAAATTAATTAGTACATTGTCAGCTGTCTTCTCTATAAGCTTAAGTCAGAACCTAAAATAAGCCTGGTGTTTTTGCATGGAAACATTAATAATAGGCATAAATATTATTTGTATGGCAAGGAAGGCTGGGAGCTCCTGAATCCTACAAGTATTCATGCCAGTAAGCCTCAATAGTCTGTCAACTGATTTACATGCGTCATTTTTTTTGCTTTTCCCCAATTTATGAATAATATCTGTATATGGCTTATAAATAATCCAGTGAGTGATAGCTAGAGCAATGTATGTTGCCTGTTCTGCCCTTTCTCCTCCTGTTGCACTATGTGCAGTGATTGTTTTCTTRGCTGATGTGCTCTCAAACCAAACAGAAATTTTGCACAGCATAGCATAATTCCTACTTTATGTACTTTTCTCCTAGCAGTTCCTCTGCTGAGGGAAAATAAATCAATAGGCATCTCCTGTATCCATGCTTTGAAACTTGCAATAGGAGGACAACTTAATTGTACCTGTGCTGGACCAATGTTTGGGGTTCTGCTTTCCTCCCACAGCAGCCATCATTAATGCCAATTGATGTGTACCCTTTCCCTGTTGCTAGGTGATATGTGCCTTAAAAAGGGAGCTTCTATTGCTGCTCAGGGATTCTCACAAATCTTGTTTGCTTTTGGTTTACATGATGTGCAGTGAGGTTTGCAGGACCAGAAACACAACTCAAAGTTCAGGGTATTTTCTGCTGCTATCCATTTGACAGTAAATCACTTAAAGATTCTGGTTTTCCTGACTAAAGAAAGAATGACACCTGTTCTGGTGATAGGCAAAGACAAGACTTCTACTTCATAGCCTGGGTCTTTGACTTTCCCCACACACAATTTGTTGACCAGTGTCCTTCTGCATGGACTTGGCTGCTGTCCCCAGGTGTTACACTGCAAWGCAGGTCTTTCACCAGCACTTACTAGGTAAAGTATGTTCTGAGGCTCAGAGAGATGCCCAAAGATGGGTTTGGGTCTCTTACATTCAAAAGGTGCAATCTTACCACCAAGAGGTGGGKTTTTTTTTCAGTTTAGATTTTCCTATCTGTTATTTCGGGTATGAGTGAGTAGATATTCTCTGGACTGTAGTCTGATTCCTTTGGGTTGAATTAGATTCACCAGGCACAGGTCGAATAGTGCTGTCTTTCAAGTAACTTCATAGAACTTCTTTCACTAACTTCATAGAGGAATGGCAACTCAGCCTCTGTCCCATCTATGAATTTGTCTGATCAGTTATGGTTTTTTCCCCAGGTTCTTCTAAAGATATGTGGAATGTAAGGATATCTGGTTACTGGTTATTCAGCATAAAGACTAAGACAAGAGATAGGCAAAGTAATAAATTAAACTCTCACAATCTCAAACCTTGGGGAAAAGGAGGTAACAAGATTTTAACAAAGAGCAGAATTCCTGGATCACTGGAAGGAACCACTCAAGGCCCTGAGGGGTTTCAGCCAGACCCTGAATGGACACTGTGCATGGACACTGTGAACACATGTGTGTATGATCTGTTAGCAAATCTTAAGTCAGGCTAGCAGGCAAGTAAATTGAATGGTCTGATTGCGAGCAATTGAGGAGTCAAAGGGACCTGGAGGTCTGAGGGCTGAGAACTGGAGAGCCAGATTGCCTGGTTCAAACTATTGAACAGACTGAGCATCAAATGGCTGCACGAAGGGATGAAGGGACCCGTTGCGTGTAATATCAGTTTAAAGCTGGCCAATCTGATCAGCAGGAGAAGAGGTGTAGGAGCCAGCTACCAGAGAGACAAGCTGTCTTTCAGATTTGAGATGACCCATAAAAAACAGAAGTACTTTCTCAACGCTTGATTTTCTTTAGCTGCATATGACATAAAGACTATCAGCAGTTTTGATCCTGCTTCTGATTGTTATTCATGTCATAGGCTTCTTTTTATTTGAACCATGCTTTTTTTTTTTTTTAATTCATATTATTCTTCTTTTAATTCTGCTTAAAATGTTTTAAATTATACAACCATTGTTATGAAATTAGGTTTTATGACCAATAGGACATAAGTTGCACAGAAGTAAATCGAATTTATACTACAGGGCTACTGAAGTGAACCACAACGACCATTATGATTATCATTGCCTTGTATATCAGGGGTTTGTACAGAATAAATACATTACACAYATATGAAAGCAGGCTTGCACTTCTGTACACATATGTTTCCTTTTCATGACCTTTAGTTTTGAAAGCACACTGCAGCTTTTCCAAGTCTTTCAGATTCTGTCTTCATAATTTCATTCCGGTATGAGTGTAACTGTTAGAATTCATATCCCTGAAAATACCAGACAAATGAAACAAAAGCTGTTATAATTAGGTGAGACAGTGAGAAAGGAATGAAAGGAATCAAATTAAATGAGAGAGAACCTTGGCTTCTAACATTTCAGTTATCTTCCCTGGCCTGAACTCCTACTTTATGCATATGTCAGATGGAGGTCAGGGGTAGCCAACTGAAACCTGGTTACAGACAAATGGGCAGTTCCAGTAAGGCAGCAGTTATGATAAGAAGGACTGTTATTGAAGAGCTGGTTTGAATTATTCTTAGTAATGGGCAGGAAATAGTTTTCTATCSTGAAAAAAATTCTGAGATGTCATAAAATTTTTTTTATGCTAACTTGGAATGAAAAATCAAAAATCTCAAACATTGTGTCAGTAAGAAAATATGAAAAAAAATAAGATCGGATGAGAAAAACACATCTTCAGAATGCTGGTATTCAGCTTGGAATTTTGTATTTTTTTAACTCTCATTTGCATAAATTTAGAAAATGGAAGGGTAATTTTTAGKTAAGTTTGTAATTTTATAGTGCTGAAATAAAATATTTTAATGATTCTGAACCTTCTTCACCAAAGCTATAACTTTTCAAAGTGAAACCTGATCTAAAAAAGTATCAAACCTAATTCTGTCMTATGAACATTTTCAAATTTGGCTATTTGGCACCTTCTCATTAGAAAAGATTTTATAAAAAGTTTTTCAATTTCTTTTGATGAACCATTACTTTTTGATTTGATGAACTGCAATCTTTCTTCTGGCAAATTGAACTCATATTGAAATGCTTAGGGATATTCCTTGAGGAATTTTAGCTGTATTTGATCGTTGCTGAGATATGATTTAATATGCATTTTAAGACATGACTTGAACAATTGTGTAGCATTACCTGGTTCAGACTCCTGAATGTCTCCAGGCAGATTGACAGCCAGTGACTTCCCAAACCTCTGCGGCAAATTTAGAAGTGATTGACTGGAACCTTTAACATATGGAGATCTCCCAAGTCTGTATGATACCTTTGGAGCATAATTAGGTGTGCTCTCTCCAAAAGCTCTCCCAAATCTCAGGGGCAAATTAGCAAATGRTTTAATACTTCTTTCTTCTGGATAATTTCTTCCAAATCTAAGAGGTAAATTAGCAACTGAATTTGGCATCTTGTTTACTGTGAAAGGGTTCACTTTAATGATATTTTTTGATCCCCAGTCTTCCATTTCTTCAAAATTGAGACTCCTCTGCTTTTCTTCCAAAATGTCATCTTTAATCTACAGAAAAATAATTTAAAAAAAAGATACTATGATTTTATAGGGCATTACTCCACCTGCCAATCACACAAAGTATTAAAATCATACCTCATTAGCAAGCTGTTGGGTAATAGTCTTAGAATATGTATTTTTTTAGTTGTGTTTTCTATGAACTCCTTCATATAGATTACTTCATATGCCAGCATTGTCTTGCTTACCTTTTCAGAACTCTGACCACAAGAGCACCTCTCCATATCAGTATCATCAAATGGTTCAGTTCAAACGATGCCAGTTGGAAATATTTCTGGGCACAGGTGTCAGTACCTGTGCCATCAGTTAAGAGTGGACAGCAGTTGTTGTCAGGCCCACATTTGTTAATATCACAACCTGAAGTTGTCCAGAGCGGAAGATGCTGAATATATTTAGTGACTTGACAMAGCCCAGACTCTTATTCCTCTGGTGTGGATGAACAAGGGGATGGATATGCTACCTGAAGGTATAGCTCATTTCTTCCTAATCACTGTGTGGATGCTTTGGACCCAGTATTCATCCAGGCTAAAAGACAGGGAAGCGAATGGAAAGCGTTTGGGTCAAGTTCACACCATGGCTGTTCTGGCTTCACAGTGTAGAGGTTGCCCTGAGCTTTAAGCGACTTTAATCCTCCACCACTACACAAGGTGCATTGGGAAAGCCTGKGCTCCAAATTTTTGCACAACCAGCACAAAATATACTTTCTGTATCTATGCTGACACATGATGAAGAACTGAGCCTAGTATATTACCTGTCTCGTGATGGAAAGGACAAMAATTGCCTGAAAAATAGCTTTATCAGTATGACCCTTCTTATAGGTGTTCTTTCCTTGGCATATTGAAAATCACTTACTTTTGTGACAAAAATAAGTTTCCAAGCCTTAACAGCAAATATGTACAAATATGGGTTTAAATTTCAGTTAAAAACACAAATGCTACTAATCCTAGTTTCAATTCCTTGTCCCTGTTCGACTTCCCYGTGATCTACAGTTACTGGCAGAGCAGGGGAATGAGCCATTCTAGTTCATATTTCATGATTAAAACATTAAATAAACTATCACTCTGATTGCGCCTGTATACCCCTTCTGGAAGTGTATAACTGAGACTGAACTAAAGACCAGAGGATTTKTCTAGCATAATGGAAATGGTATTTTGTTTTGAAGGATGTTCATTATACCAATGATGATAAGTCAAAAACAGAGGTTGCCTCCCAATTCCCAGGGAGTATTTGCAGGGCAGACATGAAAAATAATATAGATGAAGTGTGCAAATTTCATTTGGCATCTATTGAGACATAATAAATGTGCAACCCTGCAAAGAAATTTTTATAGGCAATTTCCAGAGTAAAATTTAAAGACCATTAACTATATTAGATTTAAAATGTTCTSTGTTTATCATTATTCTTTGAGTATTACAAGCTTGCCTTTATTAATTTTGGATTAATAATCTATCTGTTATATTATGTGCATAAAATGCCTGACAGGAATGCTGAGGGCCTACTGTGTAAGTAAGAAGCATTTCAGAAAAAGTCAGCCTGATCGCAAAGCTGTATTGCAAGAAAATTGAAACATGAGTTGATTTACACAGAGTGTGGGACTGAGCAAATGAATTTCTTGAAAATACTTTCAACAAGCTGTTTTCATTCTGCTAATGCTGTAATGCTGAATGCTGTGCTAGGAATTTAGGAGAGCCTGTGCCAAAACATCCAGTGTGCTCAAGATCTAACCCACAGTACCCCAAATAATGTCATCATAATAGAGATCTTACCTCATAATATTTATTCTCATTGTCCTCTCTGCTCTGCAGCCTGGACTTTGCAGATTCATTTAGGCACATGCTGTTTGGTGTGAGAAAGACCACTGTAGCTAAAGCAAACAAAATAAACTTCTCAGTTGAAATTACTTTCATTTTTCTCAAGTTAAGCTTACCTAGAGAGCTCAGAATCTGTACAGAAAATAAAAYTGTCATCTTTTTATATAATCAGAAAACAAACAAAAAGTTTTTTCACCATGACGTCAGTCTCTAAAGCTCCTATTCCTAATATTAATTAGGGAAATAATTTGAATGTATTYGAAGAATGTTGGGAATTTATTTTGTGAAGCTTTTTACCAACATAAATTCTTCTTAGAGCACACTGACATTATAAATATTTTCTTCTGGTGAAGTATGTCTTAATGAGCTCATTTTGAGAGCCACAACAATGGGGATACACAATAGCCACAGTGCTCCATCACTAGTAAACAAAATCACCTTTTTTTTTCTTTTGTATCAGTATCCTCAGAGGGGCTATGAGGAAAGGAAGCTTTCTTCATGTAAGCATTCTCCTGCTTAAACAATCCATTTGGAACATAGTATGCTTGTCTTGTGTGTACCTGGGAACATTTGTCACATTGAATTCAAGTGCTGTCTATTGGACTTGTGGATCAGATCCTAAGAAATGTTATGCTTCAATGGGACATATTGACGTACGTGGTGTCTGTGCTTGAAATTGGACATGTTTGATGTTTGCATTCAGAATGGATTAGGTACATGCTTTTAAAAACCCTGGCCATAAGTTAATTTTTTAGTAATTCCAAAGATTGTGTCATATCTATACTTTTAAGGTCAGATTTCCAAATGTGGTTTCTAAAAAGGCATCTGCCACTTTGCTGAACATAGTGAAAGCATTGGACTGCCCATGCATGTTCAGTCCCAGAAGGAGATTCAGGATGCACACTAAACACACCATTAAAGTGCACATTGAAGAGGTTGCTAGATTGGCTGGTGAGCCAAGCTAACATAAGAAAAAAAAAAACATATTGTGTTGTTCTTTCATTTGTTATTCCTAAATTTTTGAACTGATTTAAGTTAGTACTTAAAATCAACCCCATATGGAGGAAATCTGATTGCTCGCATTAAGTGCTCACACTGAAAATTGGACTCTAGACATGTTATTTTGCAATTCARCACCAGAGTTATAAAATGCCCATTCCATCACAGCACTGGGCAGTGTTGTCCCAARAGAACATGTTTTGTGCTGTGGGCAGCATGGATAGTATGGAGTGTTTATCTATTGACAATATGTTACTGTCTTTGCTGCACAGTGAAGCTGAAGGGTTTGTAAGTAACCTCATTTTTTAATTAAATTGGCTGTTTTGATGGGTGCATGTATGGAATAATTTCTACCTTAGATTTTCTGAAACTAAGATCCTGAAAGCCATAAGCAGCCTTCAGAGGAAAATCCCACTGACAGACTGGAAGTGAAAAGGGAATGGTTTCTCTTAGATGAACTTCCCCAGGTGGAGAGGGTGTCAAAGATTCTGCTCGTTTTTTATGAGACAGAGAGACCATCTAATAGCTGAAATAGATGAGAATGGTATTAGTGAGCTAATTAGGAAGTCCTGTGAGAAAAGAATGTATTTTAATCAAGTGTACTGTTTTCAAGCTACGGGCTTTTTTTTTTTTTTTTTTTTTTGTGTGTCACTTTCCCTTGCTATTGTACACACCATTTGCATTTTTTCCCTCATTGTTTATTTGTGATGTACAGTCCTTCTGGCCCAGGCTGACAGCAGAAAAGGTTGGGTTCAAAGACATGGAATCAAAAATGGTTTTGAGTTGGAAGGAACCATAAAGATTGTCTAATTCCATAGTCAGGGATGCTTTCCACTACACTATGTTACTCTGAGCCACATCCAAGCTGGCCATCCACTTCCAGGAATGGGACATCCACAACTTTTSTTGGCAACCTGTTCCAGTGCCTCACCACCCTCATGGTGAAGAATTTCTTCCTTATATCTAATCCAAATCCACTCTCTTTAAGTTTAAAACTATTCCCCCCGTGTCCTTTCACTATAGGACCTTGCAAAAAGTCTCTCTCCAGCTTTTTTATAGGCTCCCTTTGGCTACTGGMAGGTGCAATGAGGTTTACCCGTAGCCTTCCTTTCTCCAGGCTGAACAACCCCAAGTTTTTCACCCTGTCTTCACAGGAAAAGTTCTCCAGCCCTCTGATCATCTTCATTGCCCTCTTCTGGCCCCACTGCAAGAGAACCAAGTTCTTATTATGTCAGAGGGCCCAGAGCTGGATGCTGTAATTCAGCTGGGATCTCATGAGAGTGGAAYAGAAGGGCAGAGTCACCTCCCTCATCTTCTGGCCAGCCCAGTTCATGGTTGGTTTTCTGGGCTGCAAGATCACTTTTCTGGCTCATGTGATGGGAATAAGTGCAGCTCTGTATAGTGTGAAGGGGCAATGGCTTCCCTTGCATTCTCTGAGACTATTCTACAAGTTATTTTAGAGTGGGATGTGGTAGATAGGGAGGGAAAAGATACTGTACCAGAAGTGATTCATGAAGAGAGGCTTGTGTGAGCATACAGAAACCATGTATGCAGGAAGGAAGAAAGCATGGTGATGCATTTGTCCTCAGAGTGCCTTGGTATGAGCCCTCATCTCAGAGCAGGTGATTTGTCTTCTGTTTTTAAATAATGCTCTTGGCAGGGAAATGGAATTTTGGGGATACCAAAATTTTGATATTTGCAAATCGGAGACAAATTCTTTGGAAAACAAGGGGAATAAAATKTCAGTGGAGAAAACCTCAGAAGGAGCCCATGTCCTCTTAGTGCCCTGGCAGGTCCAGGGCTGCAATTGTCTCTTTTCACCAAGGGCTGAGTGTGGTGTCCTGACTCTCTGGAGCCTCATGTCAGGGGGCTTCAATCTGCAGGAATGGATGTATTTTCCAAGTTCCTTTTCTTTATGGTAACAATAAAGACAATTCATACTCTAATATCTATCTAATGTGGTCATTTACCACTGGGTCTTCCTTTCATTCACCTGCTGGTTTATGAACCACTCTTGATCAATGATTTTGCAATTAACTTTGTGAAGATATTTCCCTTCTAAAGAAAATTGTATTGGCAAGATGCAAAAACTCTCTCTTACATTGTTTGGCATAAATACAAATTCTGCTTTCCCTGTAAAGAAAAAGAAAATGTATTGCTGTTGTCTAGGCCGAATCAGCCTTTCTTGACATTCAGCTTGTCTCCTATGTGCATTGATTTCCTAATCAACATAAAGTGAAGTTTTCAGGTGCTTTGCAGGCCAGGCAGTCAGGGAGTTGTGTGTCCTTGTACCTTCTAATGAATTAATTTGCCTTTGATAGCTCTGCAGCAGGAATTCCTTGGAAATTTCAAGTCAAGTAGTTACAGMGATTGTTCATTATCTTTTCCAAGGAAGGGCTTGTCAGACCCTACTGCTCAAGTACCAGAATGGATAACATGAGTGCTCTTCATCAGTGTGATCSTGATTTCAGTAGCAGCATAAGCTGGCCCAGCTGACTTCCAACTGAGGCAGCTGAGGCATCCTGTCATGATCTATTAAAATTATTTATTTGCAGARGAAAGATCCATTTGTTGGTGACACRTTGTGTAGRAGTGGGCTGTTTATTCTTTTACTGCATCAGCTTGATCCACAAAGGGCATGATTAAGGTACATGGAGGAGAAACAACTCTGGGTATAGTTGAAAACAATTTTTGAGTTCTTAGCCTCTGTTCCTACACTTGTTTTGTGTTGCTATATTACATCACTCATCAGCCAAGTTATTYAGAGGATTTTAACATAACTGGACTTCTGTTTTGAAAAATCCCCAGTTCAATGGGAATGAGCCGTGCCATCTACATGTGAAACAAGCCTCATGGGCTGTAAAAAAAGCGTGTACCTCCCAGTGCATACTACAGACTAGGAGAAGGTAGTGTTTGCTTCTGGTTTTCCCTTCACTTGGTGTAGGTAGGCACATTTTGGCACATAGGTAGGAGCAGTGTGGCTTAGTGTGTAACAGTGAGGTGGATCTGATCTGTGACAATTTGATGAATATCTACTTCAAAATTTTAACATTAAAATATAATTAGTAGTAATGGCAAAAGTAGCTCARTTTCATAGCAACTCCATGCACAGTTATTTGATTCCAGTGAAAGAACAAGTTTTAATACTGCTATTTTTTTAATATGAGAATATACTGATAAATCCTTATTCATTATTAACAACATATTGTGTGAAAATTGCATGTTATATGACTCATGCCACCAATAAGCATCTGTGCATTTCCATAATGATAAATCATTCATAATATATTCACTTTTCCATTATGTGATGGATATGACCTATCCTATGGCTCATTTTGAAATAAGAAGATTTTAAAATGTGTMATTTTTTCATTGGCAAGCAATTATATTCATTTTTCACCCATTCCTGGGGCATGCAGTTGGTTGTGTTGGTTTTGCTGTACTGTGTTTCAGTTCTGGTGCACAATGCAAGGTCTGTTTGCCTGGAATACACATGACTCCAAGCAGATGGATACACCTCCACTTCATTCAGTATCCTGAAACTCTATACAGAAGTAAACCAGGTGTCCTTCTCATACTGATAATAAATATTTCAGTGATCAGGGCAACCAATGAAGCTTGCGTTCCCATAACTTATTGATTGAATATTACATGACAGTGTGTATTCTCTGAGGTCCAGTAAGGATTAACCTTACTGTAAGACCTCTGTGTGTGCAGTGTCTCTATCCTCTCTTGCTATGCCTGTTATTTCAGAGTGACTTGTCCCTGCTAAATTTAACTGAACTTGACTTCTAGACTTGGAATTTGGCAAGGGTGACTGACAGACACACACTTATGCACAGACAAACAGGTTTGTCTCATTTCATTAGAAAACCAATGCTAAAGCAGGAATGGCTCTGCTGAAATATCACAGGTTTAAAGCCTCAACATCTGTAAATTTACTGTGGATAYAGTGATAAGTTTAATCTTTATTAATGAGGCATTAGCTCAGGTTTTGGAGTTTTGCAGAAGAATAGAAGAACTTTACTGTGAAAGTCCCCTTCTTTGTGTACTGTAGCTTGGTATGAAAAAAATTGCATTTATGAAATAGCCCTCTCTACTTTGCAGAATCAGACCTTTAGTTTTAAGCCACATTTTCACCTGCAGKTATCTCTGAGCTTTCCTGTTAGCTGGGTAGTAGTAAACAAAGGAAAAATTCATACGWATATCAAGGTACAAATAATGTTATTTTAAGGTTTACCCCCATGAATCAGTTACCAGTGTTAGAAGATACTTTCCCCATTGATTCCCTGAATCCAGACTATAGATGTGTAACTGCACATTTTATTTTTTTCCTTGAGCTTTTGGAGCAGCAGGACAGCATGAGAGACAGGAAAACAATGAGAGTCTTGAGATATTATGGTAACGAGATGAAAATGACTTTGTCTTCTTGGTAAAWAAGGTGTGAACAATAATTCCAGATTAGACAGGTTCTTCAATTATACATTTGTGTTAGCAATAAAGTAAACATATTTTCAATAACATTTGGGATATAAATAAGTTCTTTTTTACTAACTGCTCTGCAGAGTGTAATACCATATTTACCAATCTACTATAGCTTGTAGCAGCTCTTGCCCATTCTTGTCTATTAAAAATTAAACTCTTTTACCATGCATTATTAAAAGTGCTTTGGTTGGCTGCAAATCAAGAAAGACTTCATAAAGTCTTACAAGAACAAGAAATCTGATTAAATCTAGAGTCCACAGGCAGCAATGGAAAGTGCATGAGAAAAAAATGCAACATTAAATTATGCCTTAAAAACTCCTTCAGGACTTTAAAAAATCATTARTAGATTTTATTCAAGTTAACTATTGACCAAGGGACTCCTAATAGATTCATTATTCCATGTTTTCTCTTCARTTTTTCAGTTTGGAACCTGTGTTAGTTATAGATACAAATACTTTCTTTCCTTGTTCTCCCCTTTTGCAGAATGTTTCTTTTTCTTAGAAATATTATGCTCTTTTAATAGTTCCCCTGTGCCTTGTACATAAACACAGGAGTTTGAAGATTAAATTGTATGTTAGCTGAATTGTGGGTTGCAGGGACTGTTTTTCACTTTAGGAAAAAATGTCAGCAATTTAGGAGAGAAAAAAAATAAGGGAAAACATCTATGTTTCATGGAGTGAGAAAAGACTGCATGCACTTTACTGACAAAGCAGAAGAAGCAGGTCCAGTTTATTTGAGCAAACTTCCTGCCAGGGTGAGCTCCCAGGAAGAGGGTTAAGAGCTTCTCAGCTGGTTGAAATAGGGCTTGGGAAGAGAGGTATGAACTTGACAGAAAAGAGACAAGATTGACAGTGCAGACAGTTGTCCAATTATTGCAGATTTTTTGTGGCTTTCTTTGACGCTTGGTACAGGATRTTGCTGGACAGCTTGGCTGCTTTAGCACTGAAATCACTGAAATTTWTATGGTCTTGTGAAAAACAAAGTCAATTTTCTCCCCTATTTTCCCTCCCTCTWAATTTATTTTTATTGTAATTGTGCTTCCCTGTTTGTCTGAAATGCAGAGGAAAGATTCTTGTGAAGATCTGATCCCTATGGTGTGACTATGGGATCAGAAGGTTTCTAATGGGAAGACTGGGAATAATAARGTACAAGCACTGGAACCTGTACATTGCCTGTTCTGCAGCTCATCTGTGATACCTTAAGGCAGTTGAATGAGGAAAGCTCATGAAGAAATAACTAAGAAAAAGAAAGCACTGAGAAAGCAAATCTAGAACCTGAATACAGAATGGGACCTGCCATTTTCAAAGAGAAGGATTTAGAGGAAAACACAGGATTACACAGGTTTAATTGCTGTGCTGCTTTGGGGCCCATCTATRCTGAAACAACTGAGATCAAACTCACTTTGTTTTGAATGAGAATGCTTCAAAACTGTTGCACAAGGGTGCTCTCTTTAATATTGAATCATACAATGTGAGATGAGTTAGAAGGGATCCATCAGGATCACCAAATCCAACTCCTGGCCCTGYGTRGGACACACCAAGAATTAYACCATATGCCTGAGRACTTTATGAGTAAAAAATAYTTATTGGTCTTTCTAGGAGTTATCAGTGTTCAGCATTTCTGGAATGGCCTGGCAATGGAAATGTCACTCTTTAATTCCTGAAGTATTAGTTTGGGCGTCAGGAACTTTTGATAGGACATGTTCCTCAAAATCCTTATTAAATACCAAGTCAGTTAATTTGCTACTCAGTTCCCTGAACTGATTTTCTTAAAAGACACCATCAAGGAGTTTTAGTCCCAAAAGCAAAGGAGTTCTGGTGGCAATTGCTKCCTTGTAAGGGTAGTGCTAGGAGCAGTGAGAGCTGTGTGCAGTGCCAGGGCAGCAAAAGAGTAAGAGGCAGAAAGCACAGGAGAAGAACAGACCTGGACAGTCTGTGCAAGATGTTGATCCAAAGGTTTGCTCCTTGCTCTTGAGCATAAGAACTAAGTAAATTTTGAGTTATAGGGTTATAATTCCATTGCTGCATTGTGGTGACTGTATAAGGCCACTTGAGCTCTGCTCTTATAGTTTACGATTTCACCACAATCCCCTGGTGGATTTACAGCCCTGTAATTTTTTACRGTAGTGAGCTGCTTATTTGTCTGTTTACGACAGTACATCACTGGAGAAATTGGTAACAGCCACCTAGTCCTATCATATAGTCCCTTATACTCCAGCATTTGTTTCTGAAAAAAAAAGTTTAAATTGTTCTTTAGTAGCAGGCTGACAGGCTGAAGGCTGGACAAAGAGGAAGGAAGCTTCTTTTCTGCCTCTCCATCTCTTTAAAGATTGTTTAATTTAGCAACTATTTGTCTAGATGCAGGAGAGCATAATGACTACAAATTTCACATCTCTATGATAAACAGCTGTAAGACTCCTACTTTCACATATTTTCCTTTCTGTTTCTYGCCCTCCTGCTGTATATTAATTTCTCAATTAAAGTTCCTCTCACCAGCCTCTTGCTGGTCACCATAATAGGAGGCTGAGGGGAGGTCAGTGTGGAACACCACAGGTGGATGCCAGGGCTGAGGAAAAACAGGTCTTGGTCTTGATCYCACCCTAACATCATGCCACGGGTTTTGGTTCAGAACAGATGGACATAACCATTAATTTGATTAGTTGTGAGTGTGGTAGGGAGGTAATCACAGCAAAAGGGGATGAGCACAGTAGGCAGGTAATTTAAGTGTCATATGCTTGTCTGCTGTAGCATCACAGCCGTATTCTGCTCCACAGGTATTGGTGCCAATTACTTAGTGCACATAAATAAATAGAAGCATTTAACAATCAGCACAGTTGGCCACTCTACCCATTGTACCCTGAGTACTGAGAGACAAGGCATCAAAAACTTGGCAATAGTTCTGGGGAGCTGCTTAGGAGAGTTAAGTRCTTGAACAGAGAGGTAGGGGATACCCAGAAGCTTTTGATTTTGATGGAAATACTGACCTTGACATWTAGAAAAACTCAGCGTCTCTATTAACATCTTTCAGTACAATTTTCAGGGATTTTATTGTAGATCAAAAAGCATGTCTGTGGCCAAAAGGAACTGAACCTGTCTCCTCATGCAGACTAATGGGTGCATAATAGACACGTCTGCAGGACTGCAATTTTAGACGAATACAAATGATGGAAARGGATTTTCATTACAAATACTGAATTACCTTTAATTCTAATCTAGAAAATTACCCTTTTAGAGTCATAGAATCAGTTACATGTGGGGACTTCTTTGTTTCTTTTGTTGTAAAAAAAGGTTCTGGATGTGAAACATAGTAATCATTTTTCTTGAGTCTGGGATGTGAAGAACTGTATAAAAAATCTGTCTTGGTATCTGTTTTGCCAGGACTCCTAAGACTGGACATTTGCTTTGAGAAAAACCTCACACTCCTTGGCACTAAATCTACTGACTTAGATCATAAGTTGGTATTTTCAGGGCATATTTTTARTAAAGCTATAGATAAAAACCTAAGATACCTAGACATTAACAAATGGGTTGTAGCTGGTGCCCTCCAATACATGCTGCAATTTCAGGTGAGGCATTTTTAGTCAGATTTTAGTAAACTCCATCCTAGGTTAGGCCATGATAGYGCCTAAAACAGCTCAGAATTTTCCACATTTTGCTTATTTTTAGACATTCATTATTAGTAAAATATCTAAATTGGGCTCTAACACAGTTTGGTCATTTTTCTTTGGGCACACACTGCTGTGTGCAAATAAATGGAAAGAGGAAAGCCACACCAAAGGATTTATTCAGCAGTGTTTCCATTTAACCACATGGGGGCATGAGATATTTATTTAAGAGAGTTTTTATGCATATGATTGGGATATATGGGAAAAGGAAGCCTTCCTGATTCCTGGAATCAGAATTGTCACTTGTTTTTTTTGATCTTTGTTTGCAATCAAAATACTTMGTAAACAGTTATTGCAAATGACATTAACCTAAAATATAGTAGCAAACAAAAATACAGCATGGGCAGGAAAGAACATCAAAACAGATTTTAAATATCCCCATTAGTCAAGCTGGCCTCTAAATATATTTTTATGATGCTAATTTAGTGCCTCTGTGAACAAAATCTGAAATCTTCAATAAAACACTGCATATCTGASTTAAATAACCTGAAATTTGTATTAAAGGAGAAAGAGGCTTCTCTGAGATATAGCAACTTACATCTGGAGTAAATCCATTTCATTAATTGCCTAGATGACATTAATTTTTTGTCATTCACTTGCAAGATGAGAACTAYGCTCTCTACTTTAAAGCCCAGATCCAGCAAAGCACATAAAATTATAGCTAATGATGTTAAGTGCTTGAATAGTTYCCCTTAAGCACATGCCTTAAGCTGAGTGTGTATTGAAGTGCATTCCARCACAGAGAAAGTAGCACAATCAAACCTTTAATTAGTTTTAAAATGGAATTCAAAATGCAATGCAATTCTTTGCACTTTACATTGAAAAAAATGCATGCTTTGTGACTCTCTTGGGACAGAGATGACTAAACCTATTTATCCACTTTGGCTTCYGAAGAGAATGAATGCTCATTGTTTTCTGCTGCTTTTGTCCCCTAAATTTATAAATTTATTTTGCTCAGTCAACTGGTTTATTTACAGCAGAATATTTATATTATTATTTCCAAGTATTTTTTTTTACATGGATTTTTTTAGTTATAAGCTAATTCACACCTTTTTTGGTATTTAAAAGGCTATAATATTTTTGCTTCTGCTGTAATTTTAAATCAAAGCAAAAATGAGAAGCAGAAACACTGTATAAGCAAGTGCTCACAGTATGTGAAGGCTTGGTTCAAAATAAATAGAAAATCAGGATTTTGTTCTGCACATTTATGATTCAGATATTTAATGCTCACACAGCTCAAAGGAGCCATAAATCTAGGYCTAGTATTTTGGGCCATTTTGTGCTTTCCGTTCTGCAATATTCAGCAGGTGCCTTTGACATACTGATGTCTGTCTAAGCAAGATTGCTGCACAAAGGTGAATTCACAGTCTGAGAGGGAATGCTGTCCTCCTGTTCCTCTCAAAGAGAAGAAACTGAGAAAAAGACCTCTGAATTCAATACATACTTCACCAAAACCTGGACTACTGTTTTCTTTAGGTTTGGTATAAACCCATTTTTGTGGTAAATAYATTTTTACAGGAAGCCTAAATATTGCCCAGAGTCAGCAGACAGAGRCAGAACTTATTTCTGAACATACTGTAGTTTGTACAGCACAGCAGAATTTGTTCTAGCAGACTACAGCTGTTGGGTACTTTTTCCTAAGCTATAAAACCTTCKTATGTCAATGCCTAGGCTTGGATCCATTCAGTTTCATTCAGTTCCAACAGTTTAATCTTGACATCTTGCATTTTTAAGTGTTCTATAAAACCTTGCCTGAAAATCCTTCYCAAAAAATGCTGAACTCGCTTGAGCCTGCTGATCCACTTGTACAACAAAGAAGTTCATGTCTCTTGATTCTGTTCTGAGTGAAAACACAGGCATATGTGAGGAACTGTGACAAGCAGAGGATGAGTCTATGTTGCATTCTCACCCTGGCAAAATGCCCTCTGTCACTTACTGTGTACTTTCTGTCCCCAAAATGGTTTGTAGTAGGTTTGACTGCAT
Source organism: Malurus melanocephalus (assembly GCF_030028575.1). Taxonomy (NCBI): domain Eukaryota; kingdom Metazoa; phylum Chordata; class Aves; order Passeriformes; family Maluridae; genus Malurus; species Malurus melanocephalus. The sequence continues at coordinate 730,527 of NW_026623285.1, forward strand.
TTCTTTTATGTTTGCTAAAATGTCTGTTCCTTGCTAGCAATGAAGTGCTTGTGTATATTAATCTCTGAGCTATCAGCTCATCTCTGTGCTCTCTAAAATGAAAGAGACAATGAACATGGTGTCAGATACTGTTTTCCAGTAAGCTTTTTTCCGATCCACTAATGCATCGAATATATTTGAATTTACTATTCACATAACTTTTTATGGAACACTATTAAGCCAATTTGGTTGATAGCCACTGTAACCTTTTTAGTAAGTTGCAGCACAGTGAGGTCACTATTCCTGGATGTGATTTGCTGTATCATGCACTACGTGCTGATGCCATGACATCCCTGTATGAAGCTGGAGAGCACAGTCAGTTGGCTTTGTTTGTGAGTTTTTTTTTTTAAGGCTGCTTGTTTTTAGATTGAGAACTGATTAGAGATAATGATTTAATAACACTTTTTCTCAAAAGCAATGTAATCTTGGGAAAGGATCAAACAGTCCCTCTAGGTTGGCTACCACCTTCCTGACTTCATGTTGTTTTTGAATGAAACATCTGGCACACTCTYCAGCTGGGATGTTATTTTGTTCTTCTTGACAAAGCAATTCAAAATTCRCTGAAAAACAAACTGAATGGAAGAGGGATTTTTTTTTTTTCTTCCAAAGACATCTCTAGCTCTCTTTCAAAGCTGATGTGATCTTTCATCGGGACAAGAAAGGCTTTGATCCAAACTCTACGATCCCCATGTCTCCCAGTTAATTGGTGTTAGTGAGGTAGGTTTGACAGTCCCTAATGAGTCTGTGGAATTCTTTACTGTGTTTAAGACCTGTCTATTGTGGCTCAGTCAGCTCAAAGACATCAGCTTTCTCTTGTTTGACTTCTGTCCCACTGGGGATGGTTACAGGTTTTATGTGCTTTCATTATTTTCTCTWGTAAAACCATTGAATGCCAGCAAAGCAAAACACTTGTGAAACTGAACAAAAACAATGTATTACAAACATTCCTCTAACCTTTGGTTTTCACACAAACTCACAAATAAGAAAGCAGGAGAGGGGATCACATTAAAAATTGAGCTCGTCATTTTTTTAAAAAATTGCTTGCTTTTGGGGGTGATCATGTCTGTTTTCCTGTGATATACTTGTTAATTGAAGTGATAGAAACAAGCATCATAACTCCACCATGTGTATATGAGTTCTGGACTGTGCATAATAAAGTGTTATTCTCTAAAGAAAAATGATCATTTTAAAATCCAAATTTTAGTGTGATTAATGTCAACAAAATCTGTGCCCTTCCTTCATGGCAGCACACAGCAGAGTAAAGAAAATCTTATCTTCTCCACTGTGTAGCATTTGGCATTGATGGTAATAACTTGGCAAAGAGATCTTATTGTATGGGGCTTTTTCACAAGCTCCTGTGCTAATGTGGACTGCACACAGTGAATGGACACAGCTCTCACAGCCACAMTATTACTGGAATTAGAGAACAGACAGGAAAGAAATACATAAAATTAATTTCCTTTTCTGGTTCAGGGGCACTACAGAAACCTCTGGCACGTCTCCCTCAAGGTGCACTGCAACTCCATATTCCCATACCCAGACTTCAAGAAATATTACAACTAGAAAGCAGCAGAACRCTAATAATTACATTAACAGAGCACTAATATTATACCTAAAGAGCACTTAGAATTTCCTGGGTGGATTTCCAGGTTTCTACAGCTGAAAAACTCAAAGCTTTGTAATCCATCTTTTTTTCCAATGAAACTAATCACATTTTGTCTCAGACGATCTAACAAGTATGATTTATCCAGTTAAATTTCATATTTGAAAAAATATGTACCCAAAAATGTGTCAATTTCCCCCCTACAATTATTAATCTCATAAATTATATTGTGCTTTTTCTTAGACCCTACTCACTTCTTTGCCTTTGCAGCTATTATAAAGCTACAACTTCACCAGAAAATGCAACTTTTTCACTTGTCTATGAGATGGGGGGAGTGAACATCCCTTCATGAAAAAGCGTAGGTGAAAAGAATTCTTAGGTAGGTGACTTAATAAAATACTATTAGAACATGCAGTTGTCATATTCCCAAGCATCTTTGGGCAGTGACAATTTGACAGTGACTCTTTAAGGTACAGCAAGCAATGTAAGAGAGAAAAATTCCTATTTAAATATCATGCTGAGCTGCTAAAGTATTGTTTTGGGTGCTGGCAGACGCCCCAAAAGCTGTTGATCATTGCAGTACTGAAAATTCTCTGACTCTAAATTAACTCAGCATTCCAGAACTACATTTTGGAAAGAGTGTAGRATCTTTGTGGTGTGTTTATTGTCTGTTAAGCTAGGGGGTGAGCTTACTCAGGTCCTGTGATCATGAGAGCATATATGAATTTCAATATTGAAAATATTAAAGATGAAAGTAGAGATTCCTCATCCGCTAGGCATAAAAAGCACAAAGCAAAAATCATTATTAGCTGATATGTTTGAGAAACTATGCGACAGCTATGACCCTGCAGCTGTTATTGATCTTGGCAGTTAGAGGTTTAATATTGATTAGAAACTGATATACCACTGACACGCACATATCCATTTCTTTCTGAATATATGTCTCCTCTTTTTTCTTCAGGTTCATCTCTAGAGCAAAGATCTCAGAGTTCAATGCACTACTCAATAGTAGCTTCTGCATCCCACAGCTATTTTTTTTAGTGCAGCCTATTTCTAAAAGTTGATAGGAAGGCAGTGCCTTTGAACTACAGTAAGCATGGGTATTGGCAGAGGATACAGTTCGATCTAAAATAGGAAGATCAGGCTTGTGAGAAAAAAAAAAGGGAGAAAAATTAAATGAGGCTGTAAAAAAAGATTTTTACATTAATGAAAAAAATTCAACTCACCATTGTAAATAGGAAGAGAAAGCAGCATGTAAATGGAGACACAGACTTATGATTGGTTTTTTAATCAAGGGCAAGACAGAACATTGTTAAAAGAGCTAGTCCTGTGCTCAGTGAAAAAGAGATATTTCAGGATAAAAACTCTTTTCACAAGTAATTCTGACATGCCCAAGTTGAAACTATACGTGACAAACGTGTCAGTAAACAATGAGATTTTTCAGATGTGGGTGACTTGAAGGTTTTGCAGAGACCRGGAGAGACACAGATCCAGTGGCTGGCTCCTTTGGTGAGCAGGTCACTTAGTCCATGCTGGATCCATCATCCTGTGTGTGCTGTAGCTCAGAGAGCTTGGCCTGCTTTAGACTAATCTGCCTCCTGTGGGATGGAGCACCTGATGTGTGTGAGGTTTATAGCCTTCAAACTGCCTTTCACATGCTGCTTCGAGGCCTTTCTGGCTTTTTGAAACATTCCTGCCATTTTTAGCAGTTGCAAAAAGCAGTTTTTAGCATGGTTGCAAAAGAAGGACATGAGGGTCATTACTGCAGTTCTGCAGCTGTGGGAGGCTGTTCTAGTCTAAAGAAGAAAACATACATAAACGAGTGCGTTAAGCAGCCACTCATTTCGGACTGGGGATTTTTGTTTGTTTGAATGCATTTAAGGGGTGCAGTAAGTTATTTTTAGCACACTAGTGTGTAATTTTTCCATTGGCTGACTTCTTTGGGAAAGTGTAACAAATGTAGTGATTATTCTCTGGCATTTTGAGACAAGTGCCTGGCTGTTGCCATATCTCTGCTGAAATCTGAAACCAGTGAGAGATTTGGGCCAGTTGTTAAGTTACAGACATAAAATCTCCTACACGAGCTTAGGATTTTTTCACATGTTTAAGCACCTAGGGTTGATTCAAAGCGACTGWTGGAATAACCAGGCTTTATGCATTAGACATGAAAGGCATTTGAATAAGTTCCAGTTCGGCATTTATGTCTGGCATTTTCAAGATTTACTCTTATCTCACTTCCTTTCAAGAAAATTGGGATTGTGCATTACCCAGCTTTTCAAGCATTTCCAGATAAATACCTTTGGAAAGAAGAAATCTGGCTAAAGAATGTACTTGCTTTCTTTACTTATKCACAATTTCAGCAACAAACCTGGGCAGCTTTTTATTTTTAACCTCTTCAGGACTGAATGGGTCAGAAAGCTCAGTCACAGCCCAAGGAGTTTCATTTACTTATTGCTAACATTTTGGATTGGCATAGATGTAATCTCATTAGGGTATCCATGGAGAATGACACGAGGAGGGAAGGAGCTTCTATTGTTTATTTGTACTATATGTTGGGATAATCTGTGAAGCCCTGGTGGAGTTGTAACTCTGAACATGCTGATCAGAAGCATTAAGGAAATTAACATAAAGCTCTATTAATGGCTTAAGGGAATCTGACTAAACAAACAAGGCCACACTGAGCAATAAATGTGAGTCTCAGACTGCATGACTTTCCTCATAACTACTCTAATTAATTGCTACAAAAGATTAATTTTATAATACAGCATGGATATCAAAGGGAATAGCTTAGTGATTTAAGTGTTACGTGTCTCCCTGGGAGATTCAGGTTCAGTTCTTCATGCAGCTGTTGTCAGCCTTCCAAAACATAATAGCTGAAATGAATTTCTTGGATTTTACCRCTGGAGTTTCTGTGGAATAAAGACCTCAGACCTTCTTCTGCTGAAGTTAGTAGCAGGTTGCTATTAATTTCAGTGGAAACAGAAGCAGGTACACAAATATTGAAACCAAATTCTTCCTTGAAACTGTGTTTGCACTTTTTCATAAATTTAAAACCATATTATCACTCAAAATATCCCTGCCAAAACCCTGCTTTCCAGTAGTGGTTCAGCTGTACATGATGACATGAGCTCTGTACWCCTCCTTCACAAGTAGGATGTAGAATTAGCTGAAATTGATTGCATTGGTTTCTGAAGCAAGATGTGGCAGAACTGTGATTTAGTGTGTTTGGAAATGCAGCAGAGCTAGGCTATAAAATATCCTGTGAAATATGTTAGAGGAGATGACTGTAATAGACTGCCTTTCCACGGCCTCTCCTTTGGTCAAGTRGTTAAATTCTGCCTTGTCCAGAAAAAAAGTGAGGTGGGGCTCCTTGGACGGGTTTGGGTGCAGTAAGTGCTTTTTATTTTTTTGGATTGAAGCAAAGGACATCCATGACACTTTTTTATGCTGCTGTACTGCTGTATATTAACCTTGGAATATAACCTGGAAATTTCAGGTTAGAGGACAGAGCAATTGTCTAAGAGCTCAGGCACACAGGACAGGACTCATACCAGACAACACTGTTTTCTTCCAGTCTAGYTGTCTTTCTGAGGTGGCTGCCTTCATGATCCAGGGAGAAAAATATGCACTTTTCAAATGCAATTCCTCTGACTTCAAGACTTGCATTTTAAGGAGAAGGTGGATGGCACCCAGACTGTCTCACTAGCTCAACTTCTGTTTGTATGAATCCCAGCTGCAATCAATCTGTTGCTTTAAATAGTTGCCAATATTGTCTTTCCATGCCACAACTGAGCTTGTGGTATCTGTATGAATGGTTTAAGTGACAGCAAATATAAGGCGACATGACTTTGATTAGTCCCATTGAAGAGGGTAAAGCCAAGTCACATAATTTTATATTTGCAAGGCCATGCACATAGGAAGTGTGCTGATAGTTCAGCTGATGTGTGATACCCCAACTGTTCATCTGAGCCCAAAGGGTCATCAGCCAGGCTTGTTAATCACTTCAGTGAAGAACTGTCAAGCAGAACAATGTCCCTCTACTTGTAGATATTGGCTGAAGCTGTTATTTGATGGCTGGCCTGATCTTTCCTCTCCAAAAACTTGTGAATGGAATCCAATAATTATTCTTGGTTTATTTTGACAAGTGTTTCCATCGCTTCCCCCTCACTTAATATTTATCTACACGAGCCAAGTTGGAGGCTTATGTTTTAAAGAAAATGAATGGTGAAATAAGACTCTGCATTCAGAATAAGGAGCCTAACTAGGTGACCTGATTTTCAAAAATGCCAATTGCCCAGAAAAGACTTCCAGCTCTAGAGACCATTAAAAAAAATCTTAGCTTTGTAACTGTTATTACAATTATTATTTATGGTATGTACTGCAGCAGTATTCTGGCAGCGCACAAAGACCCATTGTGTGAGGCACTGTACGACCACAGAGACGAAAGTTACACAGATTAAAATTCCAACTGCCTGTTCCATGGTGGAAACAAACTCAGAATATGCACACCTAGCTCAGCCACCCCCTCTTTGGAAAATRTCTGTCAGCTATTCAGATGTTGTACTTTTTTAATGAATCAGTCAGCCAGCAGCCTTTGCAGGGCAGAGGAGAGGTCAAGAAGCTTTGTCCTAGGCATCCTATAATTTCTGAGACCCCGCTGGACAATGGTTAAGGGTTCTCCCGGCTGTTCTCCATCTCTGGGCATGCCACAGTTGCTCAATATGAGCCCAGCCAGTTTTCCCCATGCAACTCTAATGGCTTTGGCTAAAGTGACAGGTCCCCTTATTTGTGGCTGTTTCTGTGCCTTTCACGCTCAATCAAAAATGTTTACAAAGGTGCAGTCGGGGAATGAAGGAGAGAGGAGCAGAAGAAAAGAAATCCAATTTTGTTTGGAAACAGTTTCAGAGCTTAATTAGTAAAGAGGGGGGTGGGAAGGGGGACTGAACAGGTGGTGCATTATTCTGCCAGGGATCTTCAAAAGCGAGGGAGTGCATATTGTTAGTTTTCTGCAGAATGAAAAATGAGAAGGTCGACAGTACCTGGATACCTAAGAGCAGGTGAGATGCTGAAGTAAGGTCAGAGTTATGCATACGTACGCACTCAAAAAATCTGCATAGAAAAAAAAATCCCTTTTTACCCACAAGGGGACAGATCCCAGCTCCACATCAGAGATTTACATGGATTCATATTCATTACATTAGCAGTAGCCACATTTAGCAGMGATTCCCAGAGGAGCAGGAAAATGATGGCCTCGAAGAAAGCTGCCACATTTCAAACTCTCCAGCTGTGCCTTGCCACCATTGCTACATTCTACTGCCAAATGCAGTAATTTATGAATTTGTCTTTTTTATCTGAAAAAAATGTTAATTTACAGAATGAAGAGAAGGATAGGGAAGCACTAACATGCCTAGAAAAGAAATGTCTGTATTTTCTTTTAACTGCTTTAYAACTATTTCTCTGATGCCATAAATGTTATTTGTGTTCATAAGGYCATTATTATTTTGCATTAGATGCTTTAAAGAAAGCAGGGGTGCCAGCAGATAGAGAATTCCAGCTTACAAAAGAGTCATTCTAGCCCAGCAAGACTATTACAGAGTTTGAAAATACAGAGAATGAATTATGAACAGTAATGATTTTTTGTTTTGTCTATTTAAGTACTGAGCATGTGCCATAAAAGATTAATAGATATTTTAGTTGTTTCAAAAAAGCTATTTTGTGTCATATTGGATGAAACTATGTACATGTACATCTGTTCTGGTAGGGCAGACTAGGACTTATCCTTTTTTTTTGGGATGAAATTATCAGTAGAGTGAAGGAAAGTCTTTGTAATTTGTCTGACACCAAAAGGAAAACAAGATTATTCCTAATTAAATATCTGTTCCTCCCTTAGCATTGCTGCTGAAAGAATCAAGCAGAGGTGTCTGTAGGACCACTGAAAGTTTCCAAGCTGAAAAATATCTGCATAATAGTCTAACTTGAGGGTTGATGCTATTTTGCAGCATTTCAGTTTTCAGTCTAAGGGAAACAAATTGCACTGCATACATTTTTTTTTAATTTTTGGCATATCTCAAGGCAGGAGATCAAAAGTATAATTTTCTGTACAAGTTTCTGTACCTTGTGAGGCACCTTAGTGGATGTGGAGCTTGATTGAGTTCAAGAGCAGCTCTGCTACRACTTTCTTACACTGCAATTTAAGTTCAGCCCTGTCACTGAGACACAGAATAAACCCTTTCTAATTCAAAGAGTTTTGCTACTGTGGTGTTGAAAGGAATGATGATCCTGTTCAAGTGAGAATAGTTCACATCCAGGGATATCTGCCAGCAGATCAGCAGGTAGAGCTGTATTAAAACCTTTATGTGCTCTGTTGTGAAACCAGGCATTTATAATGTTGACTAATTAYGGTGTCTTCCTCCTGGTGCTCAATTATTCCTAGTTTTATGGGCTACTTAATGAAGCAAAATTCTCCATTAGTTTTTAAAATGTCTCTACCATGTAATGCCAGGGGCTGTCTTCTCAAAATGATGTCTGCCTGGACCAAAGTCTCTTGCTCTGTTGACAAAATGGAGGTAAGGCACTGACAGAAGGAAATATTCAGCTCAAGACTTCAGGATGCAAAGGTACGTTTTTTAGCTGGCAGGTGTAAAAGAAGCTGTAGGGGGTGAAGCAATACTTCTTTCTGGGCACTCAGCCCATCTTGTTCTGCACTAAGGCAATGCAGATTAACAGCCCAAGAGRAGACAGGATCCCTCCAGTGGTCTCTGTCCTGACACCTCTGTCACYGTAGATGRGAAGAGCCAGCATGCTGTCCCTGCTGCGTGCTACCTGTGGCACAGGCAACCAGGTGGCATCTTTGAGCAAGGTTCTCAAGTGCCCTTGAGAGCAGAAAGAAAGTGTTTTGCTATGAGTCAACAGGAAGGCTGGCATTGTGGCCCATCTCATGGGGCTTAGTCGACACTAAATTCTCTAAATATCTCTAGATATCTCCTAGGTTCCCTGGCTAATGAAGAAGGGAACAAAACAGACRTGTTTTTTTTCTCCTTCCYCTAAAGGTTATWYTAATACATCACTGATCCTTCTCAYTGARCATGGTTCCCCTTATTTCAYTTCAGGGTTTCATSYGTTCWCTTTGTGYTATCCCTTTTCCTTACTCCCATACWGGTAATAACAATCTCCTGGCCTTTCAAGTTTGTTTGCTGCCAGTGTTTAGGGACTGTGAATCAAAGTCTTCTTTCACTTATAAGCCTTTCATAATGCTTCTGATTTTGGTCATGGTATATAGGATTTACACCCGTGTAAATGAAATCAGTACATGACCCATGACAGGGGCTCCTTAGCAGTCTTTTTTTCAGGCTGTGTAAATTAATTTTTCTTGAGTTTCCTCTCAGGATAGCATAAATTATGAGACAAAAACCTATAATTCATTGCTAGCGAGCAGTGGTTACTCCCCCTCTACCACTTTCCTGCCAAAATTATGAGAGAGTAGCTGGTGATCTCAGCTCATATTTGCACGGCATGAACAAGAGCAACACAGAAAAATGTCTGCTCAGATGGCATAAAGACATGTTCCCATTGTTGCCACTGCCTTGCTTCCAACATGGGAAATGCATCAGAGAGCAAAGAGTCAATGTCTGTGTCCTCTTGCTTCTTGGTTCCCCTTAATGTGCCAGGGAAAGGATATTATTGTCACATAGAAATTGTGTGCTGATGAATGCACAAAATATTATACTGGATGTTCCTGGTTGCTGAAATTGCCTCATCAAGGCTTCTTTGTTTCCTTTCTTTCATCTTCTTTGATTCAAGAGCTCACTATGTAAATATTAACTGTAGCTATCAAGAGRCAGAGGAGAGTTTCAAGAGACCTGGGCATTTGATGTCAGCCCCTTAARTCATGATAATATTTCTTCTTGCACTGTGTTGTAAAGGTTATGCCCTGGACTTGGCCCACACAGAGACTGATGCCTTATGGAAGCCCTGAAAAATGCAGGGCTCATCATTCTTTTGGTCTGAGGGCTATATCTGCAGGTATTGAGACTGACTGTGACTGCCCCAGACTGCTCACCAGCCATGCATCAACCTCAGAAGAGCTGGGGTGGCTCAGGAGTCAGTTAGCAGAGCTTGAGAGACAAAAAGCCCTGAAAAACCCTGATTTCACCGAAGCACCGAAGCACACCTTCACTGCATAGGCTGCTGGATCAGATGGTAGAAGTGAAGAAGCAGAYCACTGTGTTGGCTGACACGCTGCCTGTTGTACTGAAGTCAGACCAACCCAGCTGGCTGAAGATGCTCCTGGCTTCCAGCACAAACCCAGTAATTCCTCACATTATGCAGGTGGAGATTACAGCAGCCTGGATTTTTTAGTGTTTTGGGACTGCTCAGCTTCATTTCTGTTTGCTAATGTATCATCATTCTTCCGAAATACGCTTAACCTTTTGTATTGACTTCCCAATGTAAGCCCACTCATATTTGGCAACAACTGGAGTTTTTCATCTTGAGATTCATCCTTTACTCTCTGCTGAACTGTGAGAGTGAGTTACTACCTTGTAAGTGACTCACAGGTATTTATTATTCWGTGTATAAAGGTCAAGTTTTAATGTTCTGTGTGATATATGGCCATAGCTCAAGATCAGGCAGTCTTGAATGACAGATCTTAAATTATGATCCTGTGGAAGAGGAAAGCAATGAGAAATCACAACTTTTGTTAAACAAGCCTGAAAAAACACTTGCACATATGCGAGCTGGTGGTGGAAACCTGCCAATTTCAGAGGCTAGTTTGCTAAGCCATAGCATTGTGGCTCATGGAACCCAGCTCAGAGAACTGAGGTGAAATTTTTAAAAGCCAGATTCATGTCTATTTTTGCTTGCTTTCTACTGGTCTCTCGAAGTGGAAAGATGCAAGACTTATAGATAGCAGGCTGATAGCAGACTCAAAAAGGAAAATGCCCAAATACCCTTTKGAGTGTCTTGACACTCCCACATCTGCAGGGGACCTCTGGGTGACCTTACCTACACCTGTGCAACAGAGTTGTCCTCAACCATCCTGCTTCCTTGTGGATGCGCATAGCTTTTGGGCCTTCTTTTGTTGAGTGTGTCAAAAACTTAGGTACATTTTCAGTCTTCCTGCAAGTGCACATACCCTGTGATGCAATTKTCAAGAATTCAGATCTTGGATTCCAGTTCAGAAGGACATTGAGGGGACAGAAGGGTAGCAATGGCACCTCTCTGCTTCCTGCCTTCCTGCAGGGAGGCAGGACACTGGTTACAAGGGGTGCACAAGAAGTGTGGCTTTCAGGGGTAGAGGCAGGACTAAAGCATAATGTGTCTCCTGGTGCTCCAGCATGTTGGCAGTCCCTGTGATCTCTGCCAACAGTGTAACACAAAACAGTCCAGGGCACTGAGGGGAAAAATTGTTGAAAACTAACTCAAGGGTCCCTTCTTATCTCTCCTACTCAGCTCTTCTAAGACAGAGTTTCATGCAGGTGAAGATTTAGCCACAGGTCTTGTATTTTTCAAATGTTTCACATAGGCAGCATAGTCATCCTCAAAAGACTCTAGAAATATTATTAAGAACATGTTGTTTGGTATCTGGTGGAGCTGAAATTATGCTATTCTATTAAGCTTCTCTTAATGTTGGTGATAATTAGCTCAAACCTTGCTCAGTAAGTGCCAGTTTTGGGTGYCAGCACCAATATGCCCTAACTTTATTCAGAAATTGAACATCTAGGAGATATKAGTTACATATAGCTGTTCTGGGTTTGGCTATCTGGAAGAAAATATGGAATTAGAGATTGCAATCCTTGGGCTGTTTTAGCCTGAAGCTCTCTGTGTCTTTTACTACCTGAGAACAGGTATTTTATGTGAATATTTATACCAAGGCTATGATAAAAAAGTGAAAAAAATGCATAATGAACCAAGATTGGGCAAAATTTTATTGAATTTGGGACCTGGGACTTACATGAGAAACTGAATGGCAATGATTTTAGTGACTTTCCACTCTTTATGTAGATTTCTTCTATTGCAATTTCTCTGTCCTCTTGGTAGCAATGGCGTTATTCTGCGTTCATACAGACATGAGGGAGAATAGAATTTCATGCAACTCTGTCTACTATTGGGAAACTATGCTCCTTAGAAAAATAATAATATAATTAAATGGGGGATCAGTGTTTGCTCCAGGACCTGTAATTCTTATTAATAGAAAATGAACTACTTTCTCTGTCATGCATATGGAAATATGACTTCCTTTTAAACTGGGTAAGGAAATTACAGTGATGAGGTTGGTTATTTAGACAGGGAAATGTTAGCTGCTTGTARAAAATGAGGGCTTCCTGCCCCTTTCATTTTGGATGCATTCTGCAGATGTGGTCCTTGGTGTTTTTAGTCTCAAGTATAATTATTTAGATTTGATTTATGGTTATGATACTTCTGAGACAGTAAAGAAAGTGAAAGTTCTTAAAAAGTGATTTCTTACTGGTTCTTAAGTAAAAAAAAAAACTTTTGTGAATAACAGGTAATTATATACACCATAGGAATGACATTTGCAGTGTTGTCCAAGTTACCTTTTTATAACTATGACTACTGTATGGATGAATTCCAAATCAGTGTCTTCATTCCAATAGTAATTTCTTATATCTTATCACTATCTAGCTGACTTAGGTTATATTCTTCATTTCAACTAAGTGAATAATTTATTTTGTTTGTTGTGCACCCAGTTTACAAAAAATACTATTTCTCCCTAATCAACCTGAAGAAAGTATTTAAAATGGCCCCAAAATGCGTCCCATCATTTTGCTTTTGGCTTTCAATCAGATTGAAACCAATTTTTTTGTCTCCACTGAATGGCATCTTGCAAATCTTATTTAGGGTTTCATCAGAGCTGTAATGTAGATTTTCATCAGTGAGGCCTCACCCACCATTATATACTGGGGGCACCTGACTCCTTTGATGCCTGTCAGTAGGTGGAAAGGTAACTCAGGAAAGATAATTTASTGAAGGTATCCAGCCTTCAGAGAGACGAAAGAATATGGAAAATGCAAATGACAATTCTGATCAAGCATTGTAGCAGTCATCTGAAGCCCCATTAATTTCATAGAATCATGGAATGGGCTGGGTTGGAAGGGCCTTTAAAGATCATCTCATTCCAAACCCCCTGCCATAGGCAGGATCTCCTTCCACTGGACCAGATTGCTGAGAGTTCCATCCAACCTGGCCTTGAGCACTTCCAGGGATGGGACATTCTCAGCTTCTCTGGGCAACCTACTCCACTGCTTCACCACCCTCACAGCAAATAATTTTTTTTMATACTTGGTGTAAACCATCTCTCTTTCAGTTCGAATCCATTCCTCCTTGTCCTGTCACTATGTGCTCTTCTAAATAGTCTCTGTCCATTTTTGTTGTAGGCACCTGTCAGGTACTGGAAGGCCAAAATTAGGGCACCCTGAGGCTTTCTCTTTTAAACAGATCCAAAATATTTTGTTTTGATTTGAAAAAAAAAACAAACCACCCAACATAATTCCATGCAAACTGACCTTGCCAAATTATGCACTTTGCTTTCTTTTTTTCTATCAAAATGTTGAAAAAGTAAAAAGAAATTAGACATAATTGCTATATTTCTTCTCTCGTATTCCATGGGAATAGATAAAACTCATTTACTTCTAATGACAACGTTATGGTTCTGAACTGGTGGTCCTGGTTAAAAAAACTAATCCTTCTGACTACACTAACTGCTGTATTTAATGCACAAAAGTTAGTGAACACATGTGCTCTGCCTGGATGTGTCAGAGGTCAGAAAGCCCTGAGTAGCCAAGATTTCTGTGCTTGTGAGTGCTGTAATGCAGCAGGGCCATGTGCAGCAGTTTTTTCAGGGCCAGCCTGACTGGTGGCTCCATGCTCTTGGGTCAGCATTGCACCGTGAAGAACCCGAGCAGATCTCACACCAGAGAAAGCCTTTGCTGGCACAGGGCACCGAGGGCTGGGAAATGTCCTTCTGCCTCTCCTGCCAGCCCTAGCTTAGTTGCAGAATCTGATTCATTATTTATTCATTGGCATCAAAACTGTCTCTGCAGTGTGACATGCATAATGGAGACAGCCTTGAAAGTAAATAGCTTTCTGCTTTTGCTAGTATACCTAGGCAACATCATTAGATCATGTTTATAGGATTTATTCATTGCAATCTATTATGCAAAAGAGAGAGATATTTGGGTTGGACGGATATAAAGGGTTTWGGAATTATCAGAAACATCTTCTCTTGTCATTATTATTTACAGAAACAGAAAAATATTTTAAAAATCCCAAAATATTTCTTCCAAAAATAATTGAATTTTTTTATATTACCAAGCTTCCAGAAGCCTTTTTTAGTTCTGTGTACCTCAGGTTTTAAGGACTGTTGCATTAACTCGGAAATGAAATCCCAAACCTTAGCTGTGCTCTCATTTTATTAGTGTGATATAGTGATAATCTCAAAAGGATCCTAATAACTACATCAGAAAATAAGAATCAGCTAAATGGGAGATGTGAAAATGTTCTAGCCTGSTGCTATTACATAGGTCTTGTACTTTTTTCTGCCCATTCCATAATAGGATATTTGCAAATTCTTCTCTCAGCAGGTTTTGAACATGAACTTGCATTACTATTCTTACAAAATAATAAACAGCTTTGGGCAATAAAATCTCGCAAATTGTCTTCCACAGAAGGGATTTGCATGCTGACTCATTCCTACTATATTTATCACCTACCACCAAGCCACTGCAACTGCAGGATTTCTAATAAAGCTATGGAAATTACATGCATTGCAATGGGAGTTGAATACATTTACATTTGTAGTATTTTACCATTTCAAAATTTATGGCAGATTACCTTGTTTGTGCATTTCTGGACTTTAATGGTTATTTTTTATAGCAGAAAATAGTAGTTTATGGTGGTATTCCCAGTAGAAGGTTTTTATGAATCCACCATATGGAGTATTACATAAAACTAAACTTGTATCAGCAGTGATTTTATGGAGAGTAAGACAGCGAACGTTATCAAGAATTAGTGATTACAGAAAATGTCTGAAAACTTGAAATTTTATGAATGTGGGGTTGTTTGGTTTTTGGGTGGTTGTTTGCTTTGGGGTTTTTTTTAGTATACTTTRACTTCTATTAATAGCAGTGCAAATCACTGCTTCTTCATGCAGGAAAAATCTTCATTGTCTGTAGCAAATCCAGGGCAGCTCAAAGCAAATAACGTCTACCATTGCTGACCATCTCTCCGCACCACCTTCCCTTAAGGTACCCTACATGGAGTTGTGATGTTTGGCATAAGAGAGATGTGATRATTTATGCAGGAGAAGACTAAAGAAATATATAAAGTCTTCTCATTTCTCTAAACACCCCTGTCAGTTCATATACTTCAACCACAGCTGCTTTCTTCAGCATTGGTGGTACAAAACAGTWTTTTTCCTGTGCCTTCCTACTAAAGGAAGGAAAAGCTTCTGCTAGCAAAAGCTTCAGCCAGGAAAAGTATCACAATTCCATAGGAGAACATAAAGATGAGCAAGGCTATTCTCATGGAAATATGTGTTTGCATAAGTATTGACATCAGGAGACTCTMCACAGCTTTGTCAAAGAGGACCTCATGGATTTGGGAGCCATTGGGCCAGCAAAAAGAAATGTACCATGAAAAGTAGGTACCCAGTCACACCGAGAGAGCAGCAGATGGTGCATCCCTGAAGCAATTGCCACTGCCAAGAGCCTGGCATGTTCTGCAGGCTGGAATGTATCTGCCTCATTAATGGWGCAAGCACTTGGGCAGGGAATGTCTATGGAAATCTATGTATGGTTGCAAATACAAGYTGTGAGGTTTGTATCTGAGATGTAAAGAAGATGGAAAGAGAATGGGAAGGAGARGCAGCTGTAGGAATCCAATCCTGATTCTTTCACTGGTCCCAGTCCTGGCAGAAAACTCCTGGGCAGCACAAAGCAGGTTTTGATTCCAAGGCACACTGCATTTGGGAGGGTGACCCAGGTAACCGCTGCTCTTTTACACTTTCCCAATCCCTGCATGGCAACTTCCTTGTTACATCAAACTGGTTTAGGAATGAGGGCATAAGGCCAGCTTTGCTCACTGTGGGGAATTTGCATAACGAGAACAACATAATGGGAACTGAGCATTTTCTAGCAGTAAAAAAGGGCTAAATCTTAAATGACAGTCCAGGCCCTTAGGGCTTGATGACTATATCTGAGGAATAGCACCAAAACCATGTGGGTTTGCTGTGTATCTTTAGGGTAATTTGTGAAATCCATGCAGAATTTCCTATTCTTGCTTGTTTTCCTGCACAAATCCTTCTTGGGACATTCTTGAAATCAGAGAGGCTGATACATATGTATCAATATGCTGGGTAGCTGTCAAGGCTACATCTGAAACATTTCCAGCTTTTACAGGGCCATTTTATAACCTTGTCTGACTTTAATTTTAGAGACCTGGTCCCTTTGTGGCTCAGAAATCTTGCTGCTTATGCCCATGGAAAGGATGTTGCAYGAGAGAGCTCACGCAGCCCTTTGCTCTGGGGGAGATCCTCAGCTGGGTTATGGGCTCAGAGACCCAGGAGTGTGCACTACCATCACYACTCCCAGCTCAGAAGCTGCCTCTCGGCCTCTCTACTCATTTGAATCACACTCTCTCTGCTTTTTCATTAGCTGATGTATCATAGTCTTACAGCTGTCTTCTCACAATCTAAATTGCACACTAATACTGTACATTATTGATTAAATGAGTCTACAAATGTCTTTTTAATACTGTATGGGTTGATCAGTCTTCTCAGTTAATGTGCAGCACCTCCAGTGGGCTTTAAAACCTAGTGAAGCAGCTTTTAACCAGATCTTACTGGGAAAGAAAAAAACTGCCTGAGAGGCCGTGCTGACACGCACACTGAGGTGTGTTTTGGCAGTGGGGAATTAGTAATGATTTCACTTACTATGCTAAAAAGCTCCCTGTGTTCACAGATTCTTACTTTGATAACCACAACTGCTGATCTTACTCTTTGCAAGTAAAACAATTCACAGGAGATTGTTGTTATATACTCCGGTGGCAAGGCTGTGCTGTAACACTTGAGCTAGTGTAGCAGATAATTTGGCTTCTTGTGTGASATTTTTGGAGGAAAGGTTTCAAAGTTTTTCTTAACTCTTTTTGGCTTTTAAAAAAATTTATACACACGGGACTGTAATAACTACATTGCCCATGTTTGACATTTGATAGTAAAAATAATAGTATTCTGTCTGTTTCAAGGGATTGCATTACATAAACAGCATTCAGGAATGATTATAGTTCCTACCTCAACTAGTTAATTATTGTAATTTTCCTTTTGCTTTCATTGCTTGAATTTAAATTCCTTTTTATCACTCTTCACAATCTAATCTACCTCCAAGTGTTTTTCCTTTTATAACACAGAAACATGTTTGTGYTTTTGGGTAGGTGTCATGTGTATCTGGTTTCATAGCATTACAAAAAATTGGACTGAAAGAGCCTGGAGAGACCACCTAAATCCACACCATTGCATTTTAAACAGGGAGACAAAAGTGAGGTTTTATATGCACATATTTGCTGAAATACAATTTTTACTCACATCTGTGTGCTTAAGGCATTGCACAAATAAAAACAGAGTTCTAGTCCAACGGAAGAGATCTTGTGAGCTTATTTGTTCTTTCTGTGTACATTTCTCAATGAGGGGCTTTGCCATATAAGCCTAGACAAAATCAACCCAAAATATTTATCCTCCTTTGTCATAATTCAGATGGACATCTGCATTAGTATCCCCAAACCTCTATGCAAATTGGTCAGTGTGGGTTCATTTAATCAACACAAAGTTTTGGAAGACAAATAAGTGGTTCCAATTCTGGAATGGTAACTGTGCTGGAAGTGGCAGCTGCCCAGTGATTGGTGAATGAACCTCTTGGCCCTCTTCTTTGGGATTCTGGACACAGCTTTGTGGTGTTTAGAAAAACAATGGAGAAATCAACAATGAGAAAAAGAATCCTCAAGGCAGAGAAGCAGATCTGAATTAAATGCAAAGGTAGCAGCTAGACTGGAGAGACTGGGGAATGCACAGCGTCAGGAATGATATTGAGAAGGTGGTTGGTTCCTGCCCCTACTCCTGGGTGATGGGCAGCTCCAGAATCCATGTAAGTCTTAAAAGGTGGAAAATTTTATGTACACCTCAGTAAAGCAAGTTCTCCCAGGGAATCAAACATTTAGCTCCCTGTCAGATCCTTTGAGCCATACATTAACAATGAAAGAGTGATATTACCACTATTGTCCCTGATGATTCAGCAAGGAGCAAAACATGATAGCCTTTCTAACAAGGCTGTTATTCAGATATATCACTTGGCATCCGCACTCCAACTCCTCACTGGTTCAGAGTGTTAATGCTCTGCATATTGTGCTTAATAGAATTTTAAATTATTTTGATTAAAGTGTCAAGGGATGAGGATTTAAGATTGATCAAAACTACTTGCTTGTGCTGTGGCAGTTGTTAACCAGCCACTTCCAGGATATTATTACACAGGCTTAAGTGATGTCATATCCAGACATGAGAAATATGAGGAAGTACTTCTGAGTTCATACCGGGGGACTGAGAGGGCAAGGAGCATACTAAGGGGATATATATTTTCTAAAAAGTGACTGACTTAGGGTCCCAGTCCTTCATTAATGGAAGCTGATAGGACCTTTACTATTGCCTTCAATTCAATGCAATTCAACCATGGATGCACAATGCAMAAAAATCCAGTATGGAAAGCCTTCACTTCTTTGACCACTTCTTTGTAAGCATTCAAATATGATTTGATAATGGACAAAATAAATAATGGAGACTTGTCTGACTCTGAAGTCAGGTGTCTGGAAGTAGAGTCAGAACAAAGTTCTTGCTTTGAAGCTCACCTAGTTGATGGGGGCAAAGGTCCTTAAGTGATGGTTGTTTACGTATGAYGACAAAGAAAGATTATGTAAGGAGAAACATTTTGCAATTCTTAAATGTGTACATGTGTCTYGGACATCCTCTGAATGGAACCTTAGAGTACACGGTTCCCACTCAAATCATTGTGTCAGCTCATGCATTTGTGAATATTTTGACCTGAACTAGTGTGCAGTGGCCTGGACTGCACTAGCAGTGCCATGAAGCCATCGTCTAATCCAGTCCTCTTCAAGGTGATGCAGTGTTCTTCTCTACTTTGCTTATAAAATAAAGAATAATATTCTAAACAGCTCTTGCTTGGAATTTCACTCAAAGATAATTGCTTAAAATCTCACTAGAATTTGCATCCACATCTGTAAATGACCATATGGCACTTTATGGCAGAATATCCTGAGCCAGACGGGTGGTGTGCTTTAGCTGCCCATGTTCCTTTAATAATGCAAAACAGTCATAAACTCACCTTAAGTGGCTCTTTAAGTCAGGTTTACAGCCACTGAGTGACTGTGCTGCTGAAGCCATCTCTTGCACTACAGAGTAGGTTGTTTAGACAAGCACTTTGTTGAAATGRCAAGCTTGATGTGAAATAGTGTTGTCTTCTACTTGGTGTAACCTAAGGAATAATAATAATAATAATACTTGRAGCTGCTACTGACTRGAATTATTCCGATAGAAGCAAATGTTTTGGTTCCTGTCCTGTTCAGCAATTAAGTGTGAGCTATAATAACAGCTGAAGATCATTTACCTAAAATGGTTTAGTGGTGAAATTAGCAGTGCTAGGCTAAAGGCRGAACTTGATCCTAAAGATCTTTTCCAACCTAAATAATTCTATGATTCTAYGATTCTGTGAAAATTGTATTAATTTACCTCAAAGGTAAGCATACTATTTGTTTTTCACTAAGTAAATCTCAGAGTAAAATCAGAAAAACAGATCATCCCATGAAAATTGTTTAATCTATTAAGCTAAACAATGTAGAAGATCCAGAAGCTGAAAATAAAATGTATTGTAAAAGTCCATCTCRACTGCTCCTAATTTGTGTGAGTTGGCACATCGGTGCTCTGTTGCATATCACGGAGGGAGCAGGAAAAGACCATGTTAAGTAAAGCTGTGTTCTCCTAAAGTCCCTTTCATAATAGTTGCTCAAAACATTCTGTCAGAGAAAAAACAAATATGATTATTTTCTAKCAGTCTACATAAATATAGCTACCTATTGCTGCATGATACAAAATCTCTGTTCATGCACCCCCTTCCAGCCATTAAACAGAGTCTGGTGGGCTGAAAGCATCTGATGAATGAGTTTCATCCTGTTTCCAGTGGGAACATCCAGAACTGCAGCCATTTAACAGACAAATGAATAYACAGAGCCATTAAAAGGTATTAAATACTCCTGCATGTGTTTAACTGCAAGGACATGACTAATCTTTTTGACTCCAGAGGCAACAAGGCATACATCTTAAGCAGGTACTTAAGAATTTTGTTGAATGGAGATCATAGGACATTAGTTCCTTTTCTGGAGTGTTAGCTGGTGTAATTGTCACAAAGATTATGATGCAGGGAGCAGGAGAGTAGGGAGCAGGAGAGCAGGGCTGAAGTCACTGTTTTTTATACTGTCACTGCATTCATCACATAGCAACACATTCTCCAAGGACTGTTTAGAGCACCTATAGGTAGGGCAGACCCTAGAGAAAATATATAATGACTCCTGTGAGCTGTCAAAATTGACCTTACACTGGGAATGAGAAAAGCTGGAAGAGATGGGAATTAGGGAGAAAATAAAGGAATTCAGATCTGGGGGACTCTCCCAGTGTTGCAGGGAGAAGCAATGCTGAAGTTATTGTGCTGTACTTCACAGCAATTTCCATCCATGTTCAAAAGTCAGGGTCCAGAGAGCACCAAGTCAGGACTAAGCTGGCACTGTTGCTACTGCCAGACCAATACATACCTGGTGGCTGCTGCTATGGAATGCACTCAAATACCTTGGAAAAGAGGGAGGATCTGCAAGAACTGGGTTGAATCAATGGAGGCATTGCCCATCATTCATGGTCCTTGGATCCTGGCCTAACCAGGGAACTAGCACTGCAAGGGCAGAGCAAAGTTAGCTTTCTGGAGAAAAGTTACATCAWAATTTACAGAGTAACCTTTATATGGTGAGGAAGAGGATTTTTCATAGAGACAAAAGTCASAAGTTTCTCATTGTGAAACTTTCCATTATTTTTACCTCTGTCTCCATTTAAATGAAATAGGGAGACCCATTTGCAGCCAACAAAATTAGCTAAAAGCTACTCACATAAAGACAGAGATTTCATTGAAATCATATCCATATATTATCTCACAGGCACAGTTGTCCAGAGTTAATTTCCAGGTTAATAGGCTGTTATTGCCATTTTCAAATAAAGCAATTAAAAGTAATATTCTTATATTACTGATAAGGAAGATCACACTGCATTGGGTTGTCAGCTTATTTTGTTCAATGTTCTTCATCAGAGTATCTAGTACAAATTGCTTCAGGCCAAAGTGGAACAAGTCTGCCTAGAGAAAAAAAAAATTACCTCTCTGAAGTAAAAGGTAGACTTTTTTTATTAAATTTTGAAGTAATGAACTCTATTCCTTGACTTGTGAGACGTGTAGAAAGTACTTTCTTTCTAAATGTACTTTTATTAGTTTTTCTGAACTGAAAAGCAGAGGTAAAACAAGATGTTATTTATACATCAGACAGGTTTTCCTGTAGATGTTTAATGTTTTCCATGGAGCATGTGTAATATGTTAAACCATATTTTTTTCACAAATGCTTTTTGTGGACACTCCCAGAATATTTCCAGTTTTTACTGCAAGATCTGTACCATATAGGCAAAAATCTGATCAAGAAGTAAGAGTATAATTTCTCATAGGGAATTAACATGTGAATGAGAAAACATGACTTTCCCCTTGTAAAATGGCATGACTGTAACATAYTTCCTGCTCCAATTAGAAACCGTCTTTTTTAGATTATTGTCATGTCAGCCTGCACTTGTGAAAGCAATTTTGATGTATCTGGGGCAAATTTAAAATCAAAGGAGACAGCTAGCCTTAGAATTTAGAAGAAGACATTAATTTTTCACAGAGGGTATTTTCTGTCTGTTTGAAGAAGACAAAGTGCTAAGCAAATCCCTCTAGTCATGCTGCATTGGTGGATAAATGCTTGTGTATTTTACAACAAAAACTGCTATTCAGCTGCTTTGAGGACTGTACTAGACTAGAGCATGCAAAGTTTCTGAYTTGACATTGTTTCTGTCTGATGAAGTCCCCAAGTTTTCTATTTTTCTAAGGTGACTGGTCTAGTATAAGAGCTTGTAGTTGTCACTGTCCTGGAAAAGTTTTACTGAMCAGGGTGAGTTGATTTCCTCTGCAGTTGRTCATCAGTCATGGGCCACTCAGGGAATCCTGAYCTGGGAATGTGCCTCATGGTGATGAGAACCTGATGTTTCTGGTTCTTTATGGATCTACAGCACAGRTTTGGAGTACAGCAAGAGGGAGTCAGTTCCTGACATTCCTGTTCACAGGCCTCCAGACAGTCTTTGGATTTATGGGACGTATTGCTTCAACATCTCTCATGTCCGTAAACCTTTTCATCCCTGAGAAAACACCTGTGGTTTATGTTGAATCCTTAAGACCTGAGAAAGCTTTGACACATGCCTAAATATACTTCACTTTGAAAAGTATAAAAAATGATGTTGCAGTGCAGCCTTCCTAGTCATTGGCAGGTATTCACCAAGTGGGGCAACAYAAATAAGAAAGTGGCAAAGGTCTCTGTTGATTTCAGTCATTCTAGGATATGAAATTCTTGATAAAATKAATCCTCTGGGATCTGATTCAAAGACTTACATGAATGAGATTCACTTCAAAGACTTACAGTGAAATGCACCTGTCTTTTGAGAATTCTGGGCCCAGCCCACACTAAGCAAAATTAATTGGGAAGCCAGACTAAGYGCTGCTGATTTAAAGCACGTGCTGCATTGCTCAGTGGTAGCAGAGGGACATAAGAGAGGYGACTTCCTGGTCCCACAGAAATTGTGTTTGATGTGCACAGGATACTTTGTATTTGTGCTGATCACAAGTAGTGACATTCCTTTGTCCCTAAAGGTCAGTTCAGRACCTGTGCTCTTCTGGGCTCTCACATCCAACTTGCTTTTACAGTRTAAATGGAAGGTTTGTCTTCAGACAGGCTTTGCCAGAGGGACAGGATGGTGCTGAGAAGGTTGTAAACTGTCTACTGCTCCACACAGAGCCTCATGAGCACATGAAAAGCATGAAGGAGGACTTCTCACTGTCAGCAAGTGACACTTTGCCTTTCAGATTGAAGTTTTTAATTAAAATGGGAACTTCTGAACTGAATATTGGCAGCCACAGGACTGCTGAAATGTGACATCATTTATGACTCCAGCAGTAAGGAGTTCACTGTCCATGATCATAAAGCAGATTCCTGTCTTGATTTGATATCGATTTAACAGTCAGCATAAGTTTGCCCTTTAATATTAAACAAARTATGTCAGATCAAATCATTACCAGTATTCTTACTCTGGGTTTCTCCATAGATATTACCTGCAATTTTACCAAGCAGTGAAGTCTGGCAGAAAGCATACTTCAGATCTCTGTCCTGTAGTGCCACTTTTCTGGAGCAGAGGTTCCTGCTGTCCCACACTGCCCCTGTACAGTGTCATTCCTTCACCACTCTTTTTCTCCCTAACAGAGACCAAGGCCATTTCTGCTACAAATCTTCTGTTACAGTAATTGCCAAAGACTGGTGAATCTAGTCTTCATTTCTTTCTACAGACRCTCTGCACCATTGTGCTCAACTCTTCCTTCCCAGCCATCCCTGTTCGAATGGCCTCTGTCTATTTTTGCAAGTCTGATTTATTTTCTTGCTTCTTTTTGACACCAGTGACACAACACATGACCTCTGATTTGTCTGTCTCCTGCTMCCATGTTTCTGATATTCATTAAGGAGATACTCCCTTTTCCAGCTCTGCTTTGCCCCTTAGTGAGGTACACCCAGACTCACAGCAGTGTCTTTTTAAATGGAATTTTCTTATTCCCATATCTGAAATTAATCTCCAGTATATTTCTTCCTGGCTTTAGCTGTTATTCCTCTTCCATCTTTTGTCCCTTTGTTTAAAAAAGTAACCAAAAAATAATGCAATAACTTTTGAGTTCTGAGATATCAGGGGGGACGTGGTCTATTCAGAAAAAACAGTCAATCCGCTGAGAACTCCAGAATTACACTTTAGACAGCTCTCCTGATATCTAGTTACGTCAGTTTTGACAACCTACTGCCACTGTGAGCTAAAATACCCTGGTAGCAGTGTATAAATTTTTTTTTAATACCACCTCCAAGACTAAATCCTTACTTAGCAATAGAGGCAACACTGATGTGACATAGAGCTTGAATTGCCCTATTCTATGCTATTTTTTGAGAGAGTGTTTTGGGAGAGCTGAGGAGGA
The DNA here is from genome assembly GCF_030028575.1 of Malurus melanocephalus. NCBI lineage: Eukaryota > Metazoa > Chordata > Aves > Passeriformes > Maluridae > Malurus > Malurus melanocephalus. The sequence continues at coordinate 754,584 of NW_026623285.1, forward strand.
AAGGATCATTTCTTTTAATTGTAAGGATGTGGCAGYTGGGAAAATTTGTATTCATACTGCATTGTGCAGCTGTTGGGATGGGAAGACTCCWGGGATATGTGATATACTTTGAATGTTTTTTATTTTAGTTTTTCATTAAATATCAGGGCTGCTGAAAATACAAGATAATATTATGGTAGATCTATAATATAAATGGAAGTAAACAGATGCATGTCTGCTTAAACATATCTTACTCTTGCATATGTCTGTCCTTGCTACCATTTCCTTTTGTTTACCACAGTGAACTGGGATTAATTTGATCAGACATTTTAAATCTGGGAATGCTGACTTTCTGAACACAAAAAGTAGTTTTCTCTGCGTCAGCATGCAGAGGCTTATGGATGAYAGATATGTAAACTCCATTTTGGTCCTCTGCTTATTCTCCTTAAGAAGTCATAGGTGGAAGCAGCTGTTTTGATATTTTCCTGCCACATCTATAACATAATTTGGAAGTGAAGCCGGCATTAAATAAAAGCTTTGTGAAAATTTGATTGATTTTTATGGCTCACAATGAAAAATATGGAAGTGGAAAAGACACAGTATGATCAGAGACAGACAGGAACTACTAGTTTGTAAAATTATTTCTACATTATTGCCTCCTGCTATTAAGACTACAAAAAAATGCTTGTTGGTAATTGTAGTACAGAGGTTTCAATCCCAGAACTCGGTGTGTTTGGTGCCTGTGGCTTAAGACCTTTCTCTCCTCGCCATTTTTGGTGGCATTTCCTCATGCACTYGTTTATGTCACTTGGTCATGTCCCAGCCCACAGTCACTGCTGTTGAAGCTTGGTGCCGAGAAAGRCAAATTTCACTCWCAAATTTTCACCCAGAYGAAGTTTAAACCCAGTTAGATGAASCAGACTTCTGGTTTTASATCCTGATGCTCTGAAGTGATACCTAACATGCACTTTCTGCAAGAAAAACATCTTTTGATTGTTCCACATCAACTACATATTCCCCAAWTGGTGAATAAGTTTAATTTTGCCCTATGATTACCCAAAAGTAATTTACCCAAAAGCATGGATATTTCCAACATCTTGGACTGATGACAGCCCATGATTTACATGCAGCAATATGGTTCTGAGGGGTCTCAGAACCATGTGAATATAAAGGTTTAATGATTGAATTATATATTCTGTCTCCATGATAGAAAATAAGACAACTGACTCGGCTTTCAGGCAGATTACATAAGCCCAAGTTAAGTGGTAGAATAAAAATGAGTGATATTCCTTCCTGACTTAAATACAGCACTAAGCAGTATGYCCTTGAATTCAGCATAAAGCAATTTCCTCCTCTTTGGTAACAGCTAGGGGGCATTCCGAATGCAAATAGACTCAGCTTTGCATTTTTAATATTTCTTATATACATAATTCACTGCCTCGGTTTAGAAATATTATTGCTACCTCTTCTGTGCATTTAAATTATTTTGCACCTCTGAACTTTCATATTAACTTTAATGTCAGCTCTTAAAGCATATTTTGTACAGGCGAGTTTGTGCTCATGGCTCTTGAAACTCACAGATTGCAGAAATGCTCACCCAGGCACAAATACCCTGTAACAGTTTAACCTGTGTAATTTCACTGGGGCATGGGAGGGTTCACTAACTGCACACGTGGTGGTACCAAAGCCYTGAAAATCAATAGGTAACAAATGGGAGAAAAGCAAGAGCAATCAGTATTAGAATATCGTATTTGTGTTCAGTCCACTCTGCATACATAACCCACAGGCATAATGAAGATTCCATCTGATCAATAGGAAACACATTTTTTTAAGTAGCYTTCAAAATAATAGAAACTATGGWTGGAAGAATATGACCACACTGGAARGAAATCCATCCTCTTGCTAATGTGGAATTAATTAATGCATTACATAGAGCCAGAGAGCCTGAGATGATTCTGAGCAAGATTTGCTTCATTGCATGTTTCAGAAGAGAGAGGTGGCCGTGAATGTTCCTGAGAACATCTCCTGTGGCCATGAATGTTCCTGAGAAATTGTTTCACTCCAGAGGAATGGAGGTGAAGATTTATAGCATCTTGTTTGATTCATCAAACTTCTTCAGTTATAGGCTGACATTGTCAACTGCTTGAAACCACAAATCTCAGGGAGGTGACTGGTTGATGGCTTTGTTCATCTCTGCTGATATACTGTTTGTGGGGGCACAGATCTGTCTCTTACTCACTCCATGCAGGAAWTGGTGCCAGAAAAATCCTCTCTGTTGGTCCCACTCCTTGCTCTCCATCACTCCCACTCCTCCTCCTCAGAGCAGGAAGGCAAGGATCCAGTTGTGCTCCTTCTGTTGAAGAAATACCTTTCCACTGTGACAGTCTGAGATGGATAATGAATTGGGTTATCTTATCTCCTGCTCCACCCCATATCTACCAGACAAATATGGTTGCACAGGAAGATAAAGGCAACCTTTACCCAGTGTTTCCCTGGAAGCTTGTCTTAAGGGCGACAAAACTGAACCTGAACTAAATCAATTACAGGGCTTTGAGTGCTGACACGTGTACAGTCAGCATGACTGGTACTTGGGTCATAAACTTTGCTTTCTAACTAAAAGAGACTATAAACAAAAGATATGGCCAAAATCTCTCTTGGTTTGATTCTATTGATTGTTTCTCAAAATAACTGAAACTCAAGCCTGCTGCCTCCTGCATTGCAATCAAAATAGATGTCCTGCTTCTAATTTCCCATCAATTTACACCAATGTAAGCCCAAAGGCATGATGGAAAATCCACCTCCAGTGTGCACAGATTTGTGAGTACTTTATGCAGGCTGTTATAGCTCTGCAAAGCCAATGCAGAGGATATAATAGAGCTGAGAGTCACAGCCATGCTGGAAAAAGCCTGAAAGTGTTTCCTGGCTGCAGATGAGTGTCAGCTTCCAAAGATGGTGACTGGTGTTACTGAAAAGGAGATTGCCTCTGGGCTGATTGTACCCTGGCAGTCATCAGCTTAGAGCCCAGTCTTTTCCCCTAAATAGGTGGTGGGGTCAGTCTTCAATTTGATTTCTCTCTTCTCATCTGAAATAGTTGTACTGATGAAGTTATAATGGGAAAAAAAAATAGTTCAGGGTTTACCACTGATGTAACCGGTGGCACYGTGAGAGAAAAAACTGACTTGCAGATTGGACAGCTGTGAGAAGCCACTAAGATGGTGAAACCGTTGCTCTGCAAAGCTGGTCTAGCTGAGACCAGCACTTAGGACAWGAATGAAAATGCATTGTGTGTCATCAGTGCACATGGCTCCCAGCAGTGCCCGCTGYGGTAAATGGGGAGCTGCAGCWGYAGCAATGCAAACAGCTCAGGATGCWGTGGGGGATCCACCTGAGAAGCAGCAGGGATTGCCCGTGTTCCCATCCTTCTGCAGTGAATTACTGCCTTGGAGTGGGATGTTGTCACTGCAACCAGTCCAAGGACCCYATCACCCGACTGTGCCTGCAGCTCTCCACCCTGGTTGATGCAATAGGTAGGGCAGCTAACTTAGTAATTGTAGCAGCTGCTCCAAATACCTGACTGGAGCCTAATGTTTTGGTTTGCTGGACAAACCAAATGAAGAATTCAATTTGGATTGAATTGGTGGTTATTACTGTTATTACTTTAAATTGCAAAATAAATATCCTCCTTCAACCTCTGCCCTCATATAAGAGATTCATTTAATACAAAATGTTCAACCTTAGATGCCAAAAGAACARCTTTACAAAACTGAAGCAGTTTGTTTTGTGATCCTTGTAAGAAAAAGCCTTGGGCTTGATTCATGGTGACTACCCAGTAGCCTAGTGGTTAGAACACATCTAAAATGGGGAATCTGGATTCAGATCTKCTTCTCTCCCTGAAGGCAGTCACAGTCCCATCCTCAAGGAAAGCCTTCACTACCTGCAGTGCTAAGGCATGGAGATAAAAGGCTGTATGCATTTTGGGGGACAGGAGGTTCATGATGGGTGTCTTTAGTTGCTGCTGCTCTCTTTGAATAATTTGTTGAAAACAAGATCCTTGTCATTCACCTTTAGGTGAATATGTTACCTGTCAACCCAGGGAATTATTTGCTAATATATTTGGAGGAACATCTATCAGTGTATGTACTGTATAAGAACAAAATTGCTCAGCTAATGATTCATGTGAAAACTTGCACAAATTGCTCATCTTTCTTGTTGGAATTGGTTAAAATGCTTCACTCAGCTTTGCAAGAGTTTTAAGGATAWATTGTGAGTGTGGACAATGCTCAATGCAAACTTTGGTGTAAGTACCAGTGTATTTTTATTATTTAGTAAGTTCTTTCTTGAAGWGGCTTGTAACATAGCATAGTGTTATATTGTGCTAATAGCCACTGCACTGAGCCACAGAAAAGTTTGTATTTGTGCAGCTGTTAAGACCTCTCTTCCCATATTTCCTCATTTTCCTTTGCTCTAGGAAAAGTTGGAATTCKTCAAAAAGTGACCTCCTCAGGCACCATTTCTCTTCTTATTTATTTCTCAATTCRGCTGTCATTCATTACATTAAAGATTTTTTTTTTAATGAAGCACTGTGGGTAGGGAGAAATAACTTTTACCTTCTGTTCTAATTGATGAATGATGTGTTAACTAATCAGAAAGCTTTTCTATAGTGACCATTAAAGCAACAGATGTATGTGGCTCAGGAGAGATTTGTTGAACAGTTTCAGCCTTAAAGTGCRGAGGATAAATGGGTGGTGACATCATTATATCTTGACAAATAGAAATTATATCATTCTCTTTTTTTCATTACTGATGGTTGATTTATTTCTATGGTTTTCATTTTGATGAGATCCATTCATTGTCTGTGCAGTTATAACCTTTGAAAATTGCAATATGCAACTGAAGTGGTTATAATAATTTGCACATGATCTTCAGCATGTTATCTTTTGAGGYTCTCTCCTGAAAGTTATTTCTAATGGAAAAATAGTGTGACGTGGAGTATGATAAAAAAGAAACATTTGAAATTCATCCTTGGATTCATTTTTAAGCTAGCCACAAAAACAGCACATAAGGAGTCAGAGGACACTTGATGTGGTTATAAAGCATCTCCACTGGTTGCTGGGGGATTTTATTTTTGCAGTGAACTCGAAGCCTTAGAAGGCAGACAGTTGTTCTGCACAGTAGTTCTGTGCCATAATAAACAAGCAAATGTTCCCCTCTCACCCATCTCTCCCTAGTATATTTTGAGCTCTTACCTTGTTTGATTGCATTTCTCATATAGTCACTGAGATGGATCAGAATTTCCCTGAAAATTTCAGTTATTACTGAAGATTGCATTTTTTTCCACTTTTACTGCAGCTTGCAAATCAGAAACTAAAAATAAAGTGTGCATCTGTTTGGATAATCTATTTCTCCAGAACAGATTAAAATGACAGAATAAATCTTGGATGTACTTGGAAGAGCTTTGAATGAATTACAACAAGAGATGAAAACAAGGTGAGTTTTGCTTGGCTAGGACCTCAATGAGGGAATTAAGCYGATGCTGTGTCAGGGCAAAGTTTGCAAGATAAAACAGAGGTTCTTAGCGTGTACTACAGAAGTATAAACAGCAGATTAAAGCTGACATCTCTTCCAGAAGGCCTTTATGTACACTGGGAAAAAAAGAGATCAAGGTTAGTTAGAAAAAAAGGTCAGGAAAACAAAATTCATGTAGAAGATYTCATGGGTGTGAGCAGGGTTTCCCTGTCCATGGCCACAGCTYGGAAAGCAAGGACTGAATAAGAGCCCCCTCTTATACCCAGGACTAGGGGCAGGCAACACAAGGATAACATGTGTTGGCAAATTCTCCGCTTCTTCGGATTCCAGGCAGSAGTTTTTAGGCTGAAACTTTCCTGTACGAGAAAACCTTAAAAAAATAGAAGAGACCCTGAACATGTGAGCTGATCCTCAGAAAAGACAATGAGCTAATCCCAGTAAGAATTCATTTTGAAGGKATCCATGGTCCAGGAAAGAGCTGGTGGCTGTCTCTGCTAATGATGCTACCAGCATCACTGCTGCTCCAGCCAGGAGCAGTAGCAGGAAAGTAACCATGTGGTACTTCTGCTCTGGGATTGCTTTACTGAAATTTAACGTAAATAAATGTCCATGTATGGTTTTGGAAGTCAAATCTTAGTGTTCCTCTTGCTGTCAGGCAGCTGCCTTTAAAATGGTAAATTATCCTAAGTGCAAGAAAAGGAATGAAGATGCAATTTAATGTAAATATAGAAAGTTCAAGTGCTGTCACTAAACTACAGTTAAATCCACTTTGGAAAAAGCTGTGCTTAGCTTCACAGGAAGGAATGCATTTGCTTCAGGAACAGCGATGAAAAAAAATAGTGTTTTTACAAGAGAACTGGGAACAGATGATCTTTCAAGTCCCTTCTGGCCCTAAATCTGTGAATCTAGGAAATGGKGCCTCATTTCACAATCTAAGTCATTAAAAATACACTTTCATTATTGAAGTAATCACATTTCTTGGAAATGTGGCTACTACCTGCTAAGATGATATACCAGATGATCAGCATTTTACTGAAATTCATGGAAAGAACAGTGTTTGTTACCAGAATTCTTATTTTTTATTATTTCCACAAACTCATTAAAACACTAAAATATAGAAACCCATTCAGCATTATATGACAAAAAGACAAAGCTGGCAAAGTAGGTTCTTGTGTAACTCCCCCACAAGAACAAGGAAGGTATGAAGCTCTCGCAAAAAGGAACAGACATGTCTGAGGATCACAGTCCATACACACATCTGAATAACTCACWCAAAAAGAATGTTGGGGGTGGGGACAGGGGCAAGAGAGGTGTTAAGCATTAGCTAGTACTTTTAGGTATTCTTAGACACATTTCAAAATATCTCTCAATTGTTTTCTCAGCAAAGGAATCTTTCCCACCACACAACGTTCTAACTGTAGTTTGCATCTTTACCCCCCACCCAATGAGGAGACTTTGGGGCATAGCTGGGTTTCCAACAAGGGTGTTTTYTAACCTTAAGGCACTGCCCTGGGCCAGACTGCTCTTCTCTATTGCATCCTTTTATGGTTTGCTGGGGAAGACMGAAAAGATGCTCTAAAAGCCTCAGTAACAACTTAAAAAGTTACTGCTCAATCCCTATGTGCTATAAATGTGTCCGTGCAAAAGAAAACAGGCAGGCACTGTCTTCAGTTTTGTTTCTTTCAGTAACAAATCCAAGGGAGAGGGACCAATTTAACTTGAATTTCTTGATGGTGCTGTAAAACATGACCAATTAAACACATCCAGTGGGCCTCSCTGTGAGCTCCAGTGCTGGTACTGCAAACTAGCGTTTACCTTCCTATGCATGGGGCTGTACTGGCTCAAAACTCCTCTTCACCGGGGCATTTCTGGGTAAATAATAGGCTCAGCTAGCGAGGATGAGTAAAGGAACAAAGTAATTTTTCATACTGAATGAGTRGAAGGTAGGACTGAAGTAAATGAAACAATTTGCTTGAGAAAGTGAGTGCAGTGAAAACTTCTGGTTTTGATGAGCTGTCTCTCCAAAGAACTGGATATACTTTAACAGGATCATTTCTGATTTATCTGCTGTTGCCAGATAAATTTTCTTCTGGGGGAAGAGCAGAATTCTCTTTATTTAATGTACCATGTCTGGAATGTGGACTAGATTCAGCTACATGTCGCTTATAATTATTTATGTAACTTATTAATCACTGGGCTGTCACTCAGCTGTTTATAAAACACAAAAGAACACTTGGAGCCTGAAAAATTACATTTTTCCTCCCCCGAACCTCCCCAAAGGCCTCTTTGCACTTCTGAGTAGACCTCCATTTAAATAAAAATCTCTTGTCCAGTCTATGTAACAGGGAACTCCATAATGATAATTTAAAGAATGTACTGGTACTTTATGCTTGGGAACTAAAGTATTTTCTTTAAGGTGTAAAACTTCCTTTTAAACTTTTCTGACCGATGTCCCTGGATCTTTGTTTAGTTTATTTTCTCAAACAGGTCCTGGAGACGGTCCCCTTCTTGCCTGCTCAACAACTTGTTTTTCCTATACTCAATATTTGGAAAATGGCAGCRTCTCTCAGATTGCTTCTTCGGCATCATGGCTACTTGAAAACTGGCCAATGCATAGGAAAGTTAAGATGCTCAAACACAAACATGCTCACATCTACTCACATCCCTGTTTCACACATCTCATTTCACTCTGTGAAGAGTTGATCTGTGTGGCTTTGTGCAGCTCTTTTCTGAGCYCCTGTGCAGGATAGCTCACAGCTCACAGCTTGTCTTTCAGGGGAAGGTACCGTGCCAGTTCAGAGACCAGYGTCAGGGCTTGTAAATGATGCACAGAAGAGCAATGATTCCATTCAGCTGAATTACATTTAAAATTTGATTATGAATGGCATCTTTGAGGCAGGCTATTCATCATTCGGTGTCCTATGTGGGTCTCAATGTCTTGAAGCTTCATAAAGGCAATTCATTAAACAGCTTTTGCCAGACCAAGAGGTGACTCAGCGGGCTGGTGAAAAACAGTGGCTGGCACCCCACTGCTGGCGGTGGCATTCCTGCATTATTGTTTAAGGCTCTAGTATATTGGCAGGGTGCTTGTCCTYTTGGTGCCTCAGTTCAGCCAGTGGTGTAATAGCCATACTAGAATTTACCTGCCTTCTCACCCATTTGCTGGGTTGACTAGCARCATGTTTTCAATTTTTGCATGAAAGGCTCCACATTAATCCATGCCACGATTTGCTTTGTTTGCTTTTAYCACTAAAATTACTTCTTTCCCCCAAAGATCTCCCATCTGTCACCAATCACCTTTTACATTTTTATGCTCCACAGTTGAGCAAACACCAACGCCTGAATAACCCTATTTCCCATTATCAGTCCTTGGAAGTGCCCCGAGGTCAATGCAGTTGTGAAGTCTTGCCCTGGCTGGATTCCCTGAGACCTCAGGGCTCACCCTGTAGCCTTGCCCTCTCTGCAGCTACTAATAATATCCCAGGTTTTTTTTTTCCTCACAGTGATTTCCCAGTCTTTAAAGAAAAAAAAATGTTCTGTTTGCCCCATACTGCCATAATCTGCAGGATGTAACATAGTATTGTAGGATGGGCAGGCAGAGAGATGAGACATTGCCTGGGTGGGTGTGGACAGTTGAGGGGGTCTGCTGTCTGCTCTCTACATGGTAATGATATCATGATATCATTGGGTATCTTTGCTCTCTACATGGGTAATGATATCATTGGGTATCTTTGTCTGCTCTCTACATGGGTAATGATATTGTGATATCATTGGGTATCTTTGTCTGCACTTGACAAAGGAAAGGGGCAGATCTTGGGTGACAGCTGGGACGTGCAGCTGTGAGGTGCAAGCCAGTGGCTGAGTAGCCAGTTGCAAATGATTTTTGTGTTTTCATAATCCTTGTGAGTAATATCCTGTCAAAGTCTTCATCAAAAGTTATTAGTCCCTCCATAAACTGGTACTTCAATATGTAAACTTGCCTTGTAATTAATTTTACGAGCTATGCCCCTGGCACCATAGAGCTCTTATTTCATTTTAGGAGCATAATTGATTAGGCTTCCTGTAGCTGCGATGTAGACCAAGGATGTTGCCACCAAACAAGGAGTAATTTGTGACAGCTCATTTGTGAGGAGATATCTACTGTTTGCCAGCGTTGAACATACACATAAGGCAAAATAAAATATTTTGTATTGCTACTGCTGTGCACTGCTTGAAGTTAAAACAGCAAAAGGAAAAACAAAGAGACCATAATTATACAGCCAAATTAGTATGGTTAATTATTATATATTTGTACAGCATCTTTTATTCTTCACTGTAAAGGTTTTTGTTCTCCACTGAATTCCTTTCAARATGCTTGTCTCCACAGAGCATCAGATGACATTCCTGTCTGGGCAACTAGATTTTGCATTGCTAAAATTTTTTTCTGTTTCAATTGTATCAGCTACTTTTCTCTACTTCCAGCAACTGTGATGGCACAATAGAGTCTCTCACTCTGATAYAACCTTAACAGTTGCAGAGTCCATCTTGATGCCAATGGTTTAGGCTTTCCTTTCTTTTCTCTCCCTGTTTAATATTTGAGTGAATGCTATCTGAGAGAAATATGTTGGACACTCAGGCTGTATTAGCTTAATTTATGGCTAGCATAAATGAGGCAATATTTCCTGTGGCTAAGGTCAAAAGGGCTTTGTTTTCTATTAATTAAAAATAGGCTCCTATAAGACAATGCATGTAAGTAATAAAGACATRATACTTATTTTTGTGGCCATAAAAWAAAAGGAGTAGGGTTACTCATAGACCAYCAATCATAGCTGCAGTCTCTCCCTGACCCTGACAATCGACCAAAAAAACAACACATGTTATTTTATCCTTTCCATACCTTGCATATGAGAGCTAGAGGAATCAGCTGYGTGTCCAAGAGAGGCAAATCCAAAGTTGCTGGAGCCCCTCAAAACCTGTAAGCACAAGGTTGAAACTGAAAGTGTCTGGTGTTTGCTGCCTCTCCAGGGGAAGCTGTGTATGGCTAAATTCAACCGGAGCTCTGTCTGAAATAAAAGGAAAGCAAAATCTCAGAAACCGGATGTTTAAAAAATGAAATCWAGAGAATTTCAGAGGGAGAGTCAGAACAAATGAGAAATGCTACCCTCCAAAACTGAAGCAGAATGATAAATTACTTTTGCCTCTCTGAAGCCAAGCTAGAAAACCTCTGCTCACCTCTATTATCTACTTCTGGTCTCTGAAGATGCATTACCATATTAATTCATTGCATTATACAATTTGAGCAGCTAAATGAGTTTACCTCATGCCCTCTTAATAGCATTTTCTTCTAATGTTAACTTTAAGTGATACATTTTAGGGGATACTTGAAGCAGAATGCATCACAAAAATTTATTTAAACTCAATTTTGTTTACAAATTATGACTTAACTCTTCTTGATGAACCAAGTGYAAAAAACCCTCAGCCTCTCTGTGACCAAAACATCTCTCAACATTGGGCTTCACTCTCATATATGAACCTGAGCACCTGTGTAAAGTTTTCAGGCTTGAGGAATACATCTGGAATTAAAATTCCARTGTTATGGAGAGAACTATCACATTGTTTAGAAAACCCAGTAATAGATGCTACAAATGAAACTGTTCTGTTTCAGTTTCCTAAAGAACCAGCGAGATCAACCCAGCAYCTTTGGCTGACATTCTGGGTTGTTTACCACTCTTGGAGCTTTGGATTTTTTAAAATTTCAAAAATCAAGTATTAGCTATTTGCAATGACTGCCAACTGGAAATCAGTTCCTATTTGATCTTCCGATATGTATTAACCACCACTTTAAAGAGCATTTCATCCCACSTTTGTGGCATTGACATAAATTAGTAAATAGCATCATTTGATGCTATCCACTCTAAGTACATGATCAACAGAGTCTTATGTTCAGTGATTTCAATTTAATGGGTTTATCTCTGTGCTAGATATGGTATTCATTTGCACTGACCTTGCTTTATCTGAATTATTGCTCAGATTTGTACAAATACAAATGATCCAATCTTCCAAAATATGTTTTCTGGTCGACATAAGCAAACAGTCTGAAGAAGCAATTATGTAAAAGAAATGCTTTTAGGCAACAAATGGGTCTATAAATAAGCAAGTACTTCCTAATCACAAGCTAAAATTGTGTCATTTTTCCATTTTTAATAAAAGAAATAGTTGAACTCAATGAATTTTAATGTTCGTGGATGTGAGGGGTCAAGACTATTTTGCAAAACTGAGTAGAGCAAAACCAAAAACTGCACTTTTTGCTAAAGTTCAGCCAGCATAGCTRCATCTGACCAGTACCACCTTTGATTTTCCAGGTCAGATCAGCAAGAAATCATACAGGGAAAAAAAAAGTCCATTTTTATATTTGCAATATATGGAAGGGAATGGGATTTTTTCACAAGTTAGACTTCCCCTCCCCCGCCCCCCAAAGTGGAAGGCAATGCAAAATATACCACCCTATGTACCTTTGTGTCTTTTCTATGTTTTTCTATTGCCAATGCTCTGGTACCTCATTACTTATATGGGATTTATAAATAAATAAATTTCCTAAATTAGGGAAGCATGTTGGAAAATATTTGTTGAAAAATGTTTCTGAAGGAGAACTTTCATCCATTCTTGGTATTGGACATATACTATAGCTGTGTCAATGGGCATGAGAAGAAAAGCAATAGCTGAAGCTTGGTACTAGAGGGATCAGTGTAGACAAAATATTTCCTCAGTGAATAAATCAAGACTACTTAACTAAAGATGATGGATAGTTACCCAGATGTACACTGGTATGAACAGAGTCTCAAGTTTAGGAAAAATAAGTTGGGTGAAAAGGCAGAAGTCACTTGACATGTAGAGAAATTACACTGCTAAAGCAAGAGAGGAGGAGYAGCACAATAGATATGAAAGCTGGTTAGAGATATCTATCTGTGGAAAGAAGACAAAGAGATGAATTAATGGAAAGTGTATGATGTCAGAGAGATGAGAGTGAAACAAAAAGTCTTTAAAAACCCAAAGAAATGCCGGAAGATAAAACCACAGAAATGCTAAAGCTGAGCATGAACCCCAACTCCACATACTAACTCCCTCAAAAACCTGTGCCTGCTTTGCTCTGCTTTGTTTGCAGTCATGTGGGTTGGGCTGCAKCTCAGGCAGGCAAGGGACTCCCCTGCTGAGGGACAAGCCAAGGGAACCTGTGGAAAAACAGTTTTGCTAGGGGAGAAAGGTGTCTTATGTGTGCATGTGTGAGGTTTAAGAGAAGTTCTTGAAGTCCCAAGGAGAAATAATAAATTTCTAAAAATTGAATAAAATAGATATTGTCCCTGTGCTGCTGAGAAGAAGGGTGCAGGAATGAAACAGGTCCATATTCACTTTTTAATGTTCATGACATTTCTTTGGCTGAAGAGAAACCAAAACTAAAAAGAAGTTCTGCGGCAATCAGTCTTCCTCTCTATGACACTGGTGAATACCAGGAGCTGGTCCAYTGAAGGAAAATGGTTCTCACCAAAATAAGCCAAATACAACAGAAAGTCTCAATTTTGGATCTGAAATCATCCAGTTAAGATGTTGTTTTCTATGCACAGCATATACACACCTCTACTGTTTCCATAGGGAAGAATARGCAAAGGCATTTGAGCTGATGACCCCTCTAGGTCTCAAAATGAAAATTCTTGCAATTTTCATTTTAAAGCTGTTTTCACACTTTCTGTTCATACYTGTGCTCCCTTGGCAGCTCAGACCTCACATGTCCATTACCTTCTGAGCTGGACTGTAGGTAGAAATGCAAATGCTGCTTGCAGTCAGCCTGCTGGTTGACTGCCATCGTCCTGAGCTGCACTGTCTCCTTTACCAGGGAACACAAATTCTTCCAAATTAAATGTTCAAGATGTCATGCACATTTTGTGAAGGTCATGGTCATTGGGTATGATGTTGGGTTGTCCATGGCACAAGTCTAGAATAGCTRGCAAATAAGTTGCTTTGCCTAGATGTACTCATAAATGCAAATGTTTTCTTTCCTCATTTCCTTTGCTCAGGAGATAGTATGGATTATCAGGAGGATACATCTTCCCAAGTTTGTAGCTCTTTAGAGTCATAGAAACAAGAATATCTTTTCATATGCACCTTAATATTCTTCCAATGTCTGCAGCTTACCAGAATTCTTATCATAAAAGACACCAGGAGAATAGTTTATTTGCACCTTAATTTTGCAGCAGCGGTGATAGGGGAATTGTGAAAGGAAATATCCAGTTTTATTTACATAACTCACACATTGTGCAAATGCAAGGTGTGTCTCCATGGGACTTAGGGGGCCAGCATGGTGCCACCCCAGTGGCATCTGTACCTGAGCAGGCAGGGTGGTCAGACCCTTGTCAGTGGCACCAGAGTTCCCCAGGAGGAAGGGGACATGTTTGTCACATCTCCAGCTGACTGCCTACACAATGTGGGCAGAAGACGAGCTCTGTTGGTGTAAATCAATACATTGTTCGTRTTGCTCATGGCAGTGTCTTTCTAACTTTGATGCATAACATAAGGAGAACAAATGCAGTGTCCCTGGAGTAGCAAGTGCTTTTTAGATGTACAAATAAGGCAGTTATTTACACATCTCTCCCTGGCAGGGAAGAGGAGGAATCACAGCACAGTRGGGACAGCATGTTAAGCAAATGTTTAAACTTTGTATCCAAGATACATACTGCTTTCTTCTAAAATAAGTATGTCTGTACCTTAGAGAGAAAAACAAAAAAATAGCTAAGTGCAAAGAGACACAACATGAAGCTGTAGGTTAGATACTTGCTCATTTCCTCAGACTTCTGAGTTTCTCAAATACCTCTCCTTTGCATAGTTTGAACCACGGAAGATGTTTCCATGGTGACAAATAGATGTTGGATTTATTTACTGGGCAGCAGGGAATGACAATGTCAGCAAAACACATTTCTGTTCCCTTTTTTTTTTTTTTTTTTTTTTTTTTTTTTTTTCCAGAGGAGATGTGTTTTAGCTAATGAAACTAGAAACTAGCAGCAGCAACAGTTTTTCAGATATCCTTCCCAGCCCTATATCCCACCACCCCAATATGTGGACGCATACATGAGACAAAAGTAGTTCAGGCAAAGCAGTTACTGTGGCTGTGTCATTCTCTGATGCCCTCTGAAGCCTTTTGCTCTCTTTGGTATGCACATGGTTTCTTGTGAACAGCATTGCCTGAGAGGTATCAAGGAGATTTCAGGTTTTGCTCATGGGAAAGTGCCTAAATACTTCTTGCATTAGATGCCTGGCCTTTTCTTCAACCCTCCCCCATGTTGCTGTTGGCTAAACAGCGACAAATAATAACAGATACAAAGATACACAAAAAAAAAAAAAGAAAGAGAGAGTACTTTTTGTGGGATAAGTCTTTTTTATCTACTTTAGCAACTAGTGTATACATTTGTGTCAAATATACATTGGTTAAGAGACTGCTGTTTAATTAACAATCAGTATATGATTGGTAGGTTTGCAAAAGTTACAGTATTAGTAATGTTTATAATTTTCAGCTACTTGCATTATCAATTCTACATTCTAATCTCCTTTTCTSAAAAGTAGCTAAGGTTATGGTATTCTTCTTCTATGCAGRCTGTTAACACTCCCTTTCTTTTCTCAGGACTCAGTCATACAWGATAATTGGCTGAGTTTCAGATTCAGGACTGGTGGGGCCACTTTTTTCTCTCACACCCTCACACACACCTGTCTTGTTGACAGCTCTTCTGCATTGCCCATAAAAAATAATCTGATAACTAAACCTCAGCCTTGCAGTTGATAGTGCTCTGGCATCTGTCTCTGTGTATATATACATATATATATACTCAATTGCAAAGAGATGCAGAAATTTGTCTCTCTATAACCAGTCATGAAATCAGTACTTCTTCTGAGCTTGGAGGTGGTTTGTTCTTGTAATTTCTTTTTTTTTTTCCCCTCCAAGTGCTATGTGTTATGGACCTCTCTTAACATTTTTTCATCCATCTATCTGCCTGCTGGACCTGTTTCGACTTTTGAGGAAATGTAACCCAGAAAATGTTAAATATAGAGTTTGCTAGGCCATAGCAGGCACACAAGAGAATAATACRTTCTCTCCTTTAAGACAATGTAGCCCTGTTTATGCCCTGTTTCCATCTGTCACTAAATTTAATTGTGGTGATTTGATCCTTACATATTGAAAATAAATTTGCTGCACTTTTTTTTCCTCTTTTTGACTGTTAGGTCAGGCCCTAGAGTTGGCATATCTCTACAGTCCCAGGAATAAAAACAAACTCTTACTGTTGCATGAGATTAAAAAATATGAAGCTCTATTCACATCAACTCCTTTAAAACCATGTTTGTGTGCTTTAGCAAGGAATTMTTCTGACTAATGTCAGACAGATCCTTGGGATGGCTGTTACATTCCCTCTCTCAGGGATCAGAAGAGTCTGTGCAGTTGCCTTTGGCCTTGAGACAAAGAATCCTGTGGCATGGTATCAAGGAAAGGAGGAGAGAATAACAAGGAGAATGAAGAAATTACTTGGCCAAGGCAGAAAATGTGAAGTTGGAGCTTAGCCAAAGCCAGCCCTGAGACACAGTTTGGACTGTGAAAAGCCCTGGGGCAGTGGGCCTGCTGTTTGTTGTGGGTGCAGCAGTGCTGGACCCTCCCCTAGATCAGGGCAGAGATGCCAGACATGAGTCCCAAACCAGACTGGAAATCAAAATGGGAAATGAAAAACATGATGGATTTATGGAATTTTTTGATTGAATTTGAATGATTCTGACAACTGATGGGGTACCAGAGCTTTTGGTGCATTCGAAGTAAATAGCAGAAATTTGATTTTGGGATGTGGTGGACTTCTCTGCTCTTGAAAAAGTCTCTGAGGAGGGGGACTGCACTTTGTGTCTGAGCTGGCGTAGGGAAGCTCTGGTACAACCTTGCTGTCTGTGAAAGATGATGCCTCCAAYAGGGAAGCTTTGGATAACATCACTGCTCATCATGGCACTCTCCAAATTTTCCCTCCCACAAAACACCCCATGYCTTTCAGAGACTGGGGATTTATTAGGAAATAATATATTCCCATGCTCAGTGTTTTCTAAGGGTCAGGTCCAAAGCCCTTGTAAGTCTTACAGTTCACTGCAATGATCAGTGACTCCAGCTTACACTGTCTTTTATATGGCTTTTGCCAAGAACTTCATAATGATGTTGTGACACCTCATAGCATCCCTCTGAGGCTGGACTTCACAAGGAAAATGCTCCCCCAGCTCATTTGTTTCGGCAACCAGGTCTCACAGTTTTTCATGCTGGAAAGTGAGGAAACCATCTGCCAATCCAGGTTCTGTGGGCTGTGTATCAAGCTAGGAAAAAAAAAACAACCCAGATTTGAAAAACTGATCTTCTCATTATTTCCATAACAAACCTACCAATATAATTTTTTCAGCCAGTCTTTGATCATCCATGAAGGAACACATGCAGGCAAGGACAGTGTCAACATTGAAAGACAAAGTAGAGAAATGRGGCAGAGGTGGGTGTCCCAATGKAGGGAGGAGTGGAAGGCAGTCTGARCATGGGCTGACACCAGAAGGACCAGCAGAGGACCATGACATGGACTTCACCATTTGACAGTGACATTTCCTGATAGGAGTTGGAATGGTGCAAAAGCAAATGTTGGACAGAATAACCAGAAAAATACCTATTTCCATCTGAGTAACCACCCCACTACTCATTATAGATTTTGTTTCATAAGACCTTACTGTCTGGCAGAACTGATATGGAGGAACACCCAGGAAAACCACTGTGTGCCCATTGATTAGACAAAATCTTCCTCTTTCATAACCCTTTAGTTCAATCTGCCATTTTGGACAGGAAACTACAAATGTTTGATTCCATTTAAAGATGGTTTTTATTCTGCGCAGACAACTGAAAGATGACCATCTGTCCCTTTTCTCACATCCTCACTCTCTGACCCCCAAAYTCTTACACTGCTTGGTTTTCACTGGGAAAAAAATTAGGAATTTCAAGATGCAAATGCAGCTCCAGTTTCTATGCTGACAGGATTTATAATTTCCACAGGGCTGATGAGAGTGATCCTTTAAAAACTATCTATGTGAACACAAAAATCTATGTGAYTTTATAAGCTTTCCTTTTATCAGAAAGGCTAGTGCTGAGACATCTGGAGGACTTCAGTGTTTGCTTGTTTGAGTATAACAGAATTTTAGTAGTGTGCACTTTTGTTAGACATAGGCTGCAAATCAATGCAATTTACATGATGTACAACCATCACTCATTATTGGAATGGGTTTTGGTATGTTAGTAGACCTGTGACCCTTCTGAAAACATTCTCAGCAACTACTGGCATAGAGAGACAGCAGGAAGAGTTGAAACAAACAGCATTTGCAGTACACATTGTATTTAAAACAGGAAGTTTGATGGTAAATCATGAAAAGAAAGTGTGCCTGTGYCTGAGTAGGACCCTTAAAGGAATGCAAAACACGAAGAGATGTGCCAGATAACTTTAAAATCAAAAGCTTTTTCCAAATGTATTTCCAAGAACAGTGTCCAGTCTCCAGCATGGAGCGTGCTGCTGCAGCAATCATTTAAAATTCTGCTAAATCATTCTGCGACTCTCTAACCAGCACTAATAGCTTTTAGGCTGGCTGGCAATCTCACTCCAATAGGAAGTCTTGCACAGGCTTCCAGACCATTTATGTGTGTGGTTGAGTGAGGGAGAGCACTGCAGATTTAATTTAGTGCCCTTGGTGGCTTTCAGTAATATATATATATATTAATCACTTATGATTTCTGCTTTGGGGGTGGGAGTTCATCTGGAGTACAGGAAAATCAAATGAAACTCATAAAGATGAAAGTTGTCTTGATTTCATTTGCTGATTTTAAACAGCAAATTGTTTCTTACTCATCCTTGCATGATAATTGGTAAATGTACTGAAATGGGCTATTTGAGTTTCAATGGACTCTCTGGGCAATCACGCCATAACTGGAGTTCACAATGTGCCCTATAGGTACGATTGCTAATGGCATAGCTCAGATAATTTCTGTCTGGGAGAAACTCGTATTTTGAAGCTGGCATCTTGCAACAAGGAGGCAGAGCCATATTTAGCTGTGTCTGGCATGGGGTGCCCTTTCAGACGARAGGCTGTAGCACAGCCCTGAATATGTGAGCCATTGACTCAGCTGCAGGGAGCAAGAAATGGGAGTAAATTGTGTGAGATGAATGAGACTCGGTAGGTCTGTAGGCAACATTACTCTGCAGATGAGAGTCACTTTATCAGACATTAGGCTTTGAAGATTGCRCTTTAATTTGGTTGAGTAGTGTCTCTCTGTTGCCCTCAGAGGGCAATTTATCCYATCTGATGCTGAGGCCTTGCATTTCCAGAGGATGAGTCTCCTTATCTGTGGATAATTCACCTCCTGCAGGTGTCTTTAAGAATGGACAGAGTGGGCTTAGCCTTGCCCACTGAACTCCTTAGGTGATCACAGCTAGGATCAGAGGTGCCATGCCAGGGGCAGAGCTTGACCTAAGAATCTCCAGGGCAGAATGGTTTGGTTATAAGGAACCAAATCTGGAGTAGGGATGAAGCTACAGGGTCTGAGCTGGTGTAGCTGAGAGCATGCTGTGCCTGTAAATCTGCAGATTACAAATGTGGGGGCACTTTAGTGATTATTTTTCTCACACATCTAGAGAAAGCAAGGAGGAATTGTGTTAATTGAGTGAAAAGAGTGCAAGGGAGCTTAATGGGGACTGGGAGCACCCTGTGCTCAGAGTGGTGTACAGGGACCTGCAGTCTGGGAAGAGCTGCTGGGGTGGCAGTGCTGGCAGAGGGGCATCTGCCCTTTTGTCCTTCAAATCCAGCAACACAGTGCTGAGCAGCTTTGCTGAAAATAAGGGAAAAAAACAATCACCCAGCCACAGCTGGTGCCTGTCTCCTCCTCTAGCACATAGCTGCTGTTGCCATGGCAGCAGTCATTGCCGTTGGAGGATGCTCTGGGGGCCTCCTCCTCCTCACCTGCTGTTCTCATTGCCCTAGGAGCATCAGGCTGCTCCCATGGATGAATCTGTGACAGGTTCCTTCACTGCCTTCCCTGCAGAGTGCTTGGCCTCTCTCTCCTGAGAATGTCTGCAGCAGCATGGCCATTTTACTGACCATTGCCAGCACCACACAACAGTGACACAATTGCCTGCTCTCATTGCACCASAAGCAGAGGTACTTCCCAGTTTCTGGGTCCAGTCCTGTGTGTGTCATTGCCAAATATATTGTTCTTAGCATGTATAAGAGAATTTTTCAGGGTCATGGCATTTCCTTGAGTCTTTTAGATGCAGAGAGCAAGTTTTCTATTCCTCTCAGTGTGACAATGTGAAAATCTGCCTGTCTTTGCCCGTTTTTGTGTCTTCATCATGCAGTGAGAATCAGTAAGGGTTATATACTTAATTCTGCCAGTTCTCCCTCAAGACTGCACTGTTTTCTGTTTGAATAGCTAAGTTGTTCTACTGAGCCCTGATAACTCTCAAACATCGACAGGAATATAAAGGGAAAGTTTTGAGGGGTGTTTGCAGAATTCAGGCTATGTGGATGGAAGGATCTTGTGAACCAGCCACCAAAATATGTTCAGGTTATTTCTGCAATTCACTCCCAAATTTTTTCACTTATTTTCACTTTTTTTTTTCTAACTAGCTACAGGCTTGGGTCAGATCTAAGTATACATTTGAAGCTGTTATGGACAGCCAGGGCTTCGAGGGGTTGTTGTGGTAGGCAGATATTCTGATGTAGATATTGTTTTCTTGCTCGTTTAACCTGGGTGTTTCTCATGCATAGAGGATTGAGAAAAGGATCACCTAAAAGTCCAGATGGTGKCAAGCAAATATTTCTCCATACAGGGGAAATCATTATACTTCTTGTCTTCATGTTCAATTGTATTTGTTCTCTCCCTGCCCTCATGGAAAATTTAAGTTGTGATTTAGAGTTATTATAGCRTTGACATTATAAACTTTAACTAGGTTTAAAATCTTAAAAGAAATTACTTTGAAAAATATTTTCCTGTTTGAATTCAGACTAAAGATAGRCTGTCCATTCTCTGGAAAATTCAGACAAAAAAAACCCCAACCCTCAAACAACATATTAAATTCCCTCAGCAGGGATTTTCTTAAAGGAAGCAATTATAAAACTATCAAAAATGTCTCACTTCAAGGCTTTCAGAAGGCAGCATCAGTGGGGGAGTTCAAGCTCTGATATCCACAAGGTACCTCTTCCCCTGCTTCCTACTGTGGGACCCAGGCCTGCACTCCATGAATCCTGGTTGATGACCTGCAGCCAAAAGTGTTTTTAAACTCATGGTCCCCGTCTGGGAAACTGAAAATTTTTCAACCTGCAGGATTTTGATGACTGCTAAGTTTAGCTGAGAGGAGGGGAGGGGGTGATCTGACGGGAAAGCAGACGGTGCTCCACTGGAGCCCCTGCAGGGTGAGTGAAAATCACCATTCCTTTTCCTGAACAAGCAATTTTCAATGGAAAATGGTTTTTGTCAGAATTTTTCCACCCAGCTCTTCCCTGTGGGTTTTAAAAGCCAATTCTTCATGCTCCTACCCTTCTCTTCAGGCCTGGCAGCCTACCCAGCTGGAATCCCATGGACAGCAAGGTCTCCTCTCTGGTGGACCCACTGCATTGCAGAAGAGCAGGAAGGTGATCTTTCAATGGGGCAACCAAGTGAGAGTTTTCCAATGGGAAATGGAARCCTGGGGTTACAGGATATTTATTCTGTGGTACTAAGGAATCACTGCACCAACATTTCCAGATAAAATAATTAAGTACTGGACAGGGATGTTGATCATGAGTTTCATTTTTGTGAAAGACAAAAGCTTTTCAGTTCTGAAGTAACTGTTGGTTGGAGTGGTTTTTTTTTTTTTTTTGTTTCTTTGGTTTTTTTTTCCAAATCCTTAAGGGAAGGGAGGTATTTTTCATTACTATTTTCATGAAACTTGGAAGTGAACTGTGAAAAAAAAAATCCTAAACTTTTTGTGCTAAAATTGGCTTAAAAGGATCATGTGGGGGTGAACTAGATATGGCTTTTAAAAAACAGAGAGTGAATCTTTAAAGGAAACCCTTGTGTTTGCCACAGCCAGGGTTGTATGTCAACAATATTGTCTCACATTAAGGCTTAATAGGATTTATATATTATCTGTACCAGGATTTCTGCTGTCAGCTTCAGACTGAAATAACCTGTATTGGTGCAAACCATGCCTAGCATTAACACTCTTTTTTTTTTGTACTGGGGACTCCAGTTATTGCTGCTATATTAAWAGGTGTACTGCAAGCAAGCCATCTKTTAATAGGAAAACCAGAAATATGCAGRGATGGCTTCAGACAGAAATGTTTAWTGCTGCAGATGACAGTGTCATCTTTAAAAGGGAAGAGAGATCAYATGATTAAATGCCTGTGATCTCAGTGTGTGTCCCTGTTCTTATGGTAGGGTTTGAATCCTGTTTTCCAAAAGATCTGGCAGTTCCATTTGACATTGTTCTGCATGTCATGCTGCATGCTGTTAGGGAGTGGTTTTACCCCAGAAATTAGCAGGATGAAAGTGTTCCAAATGGCGCTGGTGTATCCCATATCTCTGTCAGGCAGGAGCAATTTGTTGATTCTTGAAGGAATTATTCTGCATATTTTTAATGTACTCCATGCTCTGTGCAGGAGCAGAGTTGGAAAGGATTATTAAAACTAATAACTCCTAAAGCACATCTTCTCTCCTGTCAGGACTACACCAACATTATTGTGGGGCACTYGAGAAAAATCAACAGATTAATTAAAAATATGCTGATCCTGGGAACTGCTAATGTATATGGCACACTAGATATAAATTAAATTYATCAATTGCACAAATTAGACATTTTATGAATAATATTAAAACAAGCATGATACTACCCAARTTTAAGAATAACSCAGTTCAAGTGATGTTTATAGTTTYGAAGTAGACATGCTGGTGACATTATAATTGTTATTAGAATACCTCCTGCATTACTTCTGTTCTGGAGGCCAAAAAAGAGGAGAAGCAGTCCAGCATTTTATAGATAGCTAAGGAATTTCCTKCTTCTTTATTGGCCATTTTTAACCAAAAATTTGTCTAATTTTTCCAGTTGGCTGGGGAAAAAAACTGAAATGGGTTTGATCAGCTGGGAAAGAATAAAGGAAAAGAGTTTTAGTAGCTTGGCAAAACCAARATCATCACCCAATGAAAAGAAACTTACTCATGAAGTCACAGCCAATGCAGGAATGCTCATGCACAAGTGTGGAAGCAGAGGATATCTCAGAAGAGGTACCCAAAAGTGAAAGAAAAAAGCATTTAACCTATTAAGCAGTTATATTTAAAAATAATAATTGAAAAAACATRGCTTATAAAAATCAACCCTCTTGTGTGTGAAAACAGTTTTAAAATGTAACTGATTTGCTTTGTTTGCCTAGCTTCACTGTATTAAATGGTTGCTAATAGTGTGCTAAAGCAAATAACAAGAGCATACTTGATGAAAATAAAATATTTCAGACCTGAAAACCATTGGACAGCATTGAGTCATCAAGATCAAGTCAAAGCTAGGCAGATCACACTGGAGCACTGAGCATTGAGATGTTTGAGACCAAAGCCTGGGCTGCAGTAACAGCATTGTTCTTCATAGTAAGTAAGCCTTTTGAAGGAATCCAATCAGATATCTTGAAAGGAGMAATGGTGATAGAGTGGGAGATGGGGTAGCAAGGGAAAAATGGGAGTTAATACAAATGTTTAGTTTCTCATCTGAAATGTCTCACTCTGGTGATGCTGAACAACACTGGACATTGCAAAAGTTCTGTTCTGTGCCCCTGGACTGTGATTTAGGTTTTAGACATTACCATTAATTATTGAAACTCAGAAGGCTGCAAAAACATCTTGATTCATTGGCAAACTGACAAACATATGGTGTGTTTTGCAAACCTCTAGGTTTCTGTTCAGAGGAGGAGAACATTAATTGCATGCAAATTCTACTGGGATTTCTGAAACCAGCCGTCGTTAACATTGTTAGACATCGTATCTGGGAAGCTCAGTGCATTTTAAAATCTAAGTTAAAATTCAGAGCATTTGGAAAACTTTTGAGAAGGAAAGTGCTGAAGTGTAATAAATTCAAAGCAGAGCATACAAGTATCTGATGCCCTTTGGTGTCTGAGGTTGGTGTATCAACAGCTTTGCTTGTTGATTGATAGTCTGGATGGTATGTTAATATTTGTCTTGGTAGGTTAATGTTTGCCTTGTTAATATATCTTGGGAACAGGCAGCAGTTTGTAGCATCAACTGTGTCATTACCTGTGGCCTTCTACCATTTCTGTTTTGGCTATTTGATTGCCAGTTTGACATCTGAAATCCTATGAATGTCAAAACTTCAGACCCAGATTCACTGAACTCAGAGTTTAATCAACATTGCCAATGGGCYTCAGATGAAGGAGATTGTGCTGTGATTATTGGCACAACCCAGAAAACCTCGCCAGAGAATGCTGCAACAAGGCACCATGTAGAAAATAAACTAGCATATTTTTTTAGGCTGTTTGTGACAGCTGTTCTCCTGACAAAGAAGCGTGCTGTTGAGTAACCTCTCTGTTGAGGATGGGTACATAGGTATGGCATYACAGACATGGAGGGACAAGATCCCACTGGCTTTACCCTGACTGGTAACCCAACAGGTTTGCTCAACTTGCATGGAAGAAGTTGATAGAGTACTCACCACAGGCTGTAATTTGCAGGACAGTGATTTTGTGGCAGCATGGCTTCAAAATCTGGAGTGGTGGGAGATGGGATGCCCCTGACCTGTAGAAAGGTCCAGCTGACCAGCCCATGGGATTGTCCTGTAGCCCCAGCATGCACAGCAGAGATYAGCTCTCTGTAGGGCCTCTCTGAGACACAACACAGAGAAATCCTGGGTTATGCTGTGACATAAAGTGACAGGAGGTGAGGACATGGCCTCAASTTGCAGCAGAGGAGGTTTAAATTAGATATCAGGATAACTTTCTTCTCAGAAGGAAGCATTGAAACAGGACATGGTTTAGTGGTGATAATGGTAATGATGCTAGGTACACAGCTGGATCTTATTGTCCTAAATTTAACAATTGTGTTTGTATGATTCTAAAGGATCTGTCCCATTCACCAGGTTATTCCCCCACATCAGTTCCTGTTATTACTTTCCCACTTCTGCATGCCTTCCATGACTCCTTGCTTTCAGCAGCATTAAATTCCCCCTTGTTTWGCAACTTGTGCATAGCCCTAATGATTTCCCTATTAAGGGCTGTCTCGTCTTAARCCTCATATTTCAGTGCCAGTGGTCAAACTCCAGAAGCAAAGCACATCTCACTGTACATACGTGCACACCCTTGAGAATACCCTTCTGCAGCAATCTCTGAAGCTGCGACTGCTGGGTGGATTTCCTTCCTTTCATCTTCCATCTTGCTTTATGTGTGTGAAATAGTTTAAAGCTGAGCCCCAATGTGCTTATAAAATGCCAGGTCATTGACAATAGTGGTACTCATTTGCTGTGGTTAATTTAGTACTAATAAGCTGAAACTGTTCTGCAGGGATTCTTCGACATGGAACATAAACTCCTTCTCCCTCACTTAAGAACACTTTCCTATGAAATTATTGCAACCTAATAGTTTTCCTCCTCATTTTAGGAACCAGTCTCAGTCTATATTAGTGCTATTTTCCCCAGCAGCTTTCCCTATAATCTCTATTTCAAGGCACCGAATCCGTGATTACATGCTATGCAGTCCATTGAATTGTCCATCCWGGGAACCCAGCATGTAATACAGCCCATAATATCCTAGTGCCACAATGAMAGTAGAATTCACTGCAATGGGCTAAACTCAATGCTCAGACTCCTTTGATTTTTAGTTTTCTTTCTTTATGTGCAGAGATCTTATAGCAGGTGGGACATCTTCTGAGGAGCCTCTCAGAAATGCTGAGTCTGCACTCAGGCTTCCTGACCCTCTGCAAATGCAATAACAGCAAGAAAAAGAGGTTTCACACCCTCCTAAAGTCATTATTCACTCAGCTCTGAAGACTGCAATTGCATATGTTAATCATCCTGGTCACTGCATCTCTTTCCCTTTTAAACTTGTCCTATCTCTACATACAGCTGATTTCCCAAATTCATGCTCCTTTTGCTCTTCTCTCCTTTTTTCTTTCCCTGTGGTTTTGATGCTTTATATATAGTAATTTCCATCCACATTCTGAATGTTTTTCAAAAATTCAACTATTTTTAATTCCAACTGTAATTTGCATTAATTCCTACTCTAATTTGCTGATTTTTTGTACTAAAATATCTAACAGAACTGTAAACAAAACCCAACATGAACAGATGAATGCAATTGATACCCTGCCTTCTTCTGGTATCCTGTTTGTACAAGGCATTTCTTACTTTCTGTACCATGTAAATACTACAACTTCATACATACTGTTAAAATGTGTGTTTTCACCAACTGCTGATCAGATGTCCCTGATCATATATTGGATATATGTGAATCCACAGCTCAGTGGGGCTAGGACCCCTGGTTTAGTGGAAGTGTTCTTAATAATCCAGTGTAAAGCTTTCCAATAATGTAGCTGCCTTGTCTGATCTCTCTTTTACTGTGTAAGTGTGGACTCTTGTCTACTTATACTCTGGGAGAAGAACTATATAATTCCCTGATAAAATGACTCTTGTAATTTTATTTCCAATAAATTGACTGYGTGACATCATTAACTTCCCGCACATTCTGTGTGGCCATAAATAACCAYCACTTCCACATGGAAAATGGAGAAAGCTATTTTTCTGGCAGGCTATGCATTGCTATGAAGACTTATTAAAAAGAGTTATTAATTTTATATTAATTAAACTAGTATTTTAACAATAACATCATTGTCCTTATGTTTTCCTCAGCAGTAATCAGATTCCTTCATTGTGATAAAGTGCCCGACCTTCAGCCTCATCGCTTACTCACTTGGGAATTGAATTATTGCTTCATAAAACAGAGGGTTGATTATATAATCACTTAATTAAATGTTGTACTCAGTCATTGCCAAGCTATTCCTGAAATGCATTTGGCATCTGTACTCACTAGGCAAATTTAAACATTGGAAGAGTTATTTTTTTCAGATGTGCTTCTTTAAAGGTTATTATTTCCAGTATTCCTTTGTCTGTGTGGTCTGGTTGTTTTCCATGTGTCAGGCTCACTCWTAATCACAAAGGAGATGAAATGCTCTTTGTGTTCCTATCTGACTTGCAGATTGCAGTCAGATTCTTGCTGATACCACTTTGGAAACATATTTCTTGCTTCTGTTTGCAAAAGCACTCAGAGGTAAAGAACCTGCAGTAATTCATTGGAAACTCAGTTCTGAGCTAATTTTCAGGATCTCACCAGTGACCACCAAAATTASGGTAATGAGCTGTGCATAAGACCTTGGAAACAGCCAAACCCCAGGTGAATCCTTGGCAGACAAGAGCAGAGCAGTGCCAGGAGGCCGAGCATGAGACAAATCCTTTGGTTCTGCTGCACTCAGCCAGCACCCTGGCTCTGGGACTTTCCCGTTCCAAAGGGAGATATGCCAATGCCAGCATTCTTTCCCAGGGCACAGTGCAGCTGTAGGTCCCAAGACCACGGAGATATCACATATCCCCTTGCCAGCATCTGCAGTCTGCCCAGAGCTTCACCCTGACAAGGCTGTGTGATTTCACCCTTCAGGGACTCAGAGACAGGAGAAGATAAGTAAAATGCTGGCCATGAGACTCCAYTTCCAAATGATATAAACACACACAAAGAAGTGAAAGGCAGATTTGTGGGAACAAAAAGTGAACATATTTGTGCATTAAATTCTCAGTTTCCTTGCTTTAYCTTGATATTTCTTCAAGCCATAGATCATAGGTGCAGAATTTATCAATGAACTGTTTCTGCTTCAGTATTTGCATCTGTTTGTTCCTGCCTCCACCCCAACCAAGTGCTGCCCCTTAGATTAAACATAGTTTCATCACGAGTTAATGTGACCACATTATGTATGCTCTGGACATACAGCACAGATGCAAACTGTTCCAGAGCAGGAAAAAGAACAAGCCATTGGTAACCAACACTTCTTGCAATGAAGTCCCACAATCTTACCAGAATCAGTTCAGTTGTTTATTTTCCCTAAGGTCTATCTCTAAACTCAGCTGTCAGTTATTTCTCTCCTACTGGGAGAAAGAAGATGCTCACCTTATCAAAGTCCATAGRTTTTCAGTCCTTTTCCAGCTTGGGTTTGGCCCTCTGTTGGCTATAGGTTGAGGAGCACAAATAAGGCAATTTTAAACTCTTTTCTTCATTACTGTTCCACTTCTCTGTGTATAACTCCAGGGTCTGGCTCAGTCTCCTGCCAATTTTAATAGAACTGTTTCTGTTAACATCCAGGGGAGCAAAGAAATAGGGCAGAAAACACAGGCTGACTTCAATTTCATGGGGTTTTTGCTGGTATAAGAAAGTGAATGCAAGAGCTTTTTCTCTCTCTGTTTCCATTTCTCTCTTTATTTCCATTTCTCTCTCTGTTTCCATTTCACAGGGATATCTAGGACAGGAAGGCAATAATATTTAGACTGAAACAAAATCAGAATTTCCTTGTCCTTGCCTATTTAACTCAACAATGGGCAGGTGCAGCCAGTGAAATAGCATGATCTCATTGCTGAATTAGACTCAGTATCCATCTCTGTATTTTTAATTTAAAGAATTTTTCTAGATTGCAAGACTCAGTTACCAAGAGGAAAATCTCCCTTTTCATTAGGCTGAAGCRGCCATGTTTTGGCTAAGCACTGTGTATTCTAAAATATATTTTCTCCTTGATCTTGTTTAATTATTTCCACTGGATTAACTACTTTCTATTGTGTGTCACTTTCCTCTGCAGGAAGCTCTACGCTGGGTAGTGTGTCTTCTCTTATTATGCATTTGCTTGGAATATAAATTGCTTTTCAATCAGATCTTTGCATTTCTAACAACATCTTCTGTATTGCAGCAGGTGCTTTCCCTAGTGGTTACTTATATGGRCTCTAATGGCATGTCATCTGTCTATGCAGGCGCTTTGCTGCCAAATATGTAATAGAGGAATTTTCTAGTAGCAGAAGCTTCTGGTAATTTTGGTTCTTTAAAGGCTGAGACTTTTTAATTTATTTTTACATAGCTCATTTCACTGGGCTTAAATAAACTAAATTGGAAGGTTTAAAGAGTCCTTCTGGAAGCCTGGTCTCAAATCAAGCTGCTTCCTCTTCTTTGACTTGAAACAGGGRTAAGAACTGGTTTGTTGGTTTTTGTTTTTTTTTTTTTTTCCTATCCTGTTTTTAAAGCTTCAATAGACTGAAAAATTAGAACAAAATAAAATGACTACTTTTCACACAACAAATATTTAAACCATGAAACTCTTAACTCTGGGCTGTTGTGGAGGCCAGGACAGGTACAAAACACAGTGAAATGGATGTCTGAAGAATAGATCTGATGGTGGCTTTTAAATACAGGTGATGTGGATGCAACCTCTGATAGGGTAAGTACCCAATGACCTGCTTGGTTGATAGCCAGGGKTCAGGAAAGGGTGGGCTGGGATGATTGGCCCCTGCTTTGGGACTTGGGTTCTGTGAGCCTCTGCAGCCTATGCTCTGGGACAGGATACAGGGCTGATTATAACCCAGGATTCTGGAGGATGCTGACTAAATATAACCTGGGGTGAGGACCAGTCTGAGAACAATTATGACTAGAAAAAACACTTAGGGAAGAATACAGTGGTACACAAAGTAGGTGTTTCCTAGACTCCATGTTTCTGTTCTGCCAAAAAGCCCTGCTCACTCKGTGGAGCAAGTGTGGCTGTTGAATKAAGACAGGGATCTGCTCTCCTCCACCCAAACCAGGTGCAGTRCTGAGGGCATTGCTGTCTGAGAGGAATGAGTGGTGTTTCTGCTATTGGACTGCTKCTTTCTCTCATCGACTTGAGTTTCATTGATTTCAGGACATCAACTTACTGGTCCTTCAGYTAATCAAAGTGGTGAGATGATCATTGCGGCAACACCGAGGTCACGGACTCTGTGACGGTTTGTTTGTATGACTGCAGGCAATGAGACAGTTGCTTACAGTCTGCAGTGAAAAATCCATCTCCTCACCAGCAAACAAAGGTCTAGTAGTCCTGAAAACTCCTGAGTTGTCTTACTGAGAATACTGTTGCTTTTTGTACAATGTCTATAAATGAAGGGATTACTTTTATTTTATTTTCTGTTGGGAGAGCTTTCTTCACATCTTGAAGAGTACCAAAACCACAGCAACAGAAGAAGAAAGCAGACCCGTGAAAAAAACTGGGGGAGGAACAGAAATAAAAAAATAACAGAGCTGTCAGGGCCCATATGCTTCTCCAACATCTCCTATATAAGAAAAGGATTGAAACAGTTTGTTTGTGACATGATATCAGCAAGGACTATTGCCCTCTTTCATCACCGTTCTGATGCCAAATCTCCTGCTAAGCCCAGCAAAACACTTGTAAAACAGATTTGGGCACTACATGGGATTTTAGCCACTGCTGGTAAGTTTATAAAAAGGAAAAGCAAACATCAGTTCTCTGTGGTACTAGCTGAGTTCTTTCAAAGCCACGTGTGATGGAGGAATAAACATTTTCTATGTCCAGTGGGACTTAAAACTAGAACTTCTGTGYAAAAAAAATAAATTAAACAGTCTATTCAGGGCACCAACATCTTTCTCCCTCTCTCCCTGTACAGCCCCCAGAGGTCTGAGGCTGCTCATACACATTCCACCCTTCTGTCAGCGGCTGCTTGTGACCTTTTGTACAGCAGTCCCCTGTGAAGAAGTGCCCATGTTGACTGAAGGGCAGGAGGGACTGAGAAAAGCTGCTCAACCCTAAAAAGTGCAAAGGCAGATATCAGGACTGAGGGGAGGTGGCAGAGGGATTGGCATTGCCACTTGGAGCTGCCTTGCTCAGTTCTCTGTCATGGCCTTAGGCAGTGCAGCACTGGCAAAGAGGCCTGGGAAAGCAGTTCCAGCAGGAGCCTTGGGAACTCTCAAACAGCTCTGAAAAGTTCATCTCTTCACTCAGTTGTCCCTGATTGGAAAATGTGAAAAAAATAAAGACTTAGGGGGCATAATATAAGAATATGAGCCCCAACTAAGGCGGGAGAGAATGGGAAAAGCCACACTGGGGGCAAGATTTGGGTTTGTTTATATTCTTCTGCTGCCAGACTGACTTCAGCTGGGTTGAATTTCCTTCTGCTTGACATTTATGCATACATACTGGATTTTTWCATGAAACCAGGATGTTAGGAGCTCAGGCTGAGGTCCTTAACATTAAAAACAAGTGTTTGCTATGAGGGCACTGACTTTATTARTTGTATCACCAAAGTCTTGGAATTTTCTGCTTGGATCTGCCTTGTAATTCAGGAATAAATTCTCTTGGTCTTAATGGAAGTAAACAATAATATACGTCTCAGAAATATATTTTTGGAATAAATCCYTTCTTCCACTTCACTTAAGATAGTGACTTTTAAAGATTTTAGTAACTGTAACARAACATGATTGGACACTTTTAAACTAAAGATTTTTAAAACTCCTTTTTGCAAACAGTTCAGAGACAGAATTTCATGCTGGATGTACCACAAGGACCATGTGGATTTTCTCACTTATCCAGATTTACACTTTTATCTTATAGTTACTTTTATTTCCAATATGTGGCCTTACCTGTTAAAAGCAAGCARACAAAAATAAGTGAAACAAAACAAAAAACCCATATACAATCCAGTGAAATAGATAAAGGAAGGCAATTCTAGAAAAACCCAGATGGTGGAGCTACTTCATTGCCAGTGACAGTACACTGCTGTGCAGGTTTTGCTTCACAAGCTTTGCAGAAAAGCATCAACCACAGCAATAGGAAAAAGGCCCCAAATGCCTCTGCCATCACATCCTAGATCTTGTGTTTCCTTACTAAAAAGTGTAAGTCAATGTGCATACCTTTCTGCAAACCTTTCCCAGGCAAAAGTCTCAACTCTTCAATGTGTGTCCTCCCTTCCTTCCAGAAAAGAAATTCTATTTACCTCTTCTTCAGCCAGCAACTGTTTAATGAATTACATGCAGGACACAGTGGTAACCAATCTCTTATATATTTTGCAATGACAACATTTATACTGCGCCACAATTTTCCCCAGCAGCACTTTAAAAAATTTTGGTGCAAGGAGGATGATATAATTTAGTTAATTTTTTTTCATAGTGCAAAAGTGTTGAGACCCCTGGAAGTATATCATGTATTATGTTTTAAAACGCACCATATCAGGATGATTTTGAAAGGAAATCTTTCCTCAAAATAATTTTATTTCTGACTAGTTCTAGGAAACAACAGTAAGAAAATAGCAAGTTGTCTGCTCTCACTGTGACTTCCCTCAGTTTTAGTCTTAAAAAAGCTCAGCTACTGGTTTGTGCTTGGAAACATGCAGCAGACAAACCATCATGTCAAGTTAACTGCAGGCATTGTTRGTGAACCAAGAAGAGATTAAATCCTTAAGAAACGTGGGTCAAGGTTCAAATGCCCTGCTTAGCTGGATGCAGGTTTTTACTAGGTGCTGTGTTTTAAACACTTCTGAAGCAAACAGAGGAGCATCAACTGCTTTTATTAGAGCTGAGCAGTGAGGAGCTGGGTGTGAGTGAGCAGAAGAATACAGCTCCCGTGGGATGTCAGGGGGCCAGAAATACTGGTGTCCTGCCACTGAGGGCTGCACCAGCCACACACTGGTGCTGGCAGCCACTTTCCTGGKGTGCCTGGGCAAATGGGGCCATTTTCCTTTCCTCAGAGATCTGTCAGAAAGGTCTCCTGCTCATCGGGAGCAGAGGATGGGGAGCCATCCATCCAGCCACTGTTCTGCCATGCACCTAGAGGCACATCCTCTGCAGTTGGATAGGGTGGAGGCAAACSTTGTACCATGGGGTTTTCCAGAGGACCAGCTGAGGTATTGCATCACTGTGGCAGTTCCCTGGGGTCAGCAGGAAAGCCTGTGGGACCTGCCCACATTGTCTATAGCTGTTATTAGAATTTATAAAGTCATTTAGGGAMCGGGCCCATCTGGCTCTGGGGATTGGATTTGGGATGCGAGCTTTCCGTCTCCAGGTCACTCCACAGCTGTTGGATGGGCCTGTGTTGTGTGTGACATGAGTGATGGTCTGAGGAGGAGACAGAGGTCTGCATGACACGCACACATACCCATAAATGCCGTGCAATTAGTGCCATTTGGCTCTCCCCTTGGAAACCACTGCTGAGCAGCCGGGCACCGAGCAGCCACACAGACAAACCCAAACTGGTGCGCATCTCTCGTAATAAAACTCGGGTATTTGGCTTGAAAAATCCATTTTGGAGCTCTTGGACTGAAAAGGTGAAGCCTGCCCTGGAGCTAATTTCATGTCTTCCTTTAGTGTCAACATTTGGAAAATTAAATAATTGGGCAAAGGAGGACCGAGTAATTTCCAGTGAGTTTATAGGACAGATGATCTGAAAGAYGTCTGTCTGCCCCTCAGGCTCCCTGCCATGTGTATAAAAGTGAACAGATAAAAGTGCCAATTAAAAAAAAACAACAAATCTCTCCCCCTCCCAAAAAACCTGAACTCCCCAAAGAAAATAGCAAAAAAAATAATCCAAGGAAACTATCATTTTCTTGTGGCAGGTATCGGGGAACATAGAGGATGAATTGTATATTAATTTTAAAAATGTCATACCTTAAAGTGGCTCCTCTGTGCTTATCTCTAGACTTTRTTTTTCCACATCCTGATGAAGTGGTCAAAGCCACCAGGTTGTTTTCTTTCCACCACAAACACCATTGTGTCCAGGCTCCATAATTCCTCTTTGCTCAAGTTCCCAGAGCTTCCCTGATCCCTTCAATCCTGAAACATGCCATTCATTTCAAAGGCAGCATAGCCAGTTTGTAAATATTTTGCCATCACTGAGGGCCAGGAAAAAACAGGTCTTGCAATCTTCTGCTTGACACAACAAGCACTCTGCCTGTCCTGCTCTCTCGACATTGCAGCAAGTGTAATTCCTTGGCTRTTACTTTGTTGACCAAATGTACCTGGTGCTCACCTGGGACTGGAGCAAATATCCATTGCTGCTCCCACGACTGCCCCCTGGCTCCAGCAAGGCTTGACACYGATTCCCCTTGGAGAGAGCAAAATGGGTCTCACACGAGGAGCTGCAGTGGGGTGGCTATAGTGGTGCTGGGGCTCAAACCCTCACACCTCTCTGTGTCCCCTTTACAGGAAGGACTGCATGGAACACAGGCAGAAGCAGCACCATTCATGGTTAAATTACCCACTGGTCCTGTGTTTTATCTGCTGCTTCTCTCTCTGGTGCCTAAGAGCATGCCTTGGTCGGGTCACTTCATTTCATGTCACCTTTAATCCCTCTCCTGTTTCCTCCCAGCATCACGCAGCAGCACATGGCCTATTGCAGGGTGCAGTGTGATCCTAGTGTCTGACACAACTRCTCCCAATATCAGGGAAGCTTCTGACTACTACATTTACATATACATGCTTTTTCRTCTTTATTATTATTGCATTTGATATCATTTCAGTTTCCATTATGTTGCTTTTCGAAGAAAATTGAAATGTATTTGAAATTAATACCATTAGTACCAGCAGCTAACAATACTGTGCAATGTTGCATACGGATGCAGTTATGCAATTTCTTTAGTTCATGTAAGGTGAAGGTTAATTTTAGAATGGAGTAAGAGTATCAGAGCCTTTAAAATAGTATGGAAAAATGTTACCAGATGAGAAATTGTTCAAAATAAATTAGACCCATGATTTCAATCATGTCTTTCCAGAACCACTTTGATACCAGACTGTATTTTTTCTTGTCTGTTTTCCTGCCAGAAATTTTCATAGCAATCATGCTCATTTCCAAGGAAATCATTCCTTCTTAGGTTAACAATAATGGGTCTTTCTCAAATTATGTGAAGGTACTTTGCAAAGGCAAAATAGGTCTGATCCTCTGAAAAAAAMCAACCCTTCAGTGTTACTTTTCTGTTGTGTTGGCATAACTACTGATAATCCACTATATAATAATGTTAGTGCAAATACAGTATGCTACATTATTTTGACACTTCTGGAAGTGTTTCTTCATTCCCTTCTGAGCTTTATTATGCCACTGTCAAAATAGCTACTGGTAGGAAATTTTATGACTTGTGTGGCAAAGGATGTGGTACCAGAGAGATGAACAAAGAATGGGTCAGCTACAAGATCATCCATCTTTCCCCCTCTGGACTTCACTCCCCCTTCCTCTTCTCCTCGGACGATTTCAAGGCTCTGCTGCAGAGCAGAGCATTGCTGTGAGACTCAGGGTTGCATTAATGCTGAGCTGGATACCTTCCCATTCCTTCACTCTTGTGAGGATACTCCTGATGTGACTGTCATTTTCTGGCTCTGATTTAGCACGGTTGSTGTATAGGAGACTGAAAAATAAAGCGAGCTTTATGTTCTGCCTTTGTTTATCAGGAATGCTCTCACTGATTAAAAAAGGGTGGTAGACACTTTTTGAAATCAGGGTACAGGGTCATCTGCCTGCATGTTCTTTTTTCTGAGATGAAGAAAAAGTTATTTTTTATCACCTCCATAGAAAATATCATCAGCCCATGTTTTTCTAAAACRTTAAGCATATTTGTTAAACAGTACYCACTGCAAAACCTTGTCTCAGAAAACAGTTTTATTCTCATACAGAGCCCAGGCACTTTGCCTGGGCAAGGCAGATTTTCACCTACCTAAGGCTTCTTTTGCCTCCTCTGAACAGTAGCAGCATCAACAATGTCCTAAAAGAGATTGTGCCTTTCCTTAAATCCCCTCCTGGAGCATAGTTTAGTGGGGCAGCTAGCTCTCCCACCTGTTTTATCCTCTTGCAAGAGGGTTTTGTAAGCTCAAACAAAGAAAAACTGAAGCTGACAGTGTAATTGAGAGGTAAGGCACAGGATCATGTCATGGGATGTAAGATGGRTTTTGAATGTGTTTGTCTTTTTGTGTGGAAAGCAATTTAAATGCAGAGATACAAAAGCCTCGTCGAGCATTGGCCAAGGGCATTCATGCAAAACTTCAGCTTGTAAGAAATATTTCTAACTAGTCAGCATAAAGTACCTGTGCCCTGTAACAGTTTCCTTCATCCCCACAATTTATGTCTATCAATAAGCAGCCCATGTGGGGAAACCAATCAAGTATATCCCTGCAATAAGTACAGTCCCATTAACCACTACCTGTGAACGTGCACAAATGTGAGCAGCTGAGACCTGTCCTTCAACGCTCGCTTAGCGCTGCCAGCATGGCAGTGTTTGATGTCCTACACAGGACAGGGCAGCAAAGGAGTAAGGATTTCRCTCTCCTCCGCTTTCCAAACACAGACAGGTTTTGACTGTGGAATTAACTAGTTCATTTTCTCTATTTTCTCCTCACTGTGCTGTGCTAAAATGCAATTAGACAAAGACACGGCACACAGAGTCTGTTCCTGCCAGAGGGCACTGCCGAGGAGACAAGCAGCGTATATTGAGGTTGCTCCAGGAGTAAAGGCTCACATGTTGATTTAAAGGGAAGCATGTTGCAYTGAGAATTGTTATGTGCTGCTTTGAATCCATCATTTTGCATTTGCTCAGTTATTCCCTGTGTGGCTTGCGCTTTGGCAGTTATTGCATGCATTATTTTATCAAATTAAATTTGATCGGGGAGGAAAGTGAGGACAGGGGTATAACAAGATTACAAGTTCTTGTTCTCCCCTTTCACTCTTCCAAAGCCTTTTGGCTGTGATGCCATCATTCCCCATTCGAGCAAAACCCATCTTGCTGTTTTTTGCTTGTGACCCTGGTGCTGCAGCAGCTCAAGGGAGGGTGGGTGGGAGCAGTACAGGCAGTGGCTGCAGATATGTGRTGGGGATTTGGTCACTCCCATCCTCAGGCACTGGGGGTAACCTTCCTGATGACAGATGATGGAAAACAAAGATCTCTCAGAAGGTGAACAGGATGTGGCTTTTTCTAAACAGTGTTATGAAACTGTGGTTTGCATTAACAGCAACTTCAATAGGCTACTGGGTCCTGAATAAAATGTCAGGAAGATTGAAAATTAAGTTTTATCTCAAAAGATGCAGAGAATTTGTTGAGCACATGAAACTAACATTTATTTTGTTTCTGCAGAGTGCCAAAGCAAYCCTCTCAGGCTTAAGTTTTAAATTGGCAGCAGTAACAATATCTGGGAAGTTGAAAATCAGGGTAGACAAATGAGAAACATTAAAAAAAATCACCTATTGGAATTAGCCATTCGATTCTTCACATGTGCTATTGATTCCATGTACAGAAAGAATGGAAAATCCAATGTACAGCCAGGTCTCAAGGACACCAGACACAGACCAGCGGTGGAGTAGAGATCATCTCCCTACAAAACACATCTTGCTCTCATGTGGAAAACAGGATAGAGAGTGGTGTTTGCTATGCTGAAATATAATTTATTACTGTAAATTGTATTCATTTTGGCTTGCACTGTCTTTAAAAAGTGTGTTAGCAGAAACATACTTCTCAGAACTTCTCGGTTAAAGTTGAAGTGGGAGTTAAAGGGTTTGCAAGAGGTTTTTCTTCAGATGCAGGTGAGGAAGAGCAAGGCAGACTTGCATAAAGACAATTTGTGTCAAGGACCACCTTGTTTTCCTCTTTGTGTTGCAGGTTTCTAGTTTGGTATTCATATGCATTAATGTAAACACAAATAATTTGCATATCCTTATAGCACAGAAACTGTCACAAATTAATTTTGAACATGAAAATTTTAAAGTGAGAACCCAATTTGCACTTACACCAAAGAAAATCTGAACTAACACTCCAGAAATGTGAAAGGAAATCCAAACTTGATATATTTAACTTATTGAGCATTCTAATGTCACATGATCTTATGCAAAAAGCTTACAAAATTTTATTATTACATATTTACACAAAAAATACAACGGTATATGCAGTTACTCTATCTAGGCTATAAGCTCATGATAAAGAAAAAAATCTTAATTTTCAGTGTACAAATCAGTTGATGGCTTCCTGCATTCGGGTAGAAATGTTGTTATTGCCCACAGTTCAKTGAAAAACTTATAAGATTTGCAAAGAAATTAAAAAGAATGAAACTCTGCACTAATGCAGTATATCTTAAGTGATCTGCTTATAAAACCTACAGAATGTAATAGGGAATAATCTCTATAACTTTACTGGATCTAGAAATGCATGGTCAGATTGTGATTCACAATTAAATTTCATTCAGTTGCTCAAAGGCCTTTTGATTAAGTTTAAATTTTATTAAATTAGGTTAGGTTTTATTGCATTCCAGGATTTAGTTGTAAGAGAAAATGGAATTGGATAGCAYGCAGTCTAGTACTCCAGTCCAGCACTCCTGTATATATTGGAATTACCTTTTCATTGCTGGTGGCATCTTTTGTCTCCTGACTCCTGAACATATTTAGCACTTCATTTTCTTCCATTCCAAATCTGCTTCTAATAACTAGTTCAACAATATCTGTTCATATGGGTTAGATAGGCTGATTTTCTCTTCTTTAACACCCAATCCAACATCTATTAGAGAAAGCAGAGGGATGCCCACTGATTTTACAGGGAGCTAAATCAGTTGCAAATCACAGTAAAAGTAGTGCAAGTGGAAAAGAGTTTTGCTGCCTCAGAGTATCAAAGCACTTGGAGCTGCAGGAGCTGTGTGAGATCTTTTCTGAATTGGCATTTTAGACCCAGGTCCTCAGTAATATTGAAGCCCATAAAGCATTTTGAGTATCTGGGACATTTCTGAAAGTGGGTAACTTATCCACAGGATAAAGTGGTAGTTACTATCACAGATATAGTTCTCTCCCTGCTTATGAGCTATCCTATAGTCTTCAGCAAGGTGCCAGATCCTTCCCAAATGAAGATTTAACATGTATCTAGAAAATGTAAATCCCAGCTGTTGTTTCCTCACTTCAGGATGGCCCTGCCCAAGCTGACTTCTGGAGGAAACTGTAAGTACATCAAGACACAGTCTCTTAGGTCACCTAAGCAATGACCTGATGCCAGCATTTTCACAGCTTTCTAAAATTAACTGGAGGCCATTTCTTTTGTATTTTAATATTCCTTGAAAAAAAACACATGACTTGAAAATCAGTGTGGATACAGTATTGCTTCTGTCTAACACTGGGACAGACTAATGGTTACAAATAATTGCACCAGAACATCAGAAAAAGAATTGTAAAAGCAAAAATCAAAGCAGATGGAAAATATGACTCAACTCCTCTCTGCCCCACTCCCACCACATCTCTGAATTACTGTTTTCTCCTAGACATGCATTTGATCTGAAATTTATTTGCAAAGACAGTACAAAAGTTATGATTAATATTCCTTCCCCTGTGAGCARAGGTCTCTAAGCAGACCTTCCATGAGTGATGTCATGGGCAGAATCAATAGTGGAATCAAACGTGGGACTTTTTATACAGATATGGTTGCAATCATGGCTTCCTCATGATTCTCCCATACTTATATTCTGCTTTCAGTCCCTTCAGTAGAGACCTACAGACCTGGTTTGGGAACCACAGTAATATCTTAAGATTTACTTCTCTAAATCAGAATAAGTTAAGGTCCATGTGCACTCTGTTAGCAAAATTTCTCTTTGCATTGCTCAAAAAGATGGATCGTGTTCTGACCCCAATGTTTGTGCTTCCCCCTCCAAAGACTGTTACCAGTGAGGGCAAAAGCAAGGTTTATATTTTGTTACAGGTTTTGAGTTCAGCCACAGCCTTGGCATTTCTTCAGAGCTGCACAAGGACTGGACCCACCTCTCCAGCTGGCAGCAGAGCAYTACTGCCCTGCTAGCAAGAGGAGTGCCTCACTGTCCCCAAACTGGAAAGGGGCTCCTGTTTCAGCTGCTGTTGCTTCTGGTACCAGAGAAAAATCACTATGTAAGGCTGGCTTCTACCTTCCTGCTGCCATTCATCACGGCACCCCTACACCCTCATCTGTTTTGTGCAAGTTCAGGACTGTTCAAAAAACAATCAGGGAACCAGATCTGATGCTCCTGTCTCTCAGTGCAAAGCAAAATGKGTGACCTCATGAAAAGTTAAGTCTGTTTTTCCCCAGTCCACTTTCCTAAAGCYGGCAATATTTCCCTGGTCACCCAGGCTCAACCCAGGACAGAAGGGCTGTTTCCATTGCATAACAGATCCATACCTTGTTTTTCATCCTTCTTTGTACTCATCCTGTTTATCTCTTCTGAACTGAGTATTGTTTCCACTTTAACAGCTCCTGCCAGCTGTTTTCTTTTGGTACCTTTTATTGCAGATAGAATTTCAAGGGCTTCCAGGGGGAAGCTGCTGAAAGCACTGCAGCTCTCAGACTCACTTCAAAGCAACTTTCATCATTTTTCACGCGCTCTTTTTAGGACTCTTCTTCTGTTCTTTCCCCAAAACAGATTCTCTCAAAGATCACACTGGGAGATAGCACTATTTATGGCACTTCACCAGGAGACATCGTGTTTTTTTGTCCGATTTGGACACATCCACTGTCCTGTAAAGGTTAAAACCAGTGAGGTCTCCTCCCCATCTCAGTTGWAGTTTGTTGTTGGTAGGATTTTTTCCAGAGGAAGGGGTGGGAGGGAAGGTTATTGTTGGAATTTAGCTGCCAGAAGCCTGAGGGTCAACTTTAATTTAGTTGAACCTCCCATCATTAAAGAGATTGTAGCTTCTGCACTGGASCAGGCAGATTCATCTGTGGGAGGCCCTGGCTTCACACCAACGCTAATTGTGGCTGAATTGTTCTTACAAGCTGTGAGGCTTTGTTGCTGAACTTAGAGGAGAGATAGCCCATCAGTTTCGAAACTGTCTCAGGGTRGAGAACAGGAGGGGAAAGAAAATTCCTGCCTAACCCATGCCCTTGATGAGCAGCCTGCCATCCTCCCCAGGCACAGGGCAGGGCTGTTGCCCTGAATAGCAGAAGGTTATGTCCTGAAATGTGAGGAAAACAGGGGCAGTAAGTCTTGAAAGCAGAGGGTTGAATGTCTGTGTTGGATGGGAATGCMAAAATCCAGCCATGACATAAAAGCTGTGACCTTGTGAATTAGTGCAGGTTCGCTCCTCCAAGGTGGATGCTTTCAGGTAGACCAAGTACAAGTGWGGAAATGGTTGGAAGAGCAGCTTGTGGCACCATACTCTTGTACGAATCTTCTTGAGTTTGAGCCACTCAAGAACTAAAGACGGGCACTCTCAAGAGATTTGTCTGTTTAAATTCTGGTTCTTCAGCTGGCAAGTTTTCAAAACTCACCTGGAAAAGACCACGACTAAGCTGTCAATCTGACCCTGCTTTGAAGAGGAGGTTGAACTAGGTGATCTTCAGCAGCCCCTTTCACTCTAAACTTACCTGGGATCCCACGAGGAAATCCATTTCCTAGAAACCGTGTTTAAACCATTAAAAATCTTGGTGAAAAATAGAGAATATTAAAATAGATGGAGACTCATTTCCCATTATATCTGTAGACAGGAATGTATTGCAAATCTACCTTCCCCCTAYTCTCCAAAGCACATGTAACACCACTGAAAGAGAGGGAGGCTGAGTCCACCTTGCCATGCTTGTGAGGGCTCACACTACATAATCACTGGCACAGTGTGGAAGGTAGAAGTGAACAGTCAAAATTCTTAAACCTCCTCTCCCATTGTGCATCCAGAAAAAAAATTTAACAAAGCATCATTAGCTGAGAGCACAGTCCCACATCTCTCTCTTCAACAAGMATGGYKCAAARTATYGCAGGAAACACACCCCTCCACTGCMTGCAAAACCAAGGATAGATTTCTCTGTTTTGTGATGCAAAACTCTGCAAAGGACACAGCATCCAGTCAAGATCTGGGGCCAGGACTGAGGCGGAATGTCCTGGTGGCTGTTACTGCTCACTGACAGGCAGGAGGTGACTCATGGTAGCACACTTCCTCTCTGCTCTGAATTAGTGGTTGCAGAACTAGATAGCTGGATGGTGGCATCTGAAGGTGCAAATTGATCTTGGATTTGATTTGCCCCAAACCTCTGCACTTGAAGCCATGATTGCCCATCTTTTAGTCCTTGTATCTTAATTCTTAAATAAATAAATAAGTGAAAAGCAACCTCTCTTTGTCCTTTCTTATCCATTATTCAAACAAATTAGTTTAACAATTACAGAACATCTYGTATCTATAGCTACCAAATGTTCCTGAATGATATTGCCCACATATTCAAGCGGAAAACTGCCAAACATATCATAGATATTTTTTTCTCTTAAGCATAGAAGGCTGAAGGGCATATTGATGTTAGTCCTCTGGATTTGTGCCTTTGGAACAATTTCTTTGGATCATTTGAAAAGCAAAGGCAAAMCTTTTCCTGAATTATAGCTGCAAAGTGTTGGGTGGAAAATGAAGCTGAACTTGAAACATTGGGGATGCTCTCCTGGCTGTCTGCTGGCATGAGAAGYTGGTGTGATGTGATGTGCTAGAGGTGAATTTTAGAGGAAGTGCAGCTTGCTTCATGGGTATGGAGTTCTTGGGCTGTGTTTGAAGGTTTCCACTGAGTTCCTTGTGACCTCAGTTTCTCTCTGAAACAGACACTCCACTGAGAATACTGTCTTCCAACTTGTTTGGAAAGTTTCCACCTCTAAATCTCAAACAGGAAAGAGTTTTTATCATCAATAAGACCTTGAGAGCTGCATCATTTTGAGATTTTTTTTTGGTTATATGTAAAATATTCTTATATAAACAAAAAATGTGGGTCCACAGTGAATCCAAAATTTACCATCCCGAAACAACCTTCTTCAAGAACAATGACCTTTTGGTGGAAAAAAGCTTTTCTGGCTGCTGTATAACCCCTGCATACATAGGATGTAGATTACTGCAACTGTTTTCTTGCATAAATGAACAGCTGTGGGCAAAATATTGCACAAAAATTGATGAAACTCACAGAAGCCATAAGCACATATTACAGCTAATGGAGGCTTTTCCCAAGGAAAGGCAGCAGAAGTATCATACTGGCAAATCTATCACATCATTGGACTATGAAAGTTGTAAGAAATATTCTAGGATACRCTAGTATATTAAAAGAGGAAGCCTGTGGCAATTGTAGAGACTGCAAAAACTCATAGCCTAAGGTTTACTCTGATTGCAGGGAAAAATGATCTTGTCTTCAATTTCTCAAGATACAAACCAAATGCCTTGCAAATTGGTCACATTCCATTTAACTCATATTAATCTACATTATGTTGCCTGGGGGTCAAACCCATGTTTTTGTTGTATTTTTCTTTTTCCCCTCTAGACCATATCTCTTTTTGGCTGTAAAATATGCTGAAAGCTGTACAAGAGGCATTCACRAATATGCTTCTCATTACCAGCATGCACTGTACAGTGATGCCTACACAATCATGCTAATTTTCTTTGCTTCARGTTCATGTAAATCAAGCCTGTGGGTCAGCCCATTTTACCTGTGTTAACAGTGCAAAAGATTCTGGTCAAGGAAAGAAATTCTAATAATTTGCTTTTTCTTATTCCAAAGATACAGAGATCCCTTAAATGCAACACCAGGCTCATTAACTGCTGTGCGTAGAGTCAGTTTATCAGGTATTTCCCAGACCCTTATAGGAGATCCTGCATGGTCCCCTAATTCAGTCTCCAAGGAACAGCCTTTAGGACTGAAAGGTAACTGCTTTTCCTCCAACTAGCTTCCCTGTTAAAGAAAGGAAGCTGAAAGCTGAGTTAAATGTTYCAGGCTTTAAATAAAAGCATTAAGCCATTTTTAGATTAAACTGGGCATATTTTGTATGCTCAGAGAAAAAAAAATCTTGYTCTCTTTCATGCCAGTGAAAAGAGGGAATCTCTTAACCTTGTCTTTTGGCCTATAAATATCAGATACAAGGAGATCAGCTCCAATGCCCTTACTGAGGAAAATGCTGCTTTTTGCTGTATCAGCTGTGAGTTCTCTCCAGAGAAATCTGGTCAGAGCAGCATGACCAGAACATGCCTTTACAATGAAAATTAGAGCATGGAGCAGAGCTACATGGAGGTACCCTCAGCTCGCTAGTGCAGGCTTTTCCCAGAAATGCACAGCTTAACCCTGTGTGGAATGGTGCATCTCAGACTGGGTACCAGGATGTTTTCAGGTCCCCATCTGTGAAGCCCCCAGAAGATCGAGACATGTGTCAGACTTTACCTTTATAATACCATAGCTTAGACTGTTGCTGCCAGAGACSCTTCTCTTCATGCCGAAGTTCAGTCCTGGTGTCCTCCTTCCTTGGCTACTCCTTCCAAGCCTCAGTCACCTGGTGATATCAGGTCA
Source organism: Malurus melanocephalus (assembly GCF_030028575.1). Taxonomy (NCBI): domain Eukaryota; kingdom Metazoa; phylum Chordata; class Aves; order Passeriformes; family Maluridae; genus Malurus; species Malurus melanocephalus. The sequence continues at coordinate 798,455 of NW_026623285.1, forward strand.
CCGGTCTCTGCTGCAGGGAGAAGGATTTCCATGGAAGTGGAGTGCAGCAGGGGGTCACCCCCATGAGAACAGCTCAGCTGATGTGCAAACATCCCTTTTGGGAGCTCCAGGGATAAAAGAATGGCTTCTCTGGAGACCTCTGAAACCCATTCACCTGCATAACCTTCCCTGCCTATGAAATGGATAGTTCATGGACAGCCTCTGGCGTGGCCTTTGAGAGGGGAATGCTGAGAAGGTTCCAGGYTTTGCAGGCCACAACAAACCTGTGAGTAATCTTCCCCCGACAGAGCCTGGGCTCACGCATGGCTCTGCATGGAAACATGTACCCATGAGGCTGACTGCACAAAGAGCTGGGTACGGAGGTGAAGCATGGTGATCTGCAAAGARYATAGTGCTCCTGGCATCACCTGCTGGATATAAATGTRCCTTCAAAACTTTTACAGRTATTATTATKATTTTTTACAGTACTTGCTGAGACKAAAAAAATTGGCCCAAGGACCTCTGGAAAAGAGYCTGGTATCAGATATGGATTTACCACACCTTCACTCTCTCTTGCAAACAGCAGCTAGACAAGCTAGTCTCCAACCTGACTGAATCCCCATTTGTCTCCCTGCACAGTGCCTTAGAGGGGGCAGGGGAAGTGATGGTTAGAACCATGCTTGTCATCTGCACCCCCAAGTCCCCTGATGTGACAAGCCATATTTGCCTTTAACCCAAGCAAAGGGTTCACCTTCTCCCGCACCGCTTCTTCTTGATAAAAGAATCCATGCATGAAACCATCGCCATGGATATGAACAGATGCAGAGAGGAGAATGGGAACAACACAAACATTATGTTCCTCCCAGAGCGGTGCTCCTGTCGCTGCCCGTGCCACATCTGTGTTTTTGAAGGGAAATGTCATAACATTGCTAATCAATAAGAAGAGTGACAGGACCATTTGTCATGAACGAGCCAGCACTGCAGCTGTTGCAGTCATCCTCTCCCTGGGCTTTGCGACAAGGAGCCGAGGGAAGGAAGGAGCTGATTATTTGCGGGCGGCAGCCCCCGCACGCCTGCGGGCAGCCCCGGTGCGAGCGCAGCTCCGGCCAGCTTGCGGAGGTGCCGCGCCAGCCTTGCAGCAGTCGGGCTGAGCAAGTGGGCAAAAAGCCTGCCAGGAAGTATAGAGTTTCGAACAAAGGACACCAGACACCCTGCAAGGGAGAGCCGGGCCTGGGTGGCGGAGGAGTCTGTTGACCTTTAATCTGGAGCCCGCTGTTGCATATGCATCGCGTTTGAACTGCAGATGTTCCTCGCTGCTCCGCCGGTCAGGGCGACAAGCGGCTGATCTTAGAGGAGGAGGCAGGGCTCGGGGAGAACTTAATGAAGACTTTAAGCTGTGGGTTGCAATTAAAATGGGCCGGCGGTGTAAGCGTGGGAGGGGGTCAGTAAGCTCCTGCAGCTGCTCTGCCTGCGCTAATGTCCGTGCTGATAGGCACAGCTCTCCTCCACAATGAGAGCAGTCGTGCGTGCCGGGGGGTGTCGGCGGAGGTGACAAAACTGAGCTGCCCTTTCCCACCCCATTAAAATAATTCTTAAATTAGGAAATTTATCTTGATCTGRTGGTCTATCCGTGTGTGGCACTGCCATGTGTAATGCTCCGTCTCTGTCCCCTAGACAGATCGGGCCAGTAAATAGAAAAAGAATAAATATCAATAGAGGGAAAAGCACGTAGGGAAATATAGGGAAACAGCCATTCTTTTTCAGAACATGACCTGCTTTTTCATAAGTAGAGTTTGACCCTAGACGTGATTTCCAGAAGGAAAGTTGCCTCCTGAAAAACAGAATTCTGCTTCTCTGTTCCTGAAGATAGCCAATTAAAACAAAATCCACATATCACATATAGTGTCTGTACCCAACTGACAGGATGCCTACAGGCTTGAAAGGATACAGGCTCGAGCTTGGATTGCCCTTCTGAGCAATATCCACCAAGGTGCAAATATAATATAGATCCCACATGAAATTTCAGAGTCCAATGGTAAATGCTGCTTAACTAATAGCAATGACCAGGATCTTCCCCCAGTGTCACCTTAGCAGCAGCTAATGCCACCTGAGGGTTGTCTCCTGACACTCAGGTTCAGACTACAATGCTGGAGCTCAGTGAAGCGCAGACAAACTATKTATTTTGTAACCAAAGTTTCTTCTAACGGAAAAGTGCCATTTTTTTCTCTTATTCACTGTTTGAGAAAAAATTGTCAGTTCTGGCAGTATTTTGTTTCCAGAACTTCTTGTCCCAAAACAAARCATTCCCTTAAGGTTGAAGTGGCCCATGTGAACATTTCTGGGATGGAATCTTTTCAGTTCTAATTTGGAAATGATTTTTCCCCGCATGCAATTCATTGTTATTATTTTCACACAGAAACACATTGACCAGCTTTCAAAGGGAAAACTTGGACCAAAATTCTTTGATTTCATAACAGTGGAAAGTTTTGATTGACCCGAAGTAACATTTTATC
>NW_026623285.1:801020-808372 GCF_030028575.1 Malurus melanocephalus
TGATTAACCTGGATCTCATGAATCCTCCCAGGAGCTGGTTCTCCCTCCCTGCTAGCCCTCCAGCTCAGGCTAAAAGCAGGCAAGGTTTGGGTACTGCCTGCTCTAACAGCCATTAGATTTCACCCCATTACAAACCCACTTTTATTGCCCTCGCAGCCTCCTCCAAGGGCGAATTCATTACAGCTGGGAGGTCTGATCAGAATGCATGAAGTGCTACAGCAATGGCCAGGCTTGAGAGATAATTCGTCAAAGTATTTGTCGTTTCTCATCTTTTTAAATATGCTGCAAAATCTTCAGGCACCTGTACCAGCAGTCCAAGAAGTGGCCACATAGAGAGATGAAATTTTGAAGAAAAGGGGTAGGTCAAGAAGGTTGAATTCATTTTAAGGAATGATATAGCTTTCACAGCAATATATCTGCTGCSTGTAATTTATAGCCTGGGCTGCCATAATGATGCTGTATCCCTTTTTCTTTCTGCAGTTCCAGTTCAGTGAAGAATTTCAGCATACACTCTGATTGACAGAGCAGATGGTAACACTGTTTGCCGTTAATGTTAACCTATTATTTAATATATATGTTAGTTTTATTATTTTTTAACAGGATAGTAGTGACTATAAAGTTTAATTGACCTTTTTTGCCAATAAATAAATCATCGCTGGTTTCAGCAAGGATTTTACTTTTATCTGCCAATAAAAACCTGAAGGAAACCTCTTAACTACACTCCTTCCTCTTTTCTTTTCTCTTTCATCTCCTTAAGATCCTTCTTATGAACAGCACCCTGGAAGGAAAAATTATCCAGTGATGGAATGAGCAGCTCTATATATGGATAAGTCAGGATTTGTATCAGAGAAAGGGATGGGGTTTWAATTGGCTGCATTCTGTAAATTTTGGTAAGTACTGTCTCTCGAAGTCCTGACATCCTTGGAACTGAGATTTTATCCCAGCAGAAYACAGGCTTGGTTCCCATCTTCTCTTCATCAGGCTTTGCAAATTCAGAGCCTTTGATGTCACATTCATGCTTCAAGCAGGTGGAAGGGGCAGCAAAATCAGGCTGAGCATATTAAAAAATGGGAAACTTAAGTAAAGAAGAAATGATCACTAATATGTTTAGAATAAGCTCACCCTACTTTATTTACTTTTGGGTGGTACCAAAAGAATATGTTATGCAGTTTAAAGCTTTTTACCAGGAGCAGATGATTAATGCAGACACTAAAGCCCAGGAGAGGCTCAGTGGGTTCTGAGGGGATGGCCAGCTGCACTTTACCAGAACAAGCTGCTGTGCATCGTGTGTGCTTTTTAATGGCTCCTTCCTCTTGGTTTTCTCCTCTCCCTGATTTARGACTATCACTTGACAGATTTTTATGTTCCCTGTAAGCACTTCAGGCCAAAGTCGTTAGAGAGTAGAAAAAGAAAACTCAGTTTGGTTATCTGAACCTTTTTGCTTAGCTGGCTCTGGAGGTAAGTYCATCCAACCAGAGAGAAAGAAAAGTCTCATTTTTCAAAACTGCGGATTCATTAAGAGAACTCATATACACAAAAGCAGTGAAACTGAACAAAATGTAAATTTTTTCTGGCTGAGAGAAATTTTCTTATGTTGTTATAAGCATCTACAGCTAAGAYGCTGGATTTACATTTAGGTTGGGGCTTTTATCATCTGACTTCTTAACTATGTTCCTCAGGTTTTCTAAGGRCTAGGGTTTGGGAAAAGAAACTTGCAGTTGGGGAGGTAGGACAAGTAATGAAACGCTGTGAACAGGCATACACAGCATGTGCTATGCCATCATGAAATTAGTATGTTCCTCTGGGTAGAATTCCTTAGTTTATTTTCTCTGCCAAATATCTGGGCACAGTTCTTATTGCTTGAGATGTAAAAGCTAGCATATGTATAGATAGATAGATATAGATATATATGTATTATTGTTATTCATGCAGACCAAAGACACAAAGAGCACAAGAAAAGCCAGACTGAGAGGTGAGATGTCCAATTTTCTTTATGCARTGATCACCACTCCAGTTGAACACAAAACAGAACAACAATTTCCATTTTCTTGTCCTATGCAGTGGAAGCAATTAAAATTGAGAGTGGCTTCAGAGAAGACGAAGCCAGTGGCAGGGTAACCTCAGTGAATGGAGCCTGGTCCAGCTATTAACAAATTTCTGTGTACAGTAATGAGAACAACACATGTTTTATGTGCTGCAGAATTGCTACCTCAGGTGAGATCAGAGGGGCTGCTTCTAAACCAGTGTTTTGGGGAGCTGGGATAGAATTCCTATTACACTAAACTGTGGTCTTGTCAGGAACTGCTCCTTTAGAACATCCCTGGTTTTCCACCAGACAGCTGGAGGATACTCCTTGATAGTCTGATCCCAAAGAGAATGAGCCTGTGACATGTTAATGTGCTTTCAGAGGTGATAACAGAATTTCTGCTTTTCACACTGTGGTTACAGTGCCATTTCTGGTACCAGCCTTAGGAAAATAGGCAGGTGCTGCAGCTATGCTTGTGTTTTGTGGAAGCCCGGCTGTGCTGGGCAGCAGGGATTAGAGAGGATGGACAAGTGACCCACTTAGACCTGCATGCAGGGACTCCAGTCCCAGGGCAGACTTCTTGCTGTATGTTGCCATCCATTTAATGRTGCAGTGGAAAGCAAATGTGGACAGTAATGGGCTGGCAAACTTTGGATGGGTTAGATTTCCTTTTCTGTGCTGTTTGTTCAAAATTCTTTTCAGTGTTATTGTAATAATTTTTCTACATCTTTCCTGTGGGTTTGGAACAATTAATCCTAAATATTGSTTTGGGTAAATATGGGAACCCATTTTCTATTACAGTATTGAAGACTAAATCCTTCATCTTAGTCTATTTGTGTAAAATCTTATTTGCCTTTTTGCCTTGCCTACAAACTTAAGTGGTACCAGTCTTGTTCTTTTACTGTGGACTTGGAGGGCCTCTTGCCCTTGTAGATTAAAAAAAAGAATATTTGTCTGACAGAAATGACTCATTGCCTAAAGTGCCTTAACACGCAGGCAGTGTCTTCCTTAGCCACGAGAGTCTGGGTGGAGGAGTTGTGTCTCTCCTCAGATTAGGGCTGTCTCCTCTCATCATAATAGCTTTAATGCATTGAGGTATTCCTAGGACAACTCATCTCTTCTTTAACATCATATTAGCCATGAAAGAAGCCTCTGCTAAGYAGAGATGACAGCCTATGAGAGCTTTTTCTTATGCCAAGGGAACTGAATTAGAGGAGAAAACTCTTGAAGATTGTTTGAGAAGGTGTGGAGCTCACTGGCCCTGATGTGCTAAGGCAGGAAAGCATTATTTTAACTTCAAGCACACAAATTTTTCACTTCAGTGGGGCTGTGCAAACCTGTAACATATATGTGAAGAATGTGAAGACTGGTTCGCAGAAATTCCAACAGCAACAAAACCTCCTCTGTGATTTCCTTTTCTTTTCCTCAGATTATTAAACAACTCCTCGCTGTTCTGGCCAGTTGTATGATGTACAGCTTCAGTCACAGAGTCCTGAATCTGTGTCTGAGTTGAAAGAATTTCTATTTCTGTGCTCAGTTCCATGTTACCTCTGGAGATCCATTCTTTTTGTTTGCTCTTTTCTTCTTCTGTGCTCTGAGACTTGCAGAAACAATGAACAAAAACAACGGACTAGCTGTAAAATTCAGGTTTTCTACTTTGCTATAGTGCAGGATTTCACAATTTAGGCTACAAGAATGTATATCAAATCTTTTTATTTTAGTTTACAATGATAAGGAAAAGGAAAGAAGACATTAAAAGACCAAGCAGCTCCAAGGAGCAGCTTTTTCTGAAAAGTCAGGTGGTTTGAAAGTAATGGGACTGGGCATTTATTTGAGTGTGCCTGGATCTGCCACTGCATCTTACTAATGCTGCACTAAAATGCACTAAACATTTTGCCATCCTCACACTGGTCTTTCACAGSTGAGAAAAACTGTTTTACGTGACTGAGAAGCAGTTCAGAATCTTGCTGCCATGAAATGGCAAACGCCACTCTGGATAGACATAAATTATCAGAGGATAATTGTAATAATTTCCATTTGTCTTTTTAATGAGCTTGGGCAGTCTTTAGGATAACACTGAACGTATTCTGTGCTCAGAACGTTATTCTGTGAAGTTTACCATGCCAGCCAGAATGACTTGAAAATGACACATCAGCTTTACCAGTTTGCCCTGAATAACAATGGCAGAAGTTGCAGCTTTGAGYCTGTCTCATGAGTGTCTCTGCACCAGGCAAACATTAAGTGAGCTACATGTGTGCTTAGGAGAGGCTCTTTTAGTGTGCTTTTTCCGTGGGACGATAATGTGATGGATAACTTACTCTGAGAAGATGACTGAAATAACTACACTGAAAATTAAGCCCATAAAAAATGTGGGCCACAGTATTTTCAGTTTTGTTACAGAGAGAATAAAGGTTTGTATCTGAAAACTGTAGRGATTTGCAAGTGCCAGTGGAGGATGCTTCCTGGGGATGGGTGGGAGCTCTGGTTTTGAAGGTCATTGCTGCTCTCCTTCTGCTTAACCTGTGCCACCTAAAACAGGGAGAATTCTGGGGACAGAAATGGTGAACACATTATCACTTGGCACCTGGGCTCCTTCCTCTGCTATCCTGCATGGCAGGGAAGCACTCTCCCATTGCACAGTGAGCCCTAGAGTGMGCTCATTTCTGCCCCTTCCAGATAGTCTTGGAGAGATCCTAACTCTGTGTCTACAAGAGGCACAAGGGAAAGAGTCCAGGCTGAGGGACACAGCAAGTAAATATTCACAAATAATGAAAATACCCAGGTATTTATTTGACATCTCAGAAACTGTTTTCCCTGTCATGACATAGTCTAACAGCTGAAATCAGGCCCAGAACTGACCAATTTTATCAGTTCTTTGACATGCAATTTTCTTATTTTCCCTCTCTAGAAGGTCTTTTACACAAATCAGCCTAATACTCTCAGTTAACGTGTGAGCAGCTTAATCAACCAATCTCTAACCTCCCAAGAGCAGTATACTATTGCTAAAAAGCACAGAAAAATATTCCCTGAGGTTTCTGAGATGGGTTTCAGGATAAATAATTTGCTCAAACTGTCTTCTCCTTTTTCTGGCAGACTCGGCTCAAACCTGAGTCCAAACAGAGATATTAGACTAATCACCAGCTCCTAGGAGCCAAAACCTTCTCCCTCTTCCAAACAGACCAATCCCTATTTGCCTACCAGTCTGCCTTTCCTCTGACACAGGAATCTCAGCTGGAAATAACTGGCAGCCTGCACAACTTCTGCTTGCTGTAGCTTTTAACCCTGAACCTTCCTGATCRGACCGCAGAAGCATTCATCTCATCACCAATCCAAGTACTATTTAAAATCAGCGAATGTATATTTAAATTCCAGAGAAAAACAAGGGTTTGTGTTCTAAACCATGACTTCTCTGGTGAAAAACCTCTTACATGTTCAGTTATGTGACTCCAGCATGACTTGTGCATGGCATTCCTTAGGAGAGATGTTACAAGCTCAGGGCTCCAATAGGGCTCGATCAATTTTCATCAAAAAGTACTAATCCATTTAGGCACTACAGTGTAGAGAAAACAGAGGAATATATCCTGTCAGTGAACAGGACAGAGCATAAAATCCATTCTGATAGCAGAAATATTGCCAAAGGTGCTGATAGGCAAGAAAACAGACTAACACTGAGCACTATCTTGCTTTATGTAGTAACTGAGTCACTGAGTCATCTCTTCTCTATCAGGAGTAGATGTTGGAAGGGAGGAGGAGGAGGGGAGCAACCATTGAAAGGGTTTGAATGTTTTGTGCTTGTCCTCTGCATGTGAAGTCTGCAGATCTGCTCTCCTCACACTCAGCCTGTGCTCCCAAATGCCTCAGTCTGACAGCTGTGGGCAGAGGCAACTTGTTGATTATCCTGCTCTTCAGGCAAGCTTTTCTAGTTCAGGGAAGATTCCTCTCAACCACAGTCTCAGACTAAGCTTTCAGGTGCTGAAGGGTTTCTTTGAATGTAAATTCCTTATGRTGGTGCCTTATTTGGCTTGTGAATGATCACAAAAAGTACAAATTCATAAAGTAATAATAAGTGTTTTGTTTTCTATCCTGGTGCTTCTGCTTTTACTGGCACATCAGCATGTATGTAATCCAATGGGTCACACTGGATTGATGAGGTGGGAATCATRCTAGGATACATTTGACTTTTCAGCTTGACTAACTAGGTGCCTCTTTGAGCTGGATTGAGTGGAAGTGACCAGTCTGAAAGAAAACTGAGACAGACACGTTTGCAACTAGAGCAAAATATCTCTGCCACCATATCCCCACGGAGTAAAGCAGAAGGATTTGCTCCTTGAAGAAACAATCATGCACAAAGCCCCATTCCCAAAAGTTGCAAGTTCCCTACCTTTGGGAATTCCAGATCTCTGGTGGAACCATTAGGTTTCAGAGTTCATTGTTCTATTTGCACAGAAGAGTTGCAGAATAAATTTCTCTACAGAGAGACAGGAAACCAACACGTAATAAGAGGGCATACGCTGTCATACACTGGCTCAGAGAGGCAGGGAGGTGGTGCCTGCCCTCGTGTCAGGGGACAGGGCTCAATGTGTCCACAGCTTTAGGGAGACACAGCCAGGAGAGAGGTTCCACCAAGAGCTCTGTAAACATAACTGCCTGCTGAAGAGCTGGAGCCCTGCATCCCAGTGCATCCCAGTGCATCCCAGTACAGCTCTGCATCCCAGTGCAGCCCTGCATCCCAGTGCAGCTCTGCATCCCCATGCAGTTCAGCATCCCAGTGCAGCTCTGCATCTCAGTGTAGCTTTGCTGTCACTCTGCCTGGAGCCATGGGTTGCTGGTGCACATTCATGGATAGGAACATCTCTTCCTGCCATTCAGGCTTGCTCTGATGTCACTCATGGAACCTGTGACCTGTGACAATGTGAGGACTTTGTCAGGCAGCCCCTTGAGATCAGGTTTGATTTCAGAGGTATATGGAACAGCAGCCAGAAGACAGTAATTTTCTATTGCATTCTGGCAATTAAATTAGTCGTATTTTGTATCCTCCTGCTAATTAAAAGACGACATTTGTCTTTTATTTGTATTTTCAGAAGATTTCATCTGGGAGACCTATTTATTTAGTTTACCTCATTTTTGTCATTGTTCTTACTACCCTTATAGCTGGGAGTTGTTAAAGAACACAACCCTTTGCTCTGTAGTCTCACACCTGAGTTGTCAAGGGAAGCAAAGTCTTATGTTTGAAAATAGGTTGTGTCCTTCCAGCATGTGATGATATAAACGATCCAAGAATGGGAAAAAATATGCAGTGATGAAAAAGATAGTCAGTCAAATGTCT
>NW_026623285.1:808957-811848 GCF_030028575.1 Malurus melanocephalus
TTTTTTTTTTTTTTTTTTTTTTTTTTTTTTTTTTTTTTTACAGTCAGTACAACAAGTACATTTCAAATCAAGTTTGGTATGCACTTCCTGATTTTCTTTTGGAGGTCATTCAAAGACAATATCAACACTGTCATCTCATTTCATTCTTTGAGGAAAATCTATTTTGTTCRAGCCAAAAGAGATCTCCCACTAAGGTACAATAGAGAACATTGTCCTACTGTGATTAAAGCTGTGTTCAGGGCAGCAGGTCCATTTGGCAAAAGATTTTGAGACTTTGACCTTTCTCTTCTGATCAGATTGCATATGCCTCCTTCCTCATCCCCAAATACATGATTTGTCTTTGAAATAAGAGAAAAGCAAAACAAAACAGCGTTTGCAGGTAGGTTAATAACCTTAATTTCTTTTTTCTTTTCTTGAGATRTAGTTAATGTTAGGTGAGAGTTTTGTGATGAAGCACTGGCCTGTGAAAGCAAGCTGTGTCCCATACAGGTGTCACTGGGAGGGTCCACTCCACTGTGGGCTCTGTTTGCCTGGTTTGTGTGCAGTTTATTGCCATGGCTGATGGGACACTGAGTCTTCCCTTTCCCTTAGCTTGGTGTTACTTTTTAAACTGACTCCAGTCAGCAAATTGTAGAGTTTCTGTGCTCTGCAGCTTCCTTCAGCCCAGAACAGGAGCCCTTGGGGTGCTCCTCCCCTTTTTGAAACACCAGGGACCCTCTTTCAGGTCTGGAGTATCTGGACTCTGATTATCACTGAGTGTCTGGGCTCTGTTGAATCATTGGTTTGTACTAGAGCTATCAGGACTCCTAGGGTTTCTGTCTGAAAGGATTTTCTCCAGACAGATGTAAGAGAGGACCAGAAATCAACCAAGTCCTCAATGCTGAGCGAGTGGGTTGGCTGCCTCCGGGACATATTCTCCGACATATTCTCCGGCATACATACTCTCTGAATGTATGTAACAAAACGATGAAATTATACCTARATAATATCTGCTAATTTGCTACAGATAAATTGTATGACTGGATCTGTTGTGCTGAAAGAGATTCTCTTCTTTCCCCAAACTGGCTCTATTTATCATGGAAATAACATTCTGGCTTTCAAATAGTGATATTTATAACTTTGAACTAACAGGTTTTAATTTTTTTTTTTTTTTGAGACATTAAGAAAATTATTTAAAATATTGAAAACATAGGTAAAAAATATTTTCCATTTCTCCTCCAAACCCTTATTTTGGCCAAATTAGATCATTTTTGCAAAACATTTTGTATTTGATGAAACTGCACATTCTGAGGGAGTGACAGCCTGCCAAAGTTTTGGGGTCCAGCTTCAACCGCAGCTCCGACAGCCACGGAAGGGCTGAGCTGGGCAAGAAGCCATCAGTGGAAAATCCCATAAATTTCTGCTTCTTCTATGGGATACGTCTGGATGATGTGAGGAAAATGGAGCTCACTTTGTATCCAAGTCTGGGGGTTTGATTTACCTTCACAGAACTSTTGCAAATGTCTTTGGAGCCATGTGGGTTTGAGTCAGTCCAGCAGGACATGGATCATTCTGGCCCCTGCCCAGGAAAGCATTTGAGCACATGCTTAACTGAAACCATGCCATCAGTCCCCTCTAGGGCTGCACAGCCCGGGYGGAGCAGGGCTTCTCCAAAGTGTCTGGTCCTGGGGAGCACATCTGGGGAACACATTGGGCTGCTGGAACTGTTACACTCGGAGCAGGTAGGGCTGCAGTGCAGTCCCAGCCGGGGCTTTCTCTCATGATGGATGCAGATTTCATCCAGAAAATGGGACCACGGCTGCCCTGGTAACTGCACTGCACATCCAGGGCCTGTGGGAGRAGGATATTTTTTTCTGCTTTTCTGTAACACACAAAAATAACTTGTGCCATAACCTGAAGTTACTCAATCCACTGCCAGGGGGCAGAGGAAGGCCAGTGTAATTGGGCAATTTATGTTTAAGGAAAATGAAGGTCCAATACTAGGAGTCTTTCTGCCTTTAGGAAGCTGAGAGAGGCTTTCTTTGCCCTTTTTCATAAGCAACTAAGAACATGAGGCCACTGAATGATGCCACACCTTGTCCAGAAAAATGTCAGGAAAGCAACTGCATAGCATGAAGTTCTCTGCTGTGCCACTTGCAGGCGGTACCACTCATGCTCACAGTCTTTGTCAAAATCAGAATACTTGGCAGGCATAGATTGCAGCTGGAAACTCATCCTCTTGTCTCTGAGATTATGGTCTTCTAATAAAAAACTGCATTGCTACTTTGTTCCCAGCTGCAGCAGCGCAGATAAAATCAAAGGTCAAGTCATAGTGATCTGTTCTGACTTGTAAGTAATGAACACCAAATTCACAACTTGTTCTTCATCCAAAGACTTTTTGGAGTGAAAATTGTTGTTTAATGTCATAATGATATCCCTTGTGTCCTTGGAGTACCAAGAACTCAGTTATGGAACTGTGGGTCACTGAGACCYGCCCTGGCTCCTAATTGTCACATGGACCAATGAATGCACATGSTTTTTGATGAGAGAGCTTGTTTGGAAAATGGGTATTTGGCTGGTTGAAGCTGATGCCAGGTCTGATTGGAAGCTACTGTTAACTTGTAAATACCACTCCAAGGTATGGTTGTGACYTGCTTAGGTAGGAGAGTTATCTTAAAGTCATAACAAATCCTTTATCATGCTAGTGATCCTTCAGAGATGTTCCTGCTGTTCACAAACCTATACATCCCAACCCTACAATGTTTTCTGTTGGGTGAATCTCCTGTTTAGAGAGAAGCAACAATTTGAAATGTCAATAAACCAGAACGAGATGCCGTGCCTTTTGCCTTGTTACAAGGGCTCTGCAATGCAATGAACAGGCTACCAGAATAATTTTTCAGAGGGTTTGGAGA
>NW_026623285.1:812241-854716 GCF_030028575.1 Malurus melanocephalus
CAGCAGTTGCTACACCGCAGAAGGTCTCATTAAGTGATATTGTAATGCACAAGCACAGGTACTGGTGTCACAGATGCTATTTTATAACTACTTAACTGCAAAAGTAATGACACAGCAGAAGGTGGGAGYGAACATTAGCAGTGATCTTTATTCTGCTTCATGTTCTCAGGTTATATCAGATTTTCTCTTTGTTGTACAATTGCTGCAATGTACTACATTAAAACCCAAGAGCAAAAATTAAGAGCAACTACTGTCACATGCATGAAATGCAGAATASATTTATTTTTGACAAGGACAAGTTTCTAAAAAGAATATTAGGTCATGCCTACAAAAATGTAGTAAGCTCTCAAATTGGATTCAAGCAAATCTCTTCAGTAAAGCCCCGGTTTTGAGGAAAACTTGAGGTTGCCAGGTTTTATTCTTAATTGCCTTATATTAGGAGGTAATGTTGAAAAGAGCATTTCACATTTAACTCCTTCTTTGTGCAGATACAGTAACTCCTTGCCAGTGTAGTGTATTACAGACATCATTTTATAATGAGATGTGAAGCAGAAGGAAAGACATTCACAGAGGTTGTGGGAAGAAGACCTGGAAGGCTCACATGGAATTTCAGATCCACATCAAACACTGCGAGCAATAGAAAGTTCTCTATGCATATTTCACAAACAGCCAGTAGCTCCAGTTTTCCAGTGCCCTGGGTTACTTTTTAATCCAAAGGCATAACACTCTCACTGTTTCAATAGATGATCAATCAGAAAGGCCATTCTTGGGTTCACTTACACTCCACATAGCCATGGTCAACCATTCAGTACCTTTGACCTGACCTTTGAACRGAAAAATGCAAAGACAGCAACAGCCGGCTTTAGAAAGAAAAGCACCTAACACAAAGGCAGAGAAGCATTTTCATAACAATAGGAACTGTTTCATAAAATGCTGACTACAAGCTCGACATAGAAATTTGCCTGTTATGGGATGAAACTATTCAAAGGCTTAGGCAAATCGAGGAAAGTTTTAATATGCAGCAGCTGCCGAAAGTGAGAGCTTGCAGGGGTTAACTTACAGCCATGAAAAAAATATTAGGTTAATGACTCTGGCATGTAACAGAGACTGTCTTTCTGCTGTGACTATGCTGGGATATTGCCTTTGCCATTTTTAAAACCAATGTTCTTAATCTGAAATTGAAAATACTATGTACATGAAGCACAGAAATATGGAGGTAATTCAGTCGGTCACATACTGGCCAGTTTTTCTTAAAYCAGCACTTTGAAATGATCTGGCATGTGTTTGTTATTTGTGTGGTTTTCTAGAGGTATTTTGATTAAAATACCTGTTTGTCAATTGCCTCATTTGTCTCAGTTTATCAGATTACAAGATTAAATTGCAGTCTTCCACCATTTAAGGGAGTTTGGATGTAATTTAGTTCTTCTCTCTCCCTCTCTCTCACTGAGATTATGATTATTTGTAATTCTGTGAATAAGCTTTAAATTTATTTAATGGAAAAGTAATCAGACTGCTCTTCACAAATGAAATATCTAGGAAATCATACAGTAGGTGTTTTAAGTCGTATGTGTCCTGATATGGATTTGGAAACATCTCTTTGTACATGTTTTTTGAAGTTACTAATTTTTCAAACATTTAAACTATCAGCTTTTAGAAAAGAGGGGTGCAAAATCACATCTATCCTATAAGAAGGGAATTCAGCAAAAAGTTCAATAGGGCACATTTCTTGCAATGCTGGGCAGTTAAGTTGTACCTCTTAGCCCAGTTTCCAAGAAGCACACGATGATACGCTCTTGATTAGATGTAAGGTTTTTACACTGGAATCTCAAAAATAAATAAATAAATAAATAAATAAATAAATAAATAAATAAATAAATAAATATAAAGGAAATGGAGTAAAGATCCAGGAATGTTGCAATGCACATAGTAATTTAAGATTTAATGCTAAGACACTCAAAGAGTCTGGTAGGGGAAAAAGTGCAGCTTAGGATAAATCTTCTAAAAGTCATCTTCAATGAGCACTCAACTGTTCATGCTTTACATCAGTACATGTTGTTGAATTTTGGAAAGGATTATTTACTTCTTGCAACATATGGACTCTTATCTCTAACAGAGTTGTTACAGGCATGAATATCTTTGCTTTACGAGATATATTTCAGCAACTAAACTGCAAATTCTTCAGTTTTCACCCATAATGAGACATCAGTGTTGCTTCACCACCACCTTCCCTGGGGCGAGTCCGTTCATAAATACTGGTTTGTGCAAAGGTGTGTGTGCATTGTGGCAGGGCCAACACCTTTATCAGTCACTTCTGAATATTCATTCCTTTTCCTTGAACAAACAGATAAATCACCATTTTAGGCACAACACATTTTTATTCCTCTCCATCTGCTCAGCTTGTTGCTGCCCACCCCTTGGCCTGGAGTTGGGGTGGCACGGGAACAGGAGGGAGCGGTGCCTTGCTCCCARCTGGTGCCCTGCAGCATCGCCAGCACCTCTCACATCAGGGACTTCCCTGGGACATCCCGATGAGGGCAGAGTGGAGATGGTGACACACAACCCACGGCCCTTCCTCCCTGTCTTACCACCCTGTTGAGGCTGATCCTGCTGCAGCTGGCCACAGAGTCTCCCTGGRTGCTGGTCCCTTGAAATGCCATCGGGAACTGCCCTTGGAACACCAGTGTTTGTGCCACGTGGGGATGACAAATCACCTGGACATTTTTGCATCCCTGGAAGCGCCCCACACGACATCCAGAGCCTGCGTGTGTGCCAGAGCAGGAGCAAAACATGGGCAGCCCCAGAGAGCAGCAGGGCAACTCGTCTTTGTTTTGTGGTCTCTGTGCTCAGAAAGTCTCTGACAACCCTGTCCAAACAATTCCATTGGACAAAAATGCAAACAACTTCACGCACAGGAGGTCTTCTTAAAAATGCCTTTCATTTCTAGAAGAGGAGAGATTTGGGATCTGGGCTGTGGTGAATTAACATGCTGACCTTTTATCTTGAGAGGCCACTGATGTTTGAAGACAGCCCAGTTCTTGAATGAAATTACTTTGGGTGGTCCTGGACTGCTTAGGAAAGAATTTTTTTGCTGTGCTGAATATAAGGGCATGAGAGTACACAGACATAAACACCGAATCCAATGTCTCTGCAAAGTGAGAGGGGGAGCCGTGGGCCAAAACAAAGGTACTTTAATGAGTTTACATCAACTAAAAGAAATGACTAAATACCTGTGAGTTATATTGGAATTAACTGAGATTGTCATGTATGGCTCTACTGATTTAATGTAATGGAAAATGCACAGGGTGATGAAATAAGGTATTAACATCCTTTTATCAGTCAAAAGTAATTTTCAAGCATGAATATATTGTGAATGTATGAAATTGAAACTCACAGATAAATTCTGAGAAAATTACTCTTATTATTGGCAATTTCAAATAAAAAAAAAGTATAATGTTGGATGTGTTTTATGTCTGTGTTTGCAAAGCTCCCCCCAAAAGAAACTTTTCAATACCAAAGTCTTATAATAGGAAATAGTAGGAAATATAGTAGGAAATAAGAAATGCTGTAATAAATCCCCACCCTTCCTTTTCTCATATCTAGACCTCTAGAAAGAGAGACCGTTTAGGAAATTGAAAATTTTGCAGCATGCTGCAGACCTTTGCACAACCCAGACTAGATTTCCCCGTTGTCTGWTGTTGGGGATTGTTGTATTTCCTTGCCCCCTCTCGCCATGATAGATCTGCAAAGCGATATCACCTGATCACATTACTTTCTGTTACCATATGTCACTTAAAAAACAAATTTCAGAAAGCCTGAGCTGTACAGCAAGCCTGCTGGCTTCTCAACCTGCTTTGACATATGCCRGAGAAGATTTAAAGCTGTCAGGTTGTTGGATGGTTGCCATGGGATTGCAAAGAGGGGGAGACAGAAATCCCCAGGCAGGATGCAGATGGACGGCTGGCTGCAGTGGCTGAGCTGACCTGGCTCTCAGCAAACCCAGCTGGGAAAGCACCCCTGAARATCTTGTTTAATATTATTGCCCTTAAGCCTTATTTACCTTGACATTTTGGGCAACTTAGATTAGGGAATCAGCATAGGATATTAGTCKAAATCAACACGCAGACAGGCACCTGAAGCAGCTGAATTGCTGTCTGAGCTTTCTGCCTGACCGGAGCGAGCCTCACGTGTTACCCCGGGCTAAATATACAATGCAATACACGTGGGAACTGTACATGCGTGCCCTTGCCATGTCTGCTTTCTATTTGGCTAAACGCACATGAAACTGTCACCGGTGCTCCTGCTTTGCTTGACCTCTGAGCTATTTGAACTATTTGTCTTGCCGGTTGGAAATTTTCTGAGCAAAACAGACTAATTGGCCTTGATTAACAAGCATCTGGTGTGAGTACAAATGGTTATTTGAGCAATAATGAGAAAGAACATGGGGAAGCGAGTTGGCAGCCTAATTTCTGGCAATTGATCCKTTCTCCATCCCCAGGCTGCTGAATTTCTTTCTCTGGCAAGGTGGGGGAGGTGTTTTTTTCCACAAGCAGCCTGTAATCTGGCTTTTTGAAACCAAACTGCTTGGCATGCTTTCCCATTGCTCTGCCATGCAAATTGGGGTCTGCAGCCAGATTCTTAATGGTGTGCCCAGCATGAGGACAAGTGAAACTGGACTCTGTCATTTGCAGCCACGCTTTTCAGATAAAGTGAYAAATATTGCAAAAGCAGAAAGTTTCCCCTTTATCTTTGTACCTGATTTAAAGTCTGCAGAATTGCTGTTCCTAAATAATGCCTAAAACACACGTGCCTTGGATGTTCAAAGCTTGGGATTTAGGATTTTATAAGATAAGCTTTCTGAAATTTCCAGCTTCTTTAACACAGCATAGATTCAAAAATACRTTTCTTATTTTCTTTAGAGGGGTAGATTATTTCCCATTCTGTCAGGGGTAAAATAGCATTTGTTTTTCTTAAATACACAAATACATGCAAGACTTTTTTTTTTTTTAACTTTTGCCAGTGGTGCAATTATAAATATACCTTCTGAGGGAAGATAAGCATTTGCACTGCCTTAAGCTTATACCAAATTGTCAGCAGATAAGATATGGGTGTATTTGTATTAGGCTTGGTAATATATCCAGCTAGTATTTGTTTATGAAACTGGTCACCTTTGTCAGACTGTGGTCAGAAGATGAGGATTCTTATTGAGAGTCAATTTCCTTATGAACATACCATTATAGTATGGTATGTTCATAATAAACATATTACATATTACATGTTCATGTAATAAACCTACCAGTACAGGTTTATAGCTGTGAGCTGGCTGCATCTCTCAACAACAAAGGTATGGAAAGATAAACTTTAGAAATTTCTAGCATGTTGTCCAGTGGAGCACAAAAGACTGTGAGGTCTTTTTCGGAAATGCTGGCCTTCTAAAAAAAAAAATGGATGATGATTTGATTTCTTGATAAAAGCCAAAATTGGAAACTTTAAAGCTTGGCAGTGATGAGGAAAAATGAAGTCTTTCTGAACTGTCAGCATTTCAGAGCTGAAGCACATCTCCCTGAGCAGCACTGATTTCAATGTTCTCCCCCTTAGCCTCAGACCTTTTATCATGGGCCAGCAGGGCCAGCAGACCCATTATGGGCATGAATTACATTTTTGTACCTCCACAGTTTTGCTTTTTTATATTATTTTAAATCTAGTATCAGCTTTTTCAATATTTATTCATAACACTTTTAATAAACACATTTTTGTTTCTGTTTGGCATGCATAAGTCTCAGAATACTAAAAAATATTGATTTTATCATAAGCACTTAGAAAATAAAATAAAAACAAGAAACATCTCAAAACCAAGTTGTTCTTCAAATACCTAGTGAATCTTGAGTTAAAGGTTCAGGCTTAGCACATCATCAATAAGGTCGCACTGGGAATCACAACATGGTGCATGCTAGTGTGCATTTCTTTAGGTACACATTTTAAAGCATYTTCAGAAATTATTCTGTATAAAACTCTGGTAACTGCAACTAAAGGCAGATTTTCGTGCCACTCTCCTAACTTTTGCAAAATTAAAGCAAATTCAGCCACATGGAATAGGCAGAGAGATGTGTTACTCCTCTGGATGCTAAGAGTGCTACATATCTTTTTTGAAGCATTTCTTTAATTACTGCTTTGCGTGAATCAGGAATGGCAACTTTTTTCCTCTCAGAAAACAGGTAAATGTGGAGGTTACCAACCCCTCTGTGAGCACTGAAAAGTACCTGATGTGGCGTGCATTTGCACWGAGTGCCCATCTGGAACATCTGGCTTGGCACCCAACAGCCGTTGCTCTGTGCAAGTGAGCCAGCCTGGGGTGAGCTGTTTACTGTGTGCTAATTTGATCCTGAGTATTCAGGCATCTTGGTATCAAGTGTCTTGGGTTTTGTGCTGCAGCACGACAAATCCCTTCTGTTCTACTGCCATCCCTGTGCTCTGTGGAAGGAGATGACAAGTGGCAGTCGCGGTGCCGCGCGACGATAACCTCGAGTATAAAATTGCCACGATAACATTTAGTCATGGTAGGCCTACAGGAGACAAAAATGTGCTTCTGTGTTTGGGAGATTGCCAGCTGTGGAAGGCAGAACTGTCAAGATAAAATATCTAAGGAATGAGGTGTTTAGAAGAGAGTGTGGGATATCCATCTTTCACTAAGATACATTAGGAAGCCATTAAGGAAGAGGTAAAGAAGTTTATAGTAGAATTTGCTGGAGACAAAAATGTGTAAACCCAACCATTTAAGGCTGATAATTGACAGAGMGCACATCTGCAGCAGCTGAAAGATGCCTTTTTAAACAACAATTCACTATAGGGATGGAGGCYGGGTGTTGAACTAAATGGATCACTTCAGGAGCAAGAATTTTGAGCCCTTTCATTCACTCTGCCCCTTCCAGTCAAAAAGGAACATTAAGGCTTTTCGAAAAGAAAAACCTGTCTCTTGAAATTCTATCTCAAAARGCCTGAGGGGAAATTTCCTGGGTGTTTTGCAGTTGGTTCAAAAAATCATCAGCCTCCAGCTRGTAACTGCACAGAAGCAAAATATGGACTTTCATAAATGTAAAGCTTCCCCTCAGCTTCCCTTACCAGCAAAACATGATATATGAATGAATTTGCTTATGTGTGACTAATTTGCTTTTGTATATACACATGCATATGCATCATACAATGTGCCGTGGTGCAATGTCTCCTTTGATGGCACAGAAATCCATGCAGCTTTGTCCCTCCAGCTCCATTCTGCCCACGTTCACTTCATTCACATGATTTTTCACTCTGGAAGTGCAAATCCCCTGCTACCACATTGCCCTTCTTTTAGCCCATGTATTTGGAAGCATCATGTTTGATTTTTATTATTTCCTCTTACCTTAAATCACAAGCGTAGCATAGMTTCAGCTGTTCTGAATAATTTGGAAATTGAAAGGATGAAGTTAAAAAGAAGGCAAGTAGTAATAAAAATATGCTGCCTTTCACTATGGACTATCTTTATTTCTGTTGTGATCCCACAGCAGTGACATCATTAGGAAGACAAAGAAAAGAAAGGTTTCTGTCTTCCCTGACTCCAAAATTCACTCCCATCTTTGATCAAAACCAAACCATCCCAAATCAACTTAAAGATCATGTGTTTGCCTGGACAGGTTTGAAAATACTTTGATTTTTTTTGCCATCTCAAGGCTGAAATGGACCCTAAAGTTTTCTTTAGTAAAAGAAATAAAATAACAGTTTATGTGTTCAAATCTCATTCTGATAATCACCACTGTATTTTCCTATACAGTTAAAAAAACTCATATTACTTAATTACTCAAGCTATCCATTATTAAAAGAAATGTTTCACAAGTCCAAAATGCAGAGAATTATTCTGAAGATTGTTTGAGACCAAGAAACCAGAATCAGAGCTTATGGTGTTGACCTTGTTTATCCATGCCTGAAATAAAATGAAATTTAAATGACAGCAGGATGAAATACGTTTTTACATTCATGTATTCTTGGAGTTAATTATTTTTCCAGCACTAACTTCCTATCACATTTCTTTGTTTGGTTCTTTTTTGCATCAGCTGCAGCTCTGATGAAGAAAATAATTATATTTATAAATATCCTTTCTGATTACAAAGGAATGACATAGTATTTTCATTTTTGACCTTGTGATTTTTATTTCATTCTAGATTTTTAGGAGGCCCAACTATATGATGAATGTTTTTCAAGCAGCAAACTGTTCATCATTCCAATTTTTCACTAAGAAATTCCCTTGCTGCTAAGTTCCTTTCCATTTAATTGCCTGTATTTTTCATATTCGAGATGCTTGCTGGGACAAATCCTCAGCTGAGGTCAGCCTGAGCCCTGCCAGTCCAGAGCAGCTAAAGGTTCCCCCAACATGCAGAAGGGCACATTTCAATTTAGTGTTTCCCCAGTGTGAAGGATCATCCAAAGCCAATGGCACCAGCAGAGGGTATTTTTGGCAGAGGGGGACTTGAAGTGATCKGATTTGTTTTTTATTCTTCAAGGCAGGGAAGGCTCTCTTTGGATTTATCATGTCATTGCATCTTCYAAAATTGTTCAAATGCCACGGGTCTTGCTGGGACACTCAAAAGATGAAAGCAAAGGTGGAGACTAAGGTATGCAGTGCCCAATAAATGGCCTGTTAAAACAGGAGCAAACACAGGGCMGCTACAGCAGTCTGTGGGGCCATGGCTAAGGAGAGAGGTTAATGACAAATGCAGCAAGGAGGGACTCACAACAGGCAGAGTGGGGACAGAAGCCATCAGCAAGCTCAGCAAGAGGGAAAAACACTCATTGTAAYGGAAAATGAGAGCACTTAGCAAAAGCAGAGGTTGGGACCTCCCTTTCCAGCAGCAGAATAATACCTGCCTCAATTTTGGAAAGTCCCAGACACCCTCTTCTGCAGAACAGAGTATCCACCTTGGGAATGGTCTGTGGCAGCAAGCAGTGAGGAAGGAGGYTGGGGACTGGTTTCATCCACAAGTCTCCCAGAGCAGACAAACCTTGCTTTGGCTAAGGCTTTCCAAGGTCTGCTCACCCTGGTGTGTCCAGCCTTCCCAATCTGATGTTATTGACCCCTCCATTCCCTGCCTTCCAATAAAGATCTGACCATTAACCCATTTGCTTAACTGATTGCTTGGGACCAGAGGACCAAAAGGACCAAATTCTGCCTCTAAGAGGGCTGTGCAGTGCTTGAGATGGAGCTGTTGATGTTTATTTATTTTGAGGAAGAATCTCTTAAAATTTGAATCCCAGCTTGCTGTTGTGAATCAAAAGGACCACAGAGTGGTGTATGGCCTGTGAAATAACCACAAGGCAGTAAAAAAGATTTTATAAGGAAGCGTTTTGACCAGCTCTCTTTAGAAAACTACATTTACAGCTGCAAGACCGAGGCCAGGTGTAGACTGAGCCAGAGTAAGCAGTGGTTCATCCGTGGGAGGAAATGAGCCCACATCCTGCTGCCCCCTTCACCTCTGTCAGAGGCTGGAGAGTTGGGCTGGCAGCTCCACTGTCACTGCCATCACCAAGAGAGCATTTGGGATGTGTGAAGGAGCAGCTGCTGCTGGTGCAGAGCAGTGAAGAGAGGGACCAAACACCTCCTGGTACCCTGCTAATGCCACCCATCCCATCTCAGCTGGGGTCAGCTGCAGCAGGAAGCCTCAGCCCTCACAGATCACTCTGAGGGTTCATCCAGCCCAGGTGTGCTTTTCCTTTTCCTTTTCCTTTTCCTTTTCCTTTTCCTTTTCCTTTTCCTTTTCCTTTTCCTTTTCCTTTTCCTTTTCCTTTTCCTTTTCCTTTTCCTTTTCCTTTTCCTTTTCCTTTTCCTTTTCCTTCCATTTTGGCAGAGGTGGCCTGTGTTCACACTTGCAACAGCTAAAAAGTTTTGAACCTGCTTTTCAGTGATTTGGGCTAAAATCTGGTCTAATTCTGTGCATTCCAGATGGGTTCATTCCTGCAGGAAGAGGAGGAGCATTCCAAGAAACATGCAGAGTCACAGGCAGCCTCTCTGCTGGGATAAGCTGTTTTGTGGACTCAAAAGAAGCTACACCAATCAACTGTGCTGCAGCAACACATTGAGGCAAAATCACTTTGGGGAGCAAAGGCTTGCTTTTCCTCGTGCCACTTGTGCACTTGAGTAGCTGCAGTAGATTTCATCTGAAACAATCTTCGTTTACACCACTCTTAATTAAAGCAGAAACAAAAGAAAAGGGCCAGCCCATCAGCTGGTAGCTGCAGAAATAGCTTGGTTGAAATCAGTCTACTCCAAGTGTGTGATGAACTGACAGCRTTGTCAAGCCTTGGAAKAGGTTTCCCAGGGAAGTGGCAGCGTCACCATCCATGGAGGTATTTAAAAGACATTTAAATGAGACATTTAGGTTTCGTAGTGTTAGGTTAACAGTTGGGCTCAATGATCTAACTGGTCTTTTCCAACCTAAATAATTGTATGATTCWCACTGACCRGCCRTGTCACCTTTCTGGATTTTCACCTTTGATCTGATGTATGGGAATAGCTGCCATATGGTAAAAACCAGAAGCTTGGTGCCAGCCTGGGCAGTCCTCAGGGAACAAGTGCCTGGGTTATTTTATTGGMGATCCTTTGTACACTTTGAGTGAAAAAAAGTCATCCAATAAAGACTCCAAAGTGAACCACTGCATACATGGAGAGGAAATAGGAAGAGCACTTGGTTTTGGGGCCCCACTTCTGTAAGGAAAAGACAAGCATGGTTTGGGTGGTTTCCCCCTCAGCAGCCGAAACAACCTCTCCCAGGTGCTGTCTGCTCATCTTGGGCAGGTGAGCACTAAATTAAGAATGAAATGGGAGAAGAAAACGGGGAGAAAATGATTACTCATTTAACATAAAATAAATCTGTCAAGATCAAAATTAACCAAGACACCCAGGAATATTAAGAGAGTAAATTCTTTAATTGCTTGTACACTACTGACAGGTTTTTAGACAACACCAGGAGGAACTGGAAATTATTTTCTATGAGCATACATTCAACTTCAAGATGGTCTTAATGAAACAACGGGGGCAATTTTCCTTGATCAGGATGTTAATCATTGGTTACAATCTGTTTAGAAAGTGTCAGGTTGTGAAATGTGGCGTTACACGTTCTGAATCATTGACAACTCAGCGGCAAAGGATCAGTGACTTGAGACACAAAATGAGAGATGAAGTRTAAATTGCCATCTATTACTGGCCATGAAATAACACTAGGAAAAGAAGGGAGACTAGCTCTTTTATTGATACCTTGCACTGAGAAAAACAGTATCAGCACAGGAGAAATCTCTTGGAGAGACACAGACTGCAAGTTTCTTGCTGTAAACACTGAGACAGTCTTAGGATTTATAAAAACATCTCAAGTCAATAAGTCTTTGTTTTGGCATGGGATAATCCTATTTCAGACATAATTTGGGGAGAAGAAGAGGTATTGATCACAGAACTGGTATGGAATTCATCTTACTTGACTTTATTTTTAAAATAGCATCTAACTTATTAGAGTTTTATCTAAACTGGACACCTCAGCTCCTTTTACAATCAATGGGTGAAACTAGGTATCTCCTGGAGATAATTTATCCCATTCTAAAAGTGGTCTGCAAGCTACAAGGATGAATTCCCTGTGGACTGACCAGCTCCTTTAGATTAACWTTGAGACCAATGGCAGGGCCATCCAACTTGGTTGGCCAGTTTTCAGAAGGCAAAATCTGGAGGAGCTAAATCCTATTCAAATAAATTCCAGTACCYGGGTATTCCTATAGCTAGAGAGACTCTGTCAGGATTTAGTTTACTCCATGCTAAGAGAAAAAAATATCGTTAGTGACCATTTTGTCTCTTTCCTTTGGCTGACAGGAAACTTTGGTCCCCTTCCTCACATAAATGAGAGCGACAGATGGTGCTACAGTAGCTAAAGTAAAMAGCATTGCCAACAGCTCAAAGGATGTGTAGAATCGCACTACTTTTTTTTCAAAACTAATTTTYTAAGTATAGATTATTTTTGTGTTAAGAACACAAGAATAACAGATTTCTCTTAGCTCAATGGAAATGTGTTGGGAGACATTCTTATCAATATAAATACTTTTGTTTTTTCTTACTTTCTACAAAGTCCCAAACTTCTGTCCACAAATCTGCTTTATTTTTGCTTGCTTTAAGAGAAACAGAAAGCAAACATGAAAGTGCTTATAAAGCTGGTATAAAAGGAAAAAAAAGAGATTTATTTCTTCTGAACTTTTGTTTGTTATGAGCACTGAAATAACCTTTTATAGGTGGGGCGACGGATCTGCACATCCGCAGACCCTCAACTCTCCTCCCAAAAAGTGAAGAAAATTTATTTTTGTGACGGGGGAAAATTCAAACGTGCACCTGGTTCCCTACTTATCTGATGAGCCAAAGCAAGGCCCACTTGTCTTTCCATCTGGACTTTCATCTCGCCTTTCATCTGGACATTTCAATTTCCCTTTGAAGTTGAGTCTGTGTCTTTTGATTTTTAGCGTTTGAAAAAGAACGCCACTGTTGTATCAAATAATTTCAGGGAGGGAAACAGCACGGTTTACCATCAGTTCCATAATAGCAACATCACTCACATATAACTTTGTTTCGCTGGCTGATATTAAGAAAAATGGTTRCTTGCAGAATGATGCACAGGTCTGTCAAATATACACACACATGCCCTTTAGACTGAAAATGATTTTGTTTTATAGCACCAATTCGATGTTACAAAGTTCATAAATTTGTATTAAGAATGTGATTGCATCATTCCRATCCTGTGGTGTGAAATCACAAGAGGAAAAAACCCAATTACTGCAAAAAACACTGGAAGTTTTGCGTAAAAATCAATGGCAGGATATGACCCATAGTTTGAAAACTTTAAGCATGTACAAAGGACTTCAATCTTTATGATGAAGATTATGGTTCTGGCCTCTAAAATAATAGCAAGTATTAACTGCACCATCTCAACAGTTTTACGAGACAATAATCTGGTTCTGAAGTGGGTAAACCATGAGGTTAAAACCTGGGCAGTTTATCTCAATGAGAGAGCTGGAATATTGCTCACTAAAACAAAAAAATCAGTAGCATTATCAGCTGACTGTAATAAGTTTTTAATATATATATATATATATATATATAAACCTGAAATTTTAAGTAAATCAGCAGGAGCAGCCACAGGAAAAGTAGTTATAATCATTAGAGTAGCATGAAGGGCAGACTTCTGGGTTTTGACTCAAAGCTGAAAGAACATTAAATTTGCAAATACCTAGTAGGCAAGAGGACACACCAGAGAGCTGATTTATTTGGGTCTGTTATAAAGCCCCAAGTTTGTCTTAGTCTGCTGAAGATAATGAGGGGGTGGGGGTGTTTGATGGATATACTCCATGTAAATAGAGAATTAGAGGCCATAAGAGAAACAAGTAATGATACCTATGTGACTAATTTTCTTTTGTCATGCTGTAGACATCACACAGTTGTTTTTTCCCCCCCTCTGGGTAACACTTTCCCTCATGTCCTGAAGCAAGCAGGATTCAATCACAGAAATKATTTCAACAGAAATTCCCAAGGAAAGGGAAACCTTAAAAATGAGTTTGAGGTGGCAAGTGGTTATGGTCTGCATGATAAGTTTCTTGTAACATTTCTCTTTTGTGGCTTGAAAATATAGCAAGTATTAAAAAAAATAAATACAATAGAAGCATTGGAACTAAACTCCTTGAATGTGAACTTTGTAAGACCTACTTGCTGCTATGTTCTGCCTTTGTGTTTATTTGCCTGCAGACACTTTCATTACATAAAGAATGTATAAAAATAAGTTCAATGAAAAGRAGAAGTAAAATTCCTGAGAATGCTGGATGTGTGGCAATAATCAAATACATCAAAACCACAAAACCTTCCRACGGTGTGAGAAGGGCCAAGAGTTTTTTCCAGCGCACTGAAATTCCAGCTTTATTTTATTGCAGAATGAATAACATTGAAAATGGATTAATGTTGCTCTTCAGCTTAAAGAAAATTATGAGATACTGAAACAATAGGGACTAAGACCTGACTCTACCTGTGTACACTGTTCTTGTGCTGAAAAGATGGGTTTGGTTTCAGTGAACGGTAGAAAAGATATTTTCACCCTGTCCTTTGTTGAAGTCAGTAAATTYGCATTGGAGTAATGAACAGCAAAGGATCAGGATCCCACTCTCCATCTTCAGCACAYTTTGGAAATACTACTGTGCCATGAGGGGTCTGGGGCACAATCCTACAGCATTTATTTCMTTCCCCTGCAAAGACCCACAATTAAATGTCCTCTTTTATTGCCTTTACACACAAGGTCCACACTGAGAAGTGTTTGGGGCAAGCTCCCCTTTATCTCTGAGCAGGGAAGAGCTGCCATGTTCCAGGGTTTGCTGCTCAGCCACAGGGAAGGCAGGTACACACAGCAGAGCCTCTTCCAGCTGTGCCGAGGAGCCCCCAGGCAAATGGAGATGCAGGATTCCAGTATTAATGGCATCATTTGTGTGCAAGTGGAAGAAACGAGGCATGGAGCAGCACAGGTCTCTTTTGCCATGCCTACTAATTAGCTCCAGTGGTGGATTAAATGCTTCTCCAGAATAAAAAAAAACAAACTAAAATTACAATAAAAATAAAATAATAATAATAAAAAAAAATATTAAAAGACCCTGCTGCTTTTCATGACAGTTCATTCTAGGTAACTTATTGCCAGGAGCACCTGCTGGTATAGGCATTCTTTGGCATAAACATGGATAATTAAGCCTGATACCACACTACCTTGTTACAAGTCTGTTATGATATTTATTACTTTCTCCATTAATGTCAGTGAGACTCCCATCAGCACATGGAGAGGAGAACAGATCCTGGCTTAACTCTACAATTTGGCAAGCCTCCAGTGAAGTTAAACTTCAGAATTTGTCTTCAGACTGATATGCGACAACACATTTGATAATGACCAGTTTCAGCTTCAGAGTGAAGCTGAAGTTACACAGCTGCATTCCCAGCATCCAAAGAGCAGCTCACATGTGCAAAATATTTTAGCTGCAATAATAGGAGCTACTTACATTAAAGCATCCTGAAAGCCTTATAGCAAACCCTTCCTCTAATGTTAGCAAGATGATTTATATATGTATCTGCAATGTGTCCCCAAGTTCTCTTTTCAGGAACCAAAGTGTACTAATGTTTCACATTCCCAAGCTCCTTTTATTTCAACATGAAAGTGATTAAAGATGTTTATCTGAGCTAAAGAACCCTAAGACGGTACTGCTTTCATTGTAGGAACAATTAAATCCATCCCGGGGGACCTCAGCCACACAAAAGCAGTATTTGAGAATTCTCCATTAACCCACTTGCCATTTGCTTAACAGGAAACCCTAATGCATAAACAAATAGCATAAGTGTGACAGGAAATACAACTGAAGGAACAAGGAGATTTGCTAGAGGAACTGCTTTCCTGATTTTAATGACTGTGCAGGACTTTATGAGGAAGGTTTTCTTCCCCTTCTTGTGATAAAGAGCAGATATTTGGCTTCTTTGCTCTAATATAAAACATGATTGGGGGAAATGAGACACTGGTTTTGGACTCAGGGAAAAAAAATATTTGCAGCTAAATTATTTGTTGTGCATATTGTATTTCAAGAGCAGAATTAGTTAATTTTGGCCATAATAGTCAAAAGAYCAAACCTTACCCTGTGACCACAGTTTTTGGAGGAAAGCCTTAGCCCCGCTTCACAGATGAAACCAAAGATTTGTCTGCTGGTTTTACAAACAAAAGTCATATTAAGGAAAAAAAATGTTTGGATTTCAAGTGCTAAGCCACATTTTAAAAAAGTGCGTGCCCAAAACCCCTCTCCATGGCACAGCCGCTCTCTCATGGTGTGCCACTATTGGGCTCTGACAGCCAGATGTACGACTGCCTGCTGCTGTTTTCTTCTCTTGTTTCCAGGGTTTATGGAGGGACACAGGGGACAGGCACAAACACAAAGCTGAAGCCCATGCACTGCACTAACACARACAGTAGAAAGAGCCCTGCAATGAGCTGGCAAGTGGGCAGCCAGCAGAGGATGTATTGCTGAGAGAGAGCAGCAGCCCTGGGACTGCTGCAGCCCAAAGGCTCGATTTGTAATCTCTCTGCTGCCTGAGTGTCAAAACCATTTGGCCCTCCAGGGTTTATAGAGTGATAAACAGCTCTGTTTTGTCATTTCATGCCAAACTCATTGTATTTCTACAGTGGAGGCTGTAACTAATATGTAGTTAAAGAAGCTGGAGACACTCTGGTCTCTTGAGTTGGCGGCAGGAGGGATTTGGAGAGCRGCTCACTCAGCTGGGTGGGACAGTGCACAGAGACCTCCCCAGCTGCAATGGGAACGGGGCTCTCTGGGAAGCCTCTGGAAGTCACAGCTGTGAAGAGGGTGACACTTAGGTGGATCTAAGCAAAGGAATATCAAGGCGCTCTCTCCATTGTACAGCCATTGCCAGGAACCTGAAAAAAGAAATTGCAGGTAAAGAAATATTTGGACCAAAAGGACTTAACCTGAAAGTTAGTTCAAGGAATGCAATAAAATGAAAGTCACTGTACCAGGCTGAAAATCAAGGCCCTACTTGCAAAGCTGCAGGAATTGGAGGTGAGACAAGCAGGGGGCTTGGTCATTACAGCACAGCCCAGCTGATGACAGAATTCCAGGGCTCAACTTCTTGAAAGTGCATCAGTTCACTGGTCTAACACAGTGCCTGAGCCTGATGCTCACTAATTCCTGAGTTCAAACCATATAGGYTGGACTCRATGATCACAGTGATCCAACCTTATWGASTCTAGAATCCACATCCAGAGGKGTTGAATACTTGTCCTATGCTGGTATTTGTGTAAATCTCACCAGTGACCCCTTTGCATGGTACAAAAGAAATTTTATGGGTCCATCCTCCCGTGATGGAGCTCCAACGCTGTGATTGCTGTTGCCCTCGGGGACACTGGCCCCATGCTACCATCTCCCTTCATAGACATCACTGAATAACCATAAAAGGGGCAGTGCCTCTGACCTCTAGATCCCAGTCACTGCTGCCCACTGCTTTTTAGTAAGTTCTTTCCAGGCTCATAGATTTGGTCATCTATTTTTTTGCATGTAGGAATGGGTTCCCTTCACCAGGTTTCTCCAAAGCTCTTGTAGTTTGTTTCCTAACCTGTAGTTTGTTTCCTAATTTTGATCTTACTGTAATGTCAGTAAATTTATGTTTAGAAGATAACAACACAGGATTAATCTGTTATTGTATTGGTCTTATTCTGCATGGAAGAAGTTGAATAATTCCCACGGCAGGATAAGAAGTTTTGCTGCTGCTGCTCAGTGTAGCATGATACTGAGTACTTACTGAAGTGGGGGCAAGGCATAATCCCTATATTCATTGGACATTCATTTAGGCTCTTACAAAGCATCACAAGAAATTGTCAGTAGGCTGAATTCCAGAAGGGCCACAGGTTTTTAACAAGTATAATTCACTTGCATTTCAGTGGCTCYAAGATTTGCCCCAGTGTGACTGGCAGCAAATGAAATCAGTTCCCCATCCAACACTCACTGTGTCGGTAATAAAGACAAACACATTTGATCAGATTCCCAGCTGGATCAATAGCAATTTGAGTAGCTGGGAGATATCACCCACCTTGTTACTGTGAGCCCAGTTTCTATGGGGATTGTAGTCCAGCATCTCCCTTCAAGCATTGTGTGGTCAAAAATCTGTTTCTTTTGTGTTTGGGTGGTAAAATTGCATGCTTGAAAATTAAGCTCTAAAACATGATTTAGATTATTTAAACCAGATTTTCATAAGGGCTAAGGAGATACAATTCCCCACAAAAAGTATTGTTGTAACCATTTGAGCCAGTTAAAGTGAAATGTCGACTAATCTATGATAAAGACTGTGTCTGTACCAGTGTTTTAGTTTGGCATGCAAATTCAGGTGGGGCCCAACTCCTAAATTATCCACACTGCCTGCAGGCTGGCAATTACACTTCCTCTAGCCATGAGTGGATAAATTGGCTTTCCAGGCAGGAAAACATCATCACTGAGGAAAAGAGTTTCACCTTTGAGCTCTGCCTTTACAGGCAGAATGACCACTATTGCCTCCACTGCAAATTTGAGCACAACTTCCCCACCCCCAAAATGYAGATGTGAGTTCGGGGTCCAAAATTATGCTCACCAGCAGCTCTGTGCTCCTGGCCCTTTGTGCATGCCCAAAACCCTCCCAATCAGCTTTAGTGTCAGCTGTGGGTAAAATAAAAGAGAAGCAAACACAACTGATTCAAGCTCCTGTCGGATGATATTGATCTCAGAAAGGATAAAGGGGTTGGTTTAATTCTTTCTTTAGATTTTCACTGGCTRGTTTGATGGTTTGGATGGGGGGAAGGGATAAAGAAGGACTGTATCTCAAGTATAATCAAAAGCATTATAATTACATTATCATTGGTTTTGCTGGGAAAAAAAGGGGAATGTCATGAAAATATATAAAGCAAGCTGAAATCTGAAACAGGTCAACAAATTCCCCAAAGCAGAATCCCAGAAAAGTTTTTTTTCAAAGACTTCACATTTTGTGATTCACCAAGTGAAACGGACTAAGAAAAGCCCAGGAATTCCAGGTACTGGTAAGATGTGCACGACTCCTGTCCTGTATCAGCTGTGCCTCCTTTATTGGGCTGCTTTGATACAAAATGCATAAATGACTTAAAAAGTCCCATTAAATACCTGTAGTCAGCTTGGCTCTATGGGTATACTTTAACAAGTGTGTCTATCAGACCTCAGAATAGAGCCCAGCTCTGACTGCACCCTCTGTCCTATTAGGATGAAAATAAATATTAATAATCAGTGTTCATTTCAGCACACTGCTGCCAGAGAGCCTTGCCCCCAGAAGATACCTCCAAGCCTCTTAGCTTGGAATAGATTTTTCTAGCTTTTAGTCTGACTTTGAAGCTCTATGGGTCTATGTGTTTTAAACTTCTGTAGATGCACAAGTCACCTTTATCCAGGTTAGTTTGAGGTTCCATGACAGTTTTCATTGTTGATGGAAACCAAAAAATATGATTGTCCGACTTTATACAGCATCAATGCAGCCCCACTTTGAGTGTGAAGTTTTTGGTCCCACATTTTAGGAAGGTTGTGAGAGTCCCTGAATGAATCCAGTGGAGGGCAACAAAACTGSTGAAAGTGATAGGAGGCATGTCCTGTGAGGATCCTCCACAGCTTCCTGAGGAAGGGGAGTGGGGACAGAGATGCTGATCCTTTCTCCCTGGGATCCAGTGATAGGATGAATTTTAAAGGTTCAAATCTGCCCCAGGGGCAGTTTAGACTGGACATTAGAAAATACTTCTTTAACAAGAGAGTGGGAAAACACTGGAAACAGTTTCTTAGAGAATTGGTCTGTGCCCCATGCAYGTCAGTGTTTAACAGGCATTTGGACAAYGCCCTTAACAACATGCTTTAACTTGGTCCACCCTGAAGTGGTCAGGCAGTTGRCCTCATGATCATTTTAGGTCTTTTCCAACAGTCTAGAAATAGTCTAGAAATGCTGGGTGAAAATGTTTCCTGTTTTGATCCGGGAGATCAGATATATTCAATGTCTTCTTTTGAAAATAGGAACAATGAACCCCAAATATTGCCACAATTACCCATCCTCTTCCCAAAAGTTCTCTTCCTTTGCCAAACCAAAAATCTCCTAAGAGAACCCTTGCAAATTTAGGATTTGCTTTCCCATCTTGGCAGATGCCAGGTATATGTATGTAGTCACATTCTTACAAAGAAAACCTATGTTGCTCTTCAAACACTGATGGCTCAACACCCAAAAAGCATTTGACTGAACAAGTAATTTGTGAAGGAATCCTGGAGCATATGTAAGGCATTGTTCACATCTATTTGCCTCTGCCCTGAGGCTTTCACAGTTCTTGGCATTGGTGCCAGCAARTATGAGAGAGCTCTTGCTTTCCTATGGAATAAGGAACTAAAATTTTCTCAAGGAACTGAAGAAGCAAAGATGAGCAGATTTACACAAACACAACTGTCAGTTATGCAAAAGAAATGGAGGCCTCTGGGGAGCACTTCTGGWTGCTTCCACAAAAGGCTCAATGCATCCATACAAGTTGGGATGCCTTGAGGGCTCATTTCTTTTCAGCATCCATACCATGCACAAGTTAAGGGAAATGGCTTTTTTTTACAAGTGACCACTTGCACAGGCTGTGTGGCCATTCCAGCAGGCTGAGCCTGCCCTCGTGCCCACTCCCTGACAGGTTACAGGAAGAGAACAGCCTCTTGCTGAGCACTGAGCAAATATGCCCGAATTCTTCTTCTTGGCGTATCATAGGATSAGATCATCAAATAACAAAGGGGTGGCAGAAGGTCAGTAATGCAGCATTTGCCACACCACTTGCACCCCACTGTTTCAGGCCAGTTCTATGGGTAGTGGCAAGTGGGCACCTAAAAATTTTTAATAATCAAAACAAAACTGAATATATATTCCAACTATTGTAAGTATAGAAGCATAATATTATTTTATTTTTCTGAAGTAACAAAGAAAAATCAACATTATAGTAAGTTTTCAGGAGATAATTTTCAATTGGCTTTCTGGAGAGGGAAACCAAGGGATTTCTGCTGTCATCTACAGGTCATGATACAAATAGAAAATATTTGTCTGTTCTCCAGGTGTTTTTGGCACATTTGCATTCCCAAAGTAATTGCTTTGTTTTCCACCTGGGTATTTTGAAGACTGTCATCGTATATTAATCTAAAACGCTGGAATAACCTGCCCCTGTCACCAGCACTGTCACTGGCATTTTGATGTGTCAATATTGTGTGCTGCAGATGATTGTCCTTAAGAGACAGTTTCAGTTTTACTCTGTGCTGGATGCAAGCTGCTCCAAGGACATCTTTACGAAATGGAGCTTAACTGAAATTGTTCCCAAGTGATGTTCCATCCAGAACAAAACACTTTCAACACTTGCTCTGAAACTTTTTCAGAGTCTAGGTTTTCCCAAGCTTCCTATTAAAATCTTTACCTGAAAGGGATGAATTGCTGAGCTCACATTCTGGCCACTATAGTGTACAGATCAGTGTTTACATCTCTACTTGCACTGAGTCTAATTTATAATTTAACACTGTTGAGACCATCCTGACAATGTAAACATGGTATATTGATGAYCTGCAAAAAAGAGAAGCTGTCTTATATGCCAAGTGCCTGTGGCTCTGTTTATGTTGGAAATGCATTATTAAAGAATGTGTGTGGTCAAGCTATAACCTTCCCAGTGCTGAGGTATCCATTTTACTCTGGGTCATTTCTTTGTTTCTCCTCACATAGTCTCCTAATCCAACAGCTGATCAAGTTTCAGCCTTTCACTTCAGCTCCCCCAATTAAGATAGCGTGATACACAGCATGACAGCCTTTTTGGGCTCTATGAACCATGTGTGGCAAGCCTTATACTCGACAGCTGAGTCAGACTAATTCTGGGAGCAAATACACTATTCAGGCAATGCTGAGCAATTTATTATTAAAGCAGCAATTTACTGTCATTCCAGACTTCATTAAAAACCCCTAAAAGTCTGGATCATTTATTCTTCATTAAAATCARCATGACAACTGCTTCAGAACATAGTGTCAGTGACACTTGAACTTCTAAGTAGAAATAGTTAGGGGGGAAATTTAGATGCTATCTCAGTCCTGGCCTGATCATTCACTTCTCTGTTCTTGGTCCTGGGTCACTTGTTTTTCTGAGCAGCCGAGACAATCAGTGGGCTCAGTAAGTTAGGGAGTTTTTATGAGAGGGTTCACTCCCACAGCCTGGGTGAAAACTGTCAGTCTTTGGCCACTAAACCTACTTTGAGGATCTCCTAAAAACCTCTTTCCTTTTATTAYCCTCGGAAGACAACCTATCCTAGATGCTCAGGGAGAAGGAGATAATAAGCTATTAGCACTAAAAATTTGGCTCCAAATGTCAGCAACCTGAAAGACTTTGGCAGCATTATGCCATAACTAGGCTGGCAGAGGAGAGTTCTTCATCCTGCCTTGGAAATCTCATATAATGAGATTATAAAAACAAGCTGGGTTCACTTTCCTTTCTGGATATGCACAAAACATCCCATTTGACCTTTCCCTTCACAATGAGGTTTCTGCAATGCCAGTKTGTTGGTGAAAGCATGAGGAAGGTTAATCCTGCAAATATTCCTAAGCGAGCCTTCCAGATGTTTCATCATCAGCTGAAACAACCACTCCTTGTTTTTCTGAAGAGAGAACTCAGCAGCTGACTAAGAGGAAAGAGTGATGTGCACAGGGATTGGGTGTCCTCCCCTGTGGCTGCTGGGGTTGTGTCTCATTGGAAACAGCAACATCTCACTGTGCTTCAAGAGGTTCACAATTTTTTGTGGTGTCAATGGTGCATGATCAGCTCCAAAGCACAGACATTAAGCATAATTCTGCACTTCTTTATTTTTTAAGAGAAGTCTGCACATCGACAAATCTACCGTTTGATATAAATAAAATTACAAGGAGATGAATGTTCATTGTCAGTTTTGCAATGGTGTTTGCCAGCAATAATAGAAATGTAGGCATTTAATGCAAGCAATAAACATATTTAACTCTCATGAGAGAATGACAACAAACCAACAGTGAGCTAAACTTACTGTCATATACCCAGGTTTCCAGGTGCTTAAATTAGTAGCAACCCATTCAACACTGGGGGTATCTTTCTGGCGATGTTGCAATATAACTGCATCCTGGTTTTGTTGTTGTTTACTGTGTGTGACATCTATTGACTCAAATGAGCCATTTTTTATTCCTTTGTAGACACGAGAGTGAATTTAGCACAGTGTGTTATCACAGAGCTCCTCACAGACAGTGCTGACAAATAGCTGTGTGGACAACCCATTCAGGCTGTAGGATTATCCATCAGCAATGACAGTAGCTGGCAAACCAGTGCTGTTTATATCAATTTGTTRTTTTCTAGGAAGTTACCCAGCTTCATTATTATTGGGGGAGATAAAACTAAGATGAGAGGCCAAGACCCTCATTTGGTTCTTAATGCACTCCCATTGCTTTGATGTATTACAGAGAACAAAATTGACCGATGTGGTAGCTCATTACACAGGGAAAAACACGCACTAAAATAACATTTTCTTTACCAACACTTCTGTAATGACTGCAGTTTCTAGGAAGGATCCAGGGACAGTTATTTAAAATATATCTTCCCCAATCATTCCTGAAAAAAAAAGGGGGGGTTGTGATGTGCCCTAGACTTTRGGTGCAGAAAATTCTGTAAGACAGTGTGTCTTAAACAACAAGTATATAATTTTGACACTCCTTGCAAGCCAAAGCAATTCACTGATTTTTGCACAGYGTTGTGCTGTACCACTACCACAGCATTTCTCCAGGACATTCTTTCTGGCTCTCTGTGATACTTGAGAAACAAATCCTTCCCATCTCTTGCACAGTAGGTGGAAACAATAATTGCTTCAGCAGAGATGGGGAACATGAGTCACTGAGAGGCTAACTGACTTTCCTGGGGACCCATGAGACCAAAAGCAGTATCTGGAAAACCCGGGACTAAAAGATTGAATGCAGATTCTGACCTGAGTTACACTCTGGCTTGAGGGGGGTTGTAACTCTGGGCATAATTTATTTGTTATTAGTATGTCTTATCACTCACATGGTAATAGCTACGGAAAAAAGGCCACGGCTCTGTGACAGGAGGTGGAACCCAAGCAGACAGGGATATGCAGGTGGGTAGGGAGGAACACAGGTGGGGTGTCTGGGGGATGATCAGAGGACTGCAGTTATTCTATTGCAGGATCCACTGCATAGAGATCTGTTCATGGGCTCTTTGCACTGTACATAAAATGGTAATTTTATTGCATAAAAAAAGGCCCTAAGAAATTAAAACCAAAGTTGAAAGCAGTCTATACTAGCTCATTTTGAATTTAGCCTTCAAAACCCATGTTGCATCCCTCAAGTCCCTCTTGTTGGGCTCTGGTGTTACTCTTTTTTCAACAATGATGGGTGACACATAAATAAGCAAAAATAGTGTTTGATTCTCTGGGAGATTCCTAGTATATGTGTGGATTTATCTTTGGCCYATATCCCCTCAGAAGCAAGGGCTCTTCCTTTCTTTCCTGTGTTGGAATATAGAATTTGGAATTCTTATCCACCTTTAGACTTGAAGAGAAGTGGGACAACATTTAGACCTGTAATCTGTGATTCCCCTGTCCTGCTTTAAATRTCTGCTGTAGGTTGCATTTAGTCTGATGAATCCAAGCCCATCTGATTTTATCTGTACTCAAACCCAGACTGTCACCATTTGGGGGTAAGACCCAGAATTCAATTTCACTGGTAATAAATAATGTCATATCATCACTAATGACCAGAAATTCAGAGAACCTTGAGTTGTCTCTGATCTTCTCCCTGATCACTCTCTCTGACAAAGTCTTAAAATTTTTGATTCAATACTGTCTCAGATAGGGAGAGTTACCAATTAAATCACATATACTACTCCCTCATGGCATGGATGTTCCTTAAACTCTGATGTTCGTGCTGGGACTCTCTCAGCACCTGATTATCTGTAAGAGATGAGAGGCTCGGAGTACAAGGTGAGACAGCAGCAAACACGCACAGGTGCTGCTTCTTCTCTCAGCTGTAATTAGGCAGATCTCCTAACGCGAGGACAGAACCATCCTTTGAGCTGTAAAATATTTGTCTTTCATTACCTGTCACCCTCTGACTTTTAGTTAAAGAGATGCTCCTTTTCCTGGAACATGCACATAGTTAGGATCAATATCATAATCCTGTCTGACAGCTACTCGAAAGCTTCTTTGTGTTGATTAGGTTTTGGCAGATGAACAGAGCTGCTACTGCATTTTCTTTTAATAATGACTAAGCGATAGGCTTGACAAGAAGTTAAAAAAAATATAATTCTTTTAAAAACAAAACCCAATTAACCCTTTTGTTACTCCAGTGAAGTGGAACAGATACTTCAGCTGCCAGTGGTGGTACAAGAAGAAAGCTGCTCCCAGTTCCCTGCCACGCTCCAAGGACAGATGGRTGAATGGTAACGGCTGGCTTAAAGATGTCTTCATCTGCTCTGTTCAGAAAGAAAGCAGGGATTTGGCACCAGCTTTTAAAGAAAATAGAAGA
The DNA here is from genome assembly GCF_030028575.1 of Malurus melanocephalus. Lineage (NCBI taxonomy): Eukaryota > Metazoa > Chordata > Aves > Passeriformes > Maluridae > Malurus > Malurus melanocephalus. The sequence goes on from NW_026623285.1 coordinate 837,401, forward strand.
TGCAAAATCCACTAAACTTTATTGGTTCRAAGTATAATAATGATAGTTTAATGGCAGGAAAGAGGCAGACAATTAGAAGTGAGTAGCTCTGATTGCCCTTGTACACCGCTCCAGATAGCTTCTCAACACTCCTGAATCCTTGTTTGCTTTGTCTGAAGCTGAAATCCCACAAGGTCTGGATGTTACCAGCTGTCTAGCTAACTAACTGCCAGCACTTTCCCTGAATACAAGCTATCAGCTTCCACAACATCAGCCTCCTCCCCTGAGCTCTTCCTCACTGTCTCTCTGCCCGTGTGATTGCTTTTATCTATTGCTTGCAGGAGCTTCTTCTAATCATATTGCTTCTTGCCTCTGAGGGTCAAACACGAGACCATCGCTACCTACACAAATGGGGAAAACTGTCACCTTCACTAGACTGATAAGCGTTTGGCAGGCAGGACACTGTGAAGTAGGAGAGCAAACAGCCAGCAATCTGCAAACACCATAAATATGTTACAATCTCAGCAGGAAGATGGGCACTATATGTACCAAGAGGCCTTTGTTTAATGAGCTGTCAGAAAGCAGGCATGAAATTATGTTTGAAAACATGTGCAAGCTGCAGAAACAGAGCTGGGGCACTAAAAAACCTCTTTGACTTTTCTGTGGATGTTTGGAACGTCTTATCAGTTTGAGAACTGTCATGCGATGAGAGCTATCATTAGCAAGGTAATAGCATTTGAAAGCTACTGATTTTTCTCTCTCAGCTCCATTTTGTGACCCAAATGAGTGAGAAAAAAACTTAATGCTTCCTTTCTGCTGATTTTTTTCCCCTGAAAACACAGCCACAAACCCCAGAGTGAGAATACCACTAGGAGATAAATCCAAATCATTGTAAATCGTAAAGGACTAACCGTGAAAGTCAAGAATATTGTTGCTAATCCTTTGGAGATGGTGTTCATGTTACTCTAATGCACCTCCCGCCACTCATTTGTTTCAGTGACACACAGAAAAAGCATTGCAGGGCAGGTGACTGTTATGTGTGACAGCTGTATGAGGGCTGCCAGGGGTCAGGGYAACAGTCTTCAATTCACAGGTAGTCAATAGTGGTGAAACTGTGTGAAAAATATGATTGTGAGGTATATTAAGAGTGTTAGGGTCGCTTGGTATAGCTGTAATAGTGTGTGCACAAAACAGAGCTTCCATTGCTGTGAAATCATGCAGAACAAGTTGTTAAGGATTTAAAACAAATCCTCACATATCCTKCGGGGTCACAAAGTTCTTTATTTCTGAGATAAATTGAATGGTTTTCTTCATGCTCAAGCATCTGTGTTTTCTTTGCTTTTAAGGAAACATTTTGCTGATTCTTTGGCTATTTGGGCATTTGTGGTCCAGCCCAGACCTGAAAGGAGACTGTGAATGCTGAACTGAATCCATGTATGTTAGAGAGATATTTGCAAAAATGGCTTCTCTTTCTTTCATTTCTYTTCTTATTAAAGATGGGGATCAAAATCCAAAGCTTCTAGGTTGAWGCAAATGGAACGCAGATCCAATCTGTCCCTGTTCTTTGGAAAGTGAACAAACTAGGTTTTGGGGGGGGGGGTCAAGGGAAGAAAAAACCCCAAACATCCAAACAAAACAATGGAAGAAGGTCACATTTATGGGTCCTATCAGTTTTTGTCAGAATATGAACCACTCAGATCACCAGCAATATTGTTTCACAGAAGGGAGAAAAATGCATGAAGAAAGAAAATGCTTGAAAAATGACATTTTTTTTAAAGTTTTGCAAAGGAAAATGTGATGTACAAGTAAAAGAAATATTTTGCAGAAGTGATTTGCTCTGTTTGGATTTTGCCAGTTAATTAGCTGAAACTGAAAACAAAAGTTCAGATGTTGGTGAACAGGCAAACAAAGAAGTGTTTCTGCCATGAAGTGCCTCTCTGAGTAGTTCAGCGAGCTCATTGTATGTGGGCTGCATCTATCTATCTATCTATCTATCTATCTATCTATCTATCTATCTATCTATCTATCTATCTATCTATCTATCTATGTCTGTCTGTCTATCTATCTATCTATCTATCTATCTATCCATCTATCTATCCATCCATCCATCCATCCCATGATCTGCCTGCCCCTCCTCACTCAGCCTCCCCGTTGCACCATGAAGGATGCAGCTTAGCAGGGAATCATATTCTTGAAGAATAATACAGCTGTACCCACACTGCACTTCACCTATCACAGCCCTGAGTGTTTCCAGATAGGAGGATTCAAGCCATAAATTTCCAGGTTGGGATTTTTCCTTTAACAGTCAGATATTTCCATGGGGAAATGTTTAATGTTTTCCAAGCAGCGTTTTCAATGTTAATGCTTTGCCAGTGTAAAGCAGATGAGGACAATAGAGTCAGCAGATAAACCTTCCTTCTTCTGCTTTCTATTAGGTCAGGTTTCTCAAATGTGTTTCATTTCACCCCTGCTAGAATGCTTCAGTGCATGAATCTGCTAAAGAAGGGTTTGATTCTACTAAGAACATAAAAGCACGGATGCTATGGAAACCAAAAATATCCCATTAATTCATACAAGCAACTATTTTGTCTGGTGTGGAATAGATCATGTACTCACAGGAAATCCTTTGGTACCRTGACCTTCTTGGTACTGCAAACTTTCAAAAAAGACCACACCATTTCTTTCCTTCTCCTGAGAGGGTGTCTGGCTCCCAAAGAGATTACATGCTGTTTGAGACAGAGTTAGGTGCTGAACTGCAAGGAGATAGGGTAACAACTCTTAGGACCAAAGGAAAACTGAAGAACTTTCCATTGTGCACTTTTTGAAATTGAAACATTTCATAAGGTGTTCWTTTTTCACTGTATTTTCTCTTCWCTATGYCATCTTTGTTAYTGTATTTAATGTAATAATTAACATMTGGTATTTTGCTGATTTTCCCTTTTTCTTCTCATACCTTTTAAACCACATTTTGCAGGATATTAAAGGAAAACATAAAATTGTCATCTTCCATTGGTACAGAGAAGGGTCTTTATATTATTCTTAACTTTTGAAAATTCCTAACACCATAAAACTGAAAAATTTGCTAACACCTCTGCAAAATCCTGAATTAAGAATCCTTGGASAAGCCCACCAGCACYTCCAARGCAGCTACTTCTSCACAAAGAACAGAAGGGGAACACTYCAAGTGTCTGCCATACTTCAGCCAGGCAGACCAGGAGGAAGACATTTAGCCATGTACAAAAGAGGAAAAAAGAGAGAATTGTCAGAAATTTTAGGGCTTGTGCATCACAAGGAATGGGAAATATTAAGATTTGCATTTATAGCTATTTTATGCACCACAAACYGGTCTGTGACTTCACATGAATGATATCAGAAGGGTGAAAAATGGGACCTGTTTAGTCATTAACTCATTCCACCAGAGAAGAGGGCACACAGCAAAAGGGATTCAGTTCTGTGGAAAACCACATTTTCCCATGGAGGCACAGAGCCGTACTCTAAGGCTTGAAATCCCACTTAAGCCTATTTGCTTAGTCAGTGGAAAGGTAGGCACCTTTGAAGGCCTCTGAAGAGCAATTCAAGTGCCTGAAAACTCTGCTGAAAGGGGAGCCAAGGGCACGGGGACCTCAGCTGAGGAAGCTTGGTGTGAGGTATCAACCTCCTCAGCTGGAGCAGGGCCAGGCTTCCCTTCCTGCCACTCAGCAAGGCAGGGCACGGCTCTGCAGAGCTGGCACTGCAGCAGGAACAGCCACTGGGAGCCTCAGACAGCAGGAACCACACATTTCCCCCATCCTGCTTTGACAGAATTGGCCAGGGTTGGAAGCATCTTTCATTTCCCAGTTCTGTTTTTGCTGTAGAAGACACAGCTTCTTTCTATTTTTCAAGACTGGCTGGTCCCAGCATGCTCCAAATCCATAAAGGAAAATAGGAAATGATTTTCTTAGTCCCTGAATTGACCCGTGGGTCTGACGATCCTGCTAGGCTCGGCAGTTTCTCTGCTGTCTTGAGGAGCACATGTTTATGCACCTGGGATCATGCAGCTTGAATTATTCTTTTAAACATTTTCATAGAGAGTGGCAGTGTAACAGAAATCACTAAACAAAATGTACATTGTGTGTGACAGTTAGCAATGGGCCGGTTCACAGATTGTTAAGGGCTATTGAAAGTCACGCTTATGTTTTTCTTCTTTAACATTTTTCAAGGACAATTTGATTGCATTTCCCAGAAAGGTTAATATAAACAATCTGCTCCCCTCATTTTTATGAGAAGCATTTAAAAGTAAAACGTCCTGCTGTTATTTCACTATTGCCTGTGTTATTGATGGCTGAGGATTCCCAAATAGGTTTTGAATTTTTGCAGCTTTGCACATTTCTGGGAGAATTGCTYAAAAGTCCACTATCTCATTCTCCATCCAGCAGCACTGAGAGAGGCACACATTTCTTCAGCGTTTGTTTGAACACAGTAGGGCACGATTCATTGCCTGAACTTTAGCCATGTGAAGGATAGTGTCACCTCTGAACTTGCTGTTTAAATGGCTTCTACAGCCACCAGAGGGGCAGAGAAGCAACTCATCTCTCATAGGTACCCATTTTTGACATAAGGTATTTGCCCTTTGGAAGTGGCTTTCTTTTCCCACTGAAAATAAAACCAGTCAAAGCAATCCAGACTGAGCCATCCCCATCCTGTTCTGGTTTGTTCCCTGGCAGATCACAATGGCAGGACACCCTCTGGTGTCACCATCTCCCACGGGGCCAGCTGTCTCCAACATTTATTCATGTAATCCACACTTTGTTAACAACAACAATAAAATAAAATAAAAAAGGTAAAAATATTCCCTTCAAAGAATAATTTCTGAATGCTAGTCAAAACTATTCTTGGGCCAAATTTACAAGTTTGCAGTAAGTATAGATCCACAAATTTTTCATATCATTGGTATGTCTGGTTGACGTTTCAGGTTACTACTGAAACATTTGGATTAATTTGGATGCTTTGAGCAGGAGCTTGGGCTAGATTACCTCTGGAGGTCCATAATATTTTCAGAAAATCAAATAACATGGTAATTTATTATGTACCCAGCAGCCATTCAACACAATTCACCCGGATGCCCAAGATGGATGTTCWATTGGATTTTCTATATTTATTTGCATGTGTTTTCCTCATGTACAACTTTGAAAGTAGAGCTCAAACAGATAAAAATGTTCTCCCTCCCTAGTCATGTGAAAGTCTCCCCATTGCTTTCTCACCTGTACCAGTAACAAGGACATGTTGTGTTGAGAGAACATGTTCAGTCTGTGTCCAGTCTGGCCAAACTGGGGCAGCTAAAACATCTGATACTGAGGGCAGTACCCAAACTACCACTGACCTGATTTGGGCTGCCCTCCGGGGCATTATTTGTACACATGTACCATAAAAYTACCCAMCTTTTTKCTGTTATRTCAGCTGAGGTATCWGTCAGTGTCTGTCAGAAATAGCTGCACACCACTTGTCAGTTCCTAGCACTTAAAAGCAGATGTACCCRTGAGAAAGGCACAGATTTCAGAGCAACAATAGACGATCCCTCCACAAGATAATATTTTAAGCTTTTGTTAAATCTAGCAAATTGCTCTATTTTAAAACTAACACTACTTTAAATTGATTGATTCATAAGACATGTGTCTGTGATAAAGTCAGGTCCTTCTCCTCTCAAGGCAGACCAGGTCTGGGTTTTGCTCTCAGATGCATTTGCTACAGATGCATTTCCCATTTCCTCACTTTCGCCTGTTCTTTACATTCAAACAGATACATACAGTACTTTCATTCAGATTTTCTGGGGTGTATTTATCTCCCTACTGTGGCCACTGGTGCAGAAAAAAAAATGTTTGCCGGTTTCCATTAGATACTTGCTGGCTGCAGGCACTTGAATGCAATCAACCAATTTGCATTAAAAATGACAATGTGTGCAGGAACACGTGTGGGCACGTGTGTGGAAGGATGCCTGGTCATGTGTTTTGAAAGTGACCTTTTTCTAGGGAAGAGTAACGCTTGTGAAGCTAAAAAATCATAGGAATAAAACCCATCTACTCACTAGCACTGAGTTTTAAAGCAGTATTGACTACACCTCTTCAAGACAAAAGGAAAACAAAATAACAATTCAATCCCAAAACATCCAGGGTGTTGATCTAGGCAGGCAAGTGGGAACCATAAACACTCCCCGTGCATACCATGGCTGGTGGCTCCACAGCCCACCAGAACACTGGGATCTGACAGAGCAGGTGGCAACACAGAGCATCTCATGGGAATGTGCGGGAGAATGGGAAGGAAACAGTGGGTTTTGCAGCAAATCTTTATTGGGTGGTAGAGCTGTTTTGGATCTTTCCTAAAACAGGTCTGATTCAGAAGCATATTCTCTCCAGTGAGAGGAGGAGTGCATGGTTGGGTAGCASTGTGATGCCCCATCCTCAGGGGTCATTCGTTCCCACCCCTTCCCAGCTGTCTCCTTGCGCTCACCCACGGGAAATCACAGGTCTGGAAGCTGCTTTTTCTCCATGTGTCCCTGTATGCAAACAAGTAATTCAAAAATATATTTAACACATGTATACACGCGACATGTAGGTGTGCTCGTGACCTGACTATTTGCTTTTAGGAGTTCTGAACAGCTTTGAGGAGTTCAGAGCATCTTTGGTGGCTGTTGTTTTATATGAGACCCAGATTAAGCAAATTTYCCATTAAAACCTTTCTAAAAGGCAAAGGATATGCCAGACCAGTCATTCAAGACCTAAAATTTTCAGAAATAACTAATGGTTTCTGATGCCGCCAACATTTTGGTGTGTGGCTTGAGACACTGCATAAAAATCCAGTTTTCTGAAGAGCGCTGTCAGTGCTCTCTAATAATTAAAATMCTAGAAGAGGGAAACCCAAAATTAACAGTCATTTTCCCAAATATAGCTCTCCAACATTTATAGAGCCTTCAAGTGGAGAAACGGAAGGGTCTAACTTTATGCTGAGAAGATTATAGCCCACTATAACTCGAATAGATCTTGGTAAACATTGCCTATATAAAAACATTTTCCAGGGTCTTTCATTCACTGTGTAAAAGCCCACTACAAGACAGCTAACATATCTAAAATATACTCCCAACTCTMCAACACTTAATCACAAATCATCTGGTTTAAAAGAGCATTCTCCAAGTACACTTCACAAAGTTTTCCATTTTACCCTCCCAGGCAGCCTAGCAACATGGCTGGCAATAAATAATGCTGCAAAGGAAATTCTGTGTCAACTAGGAGGGTAAAAAAACTGTCAGAAGAAAATGTACAAAAAGAGTGTAATTTATTGCCCCTTAGCATCTGCTTTTATCTGTATCCTTTTGAGAACAAATTAACAAGTCCTGCCTATCTCCATATGTTTCTTTCCATGGATCATCATGGTTCTGGAGGTACACGTTAATTCAGACCACAGTAACAAACACGTATGTTTGCTATGCACTGGAGAATGTGACCATTATATGTTGATGATACTTTTATAATATGATAAATCACTGCAAGAAAAAAAGAAATATTTTATAAGCCAGAAGGAGCGGGTCTTTTTTTTCTTTTTTTTCTTTTTTTTTTCCCTTTCTTCTTTTTCTACAGAAAGCAGCTCAAATCCCAATGTTTCATGTATATACTCTTCAGGTCATGAAAACAACTGCTTTAAAAATGTAGATGATCCCCATATGCTTAGAAATCACCCTTGAAAGGTCAGTAATTAATTTATTTTGTTTTTTAATAATTATCAAATTTAATTTTAGTATTAAAAACAGGATGAAAGTGATCCTTTTCTCAACAAATCTTTTTTTTCCCCTGGGATTATAGCCTTTGCATTTATGTACATATGTATATAAAGGACTTTGGCAATTCAGCTGTAAATTCACTCAAATCTGTGAACTCAATAAAGTCTCAATAAATAAATAATTCTCAATAAATATACAGAATACTAAAATTGGATCTGTATTTAATGTACAAAAAAGTATTAAAAAAGTATTGAAAAAAAGTATTTCACCCTAAATTTAAAATTGTGATCATATATAAACAAAAAAAATTCCCATGTAAAGTTCTTTTTCTAAAAGCAGCTTTGCTTTAAGTTTAAAATCTAATACTGATATAATTTTGATACCAACAAGAGAACAAATTATTAACAATGTGCTAAACCAGATTTTACATTCAATTCAGTTAAGTCAAGATCAAATTATTGTGAAAACATGGCTAAGAATTACTCTTATGTCAGAAGAAAATACATATCTGTATTTTAAAATGTGGATTACAAATGTCAGAATCGAAGCTTAGAATATCTGAAAAAGTGAATGGGATGGTATTGATTKACTCCAGTTTGGGATCTGAATCTGAACAGAAAGTGTTAGAGCTGTAGGGAGATCATTTACACCGGTGACAATTGCAGAGATATCATTTTCCTATTTGCAAAGGGGAGATTTTAATCATCTCACACCCATTTATGGTGTTTTGTTAGCAACCGTTAATCTTCTCTGGTGCTATTAGGCACTTAGCATATATCTGTAAAACTATTAACACACAAAATTAATACACAGAGGGAGTACCAATCCAAATCAAGCAGAATGCAATATTATGATAATCAAACTTATGAGAGGGCTTTAAAAATMATAAAACTGCCCCACAGAAAATTATCCATTTCTTTCATTTGTCTTCTGATTTCTGGGGCTTAACAGGACATTCGACTTTTTTTTTTTTTAATGGAAGTTTTAGAAATGAAGAAGGAAATCAGCCACCCTCACAAAAGGCATTGTAAGTGCTAAGTAAAGCTCACTCACTTAAAACCACAGTGGTGTCTCTTCTCCTTAATGATTCAGCATCAAAATTACTTTAGCAGGTCTAGGAACAGTATGGTTCAAGCTTTTAAATGCATGTGAGGATTTTATTAAAGCAGAGGAGTTAGAGATACCATAAGAAAATTAGCCTAGATACTTGGYTACTTTAACTTTCTTAAATATGGGACTTTGAACTTTTACATGTCTGATAGAAAGGTAACAGAACCCCAATACAGGTTGGGAAGAATTATGCTAACTTGGTAGTTTTAATCCTGGGAAGAATTATGCTAATTTGATAATTTTAATCCATAACATAGTTTGAGAGAGTGATGTTCCTACCTTTCCCTAYACATTTTATATGTTATATAACTGTGAATACAACATGATATATAACATGCTGTGCATTTGAAATACATTTATATGAGGCTSCCACGGAACAGGGAGGAATCATGTAGAGAGGAACAAGGTATTTTTACACACATTCCAAGAGGCAATGGCTGAACTCCTGAGCATAAAAGTGCATGGTTTTCACCTAGGTGTTGTCCTGTAAACTGAACAAGCTGTCCCATACAAAATCAGACAAGGGAGTTTCCAGCTACAGCATCCCTTTTYCCCCCTGCTCTACTTTTCCTTGAGGTATTGAGAGACCCAGGGCAGCAATAGACTCTTTACACCCAGCCGACTTCAAAACAGTTTCTATCTCAGATTACCAGAGTCTGCAGAATTCAGCTGTTTTCAGAGCAGTCAGAGGTCACTGCAAATCAGCAGTCTTTGAAAAGTAACCTGTCAAGGCATCCACTTCTCATGGCTTACCACATCTATCTAAACATATCTATACACAAAATGGATGACGTCTCCTGCTGCCCTTTCGAATGGCTTAGTGTAAGACCTCTCTGTTTTCTCAGCCTTTGTACTGCTCTGATACACAGGGCTAGCCAGCAGTCCCAATTAAAAGAGCAGGGGGAAAAAAGGAGTGGGTAGATCTTCTTCCAGATGGCTTTGAAGAGGCATCAATCTGCTACAGAGATTCACAACRCCCCAGACAAGTAGTTAGATAAGCCAAGACTATGCATTAAGGCTAAAATCACAGCACTACATCAAACCCAAATGTTTTTTCAGTATATTAATTACCACAAAAATTTGGCTGACTMGAAAAGATGAAACTCTAAACTTTAACTAAAGAAAGTTAAGGATGATATTAGCAAGTTTTAATACTTTCCTGTTATCCCTGTTACATTCTAGTTCATCTTCTCTTCATATCCCCTAATGTACCCAGCAACTGTGTACCTGTACACACACACACATGTAAATGGGGTCTATCCAAGAGAAAGGCAGGATAAAGAACATGATCCAACATGCTCCACTATCTTGTGTAGCAGTTCAATAGCTACAGCATCCTCCCTGTAATGGCTGCATCCTTTCCTGCCTGAGCAGTTGATGCCAAGGCAAGGATATCACTTCTGGTKCTGGATTTTGCAGGTTTGACCTCCAGCAGACAGAAATCAACACTACCCTGCASCACCATCATTTGAGACAGCCATGGCCGTGGACAGGCTAAAATAAAAGTTTGTGAAATACCCCTGGACAGGACAAATGTGAGGACACTAAATTTCTGCTGGGAAGACATTAAAAAAACAAAAGTTCCTGTTAGAACGACATGTTGTTGGGGCAATCCCTAAACCAAAACAGCTCAGTGGCTTCGGGAGAGCGTAGCACAGATAGCTCCATTTCCTGCTTGCAGAAAATCCCCCACTCAGAAATAGCACAGATACTTCATGACCACCGCCAGCGGTCAGTGAAAACACGAACAGGGAATGTCAGGGCAGGAAGGGGGAATTGCAGAGCTCGGCACTTCCCAAGCCGTGCGGCCGGCGGGGAGCACCAGCAGCAGCAACCGCACAAGCAGTGGGAGCCCGGGAGGCCATGGCTGACCCTGGGCTGCCCTCGGACAGCTCGGGGAGGTGCAGTCTGATGTGATCCCCCCGTGGCGAGGCCATTTCCCCACTCCACGCAGGCTGCTGCCTCCGCTGGGGAGTTCCTGCTCCGGCGGCGAGGGCACGGGGTGAAGGGGGCTGGTTGCTTTTGCAAACACGGTTAACAAAATGTTGATATTATGYTTAGCCGTTGTCTCCTTGTCACTAGTCACTTGCAGTTATAGGTCCAGATGTTGGAAATGCCATCATGAGCTGGAGCTGATGAACTCTCCTGTTATGGCCTTCTTCATTTTCAAGGCRTTCTGTAGCCTCGTGGGGCTGTGGCTGAGTGTCTAGAGAGGACGGGGATGGCTTTAGGTTTTATGCAAACTATTGCATCAATGTGGGCAACCTTTTTCATTTAGGACACCTCAAGAAGATCACACTCTCCCTCAGGTCCTGTGCTATATTCATCAGCTCTGTGGGGACACAACACTTTGCCCAGGGCATTTCAAATGGYCCCGAGTATCTGTGCTTCAACAAATTATCTGAGTTTGCAATGCCCTCCTCTCGTCAGCTGGTTGTGCCACATGCCGGTTGTGTGGTTGCCTAGGCACAACAAAACYCACAGGGAAAAACTTACTGATTTTATTGCGGAATACTAATGGAGAGAGTGTGATTTCCCCTGGAAAGTATGCAATTCCATCACCTTGGATTTRTAGCCTGTGCCTGAACTACAGGTGAGAAAAATTATCTTCTATAAAGCCACTGAAAGATGGACATCTTCCATCAGGATAGTCTCATTCAGATACTCTGAGACATTTCTTCCTTCTTACTGATATCACTGGGGGTAAAAAGAGAACTCAGATTATAAGAATGAGAATAGAAAGCCTCCTCTCAGATCAGAATATAGATTATGTACTGTTTATTGCAGAGTAATTTAAAGCCACTAAAGAAATTCAGCAATTTTAAGCCATGTTAGGAAAAAAATATTTTCCCAGAAGGAAGGAAAATACTTATTTTTGGCAMTTGAAGAAGTGTCCTGTAGCTCTCATTAAAGCTAGTTTTAGGTTTTTATCTAAGAAATATTAGTTGAGAAAATGTATAAAYTGATAAATACGAATGTGTTAAGGAAAGAAATGGTCATGTTTAAAATTTAATTCAGTTGGGTTTTGTGACTTTATTTAAGGGGTGAGTGACTCCAGAAGAAATCTCATCAAAGACAATCATTTACTAGAAAGAAAAACAGAGTCAAAATTTCCCAGAATAGATCATCATGAGATGAAAAAGAAAATRTCCCATCTGATCAAGCTCATCTAGTGGACATGAGGTTGGATCCACAAGTCCTGCAATTCCTCTTTGATCTGTGTRGACTCAAAGTGTCCCTGGAAAGCTATGAGGCACTCTCTTTGTCTAATCTTTTGGCTGAATAGTGGAAGTCTTTGGGCTGGTCACCAACAACCCAACATGTAGCTGAAGGTTGGTTTCCCAGCTCCACTSGTGGGACACTGCTTTACATTGCTAAATACCATTTTATACCCACAAATACCCACAGCCATTCAAGAGACTGAGACATGTTCTTGTGAAGGGCATCTGTGACAATTACTGTTTTTCTTAAATGCTACAAAAGATAAGAAACTATAAAAATATTATTCTTAGGAAGTTATTTTTTCTTATATAAATAGCAGTGAGAATCGGTTCACAGTATGTATACAGGGCCACTAAGTTATTACAGGCTACAGAGAGAACCTTCTCTGAGGTCCTGTTCCCAGGATAGAGCCACTCTTACACCCAGGGGATGCTGCCTCCAAAATGCCAACACTGACACACATATCAACACTTCAGCACTGACAGRGTTTCAACACTCTTCAGATGGGGTATTTTCACCCCAGAATGACAGCATTTATTTGAGAATTAAAGACTCCTAGACAGACTTACCTGCTGGGCTGCTCCACCAGGCCTGGGGGCTGATAGAAAGGCATCAGCMAGTGTCAGTGTGCTCCTGTGGCAGGATACCAAGGCTGTAGCTGTTTCATATCTTTGTAGACAGATCTGTTTCCCTTTGTTTTCCCATCATCTTGCCTAATCATCAATCTGTGAGARGGGAGATGTTATGAAGAAATGAGTAACAGAGTGAAAGTTATGGCCTGTGTTATTCAAGAAGTCAGGCTCAGTGATCTAGTGGCCCCTCCTGGCTCTGAAATCTGGAGTCTCTTCTGACTGACACCATCAATTCACTTGCTGGAGAAGCCTCCAGGCCCAYGCAATTGGCTCATCTTTCATACTATTCTGCACTAATTGGCAATAATGAAGGTATTTGTCAGCCTTCACTGGATCATGTGTTTTCAGACAACTTCAGAGTGTTCCTAGCAATGTGGATGTCATCAGCCTACAGACTCACTGTCAAAAATGAAATGAGACACCAACTTTAYACCATTTTGCCTCATGTTGGGTTTCTAATTTTCTGGATGAAAATTTCCTTCTGTAAATATGTCATCTTCCATAACAAGTTGAAGGTACAAATGCTCATGTGTATCTATACAAAATGCAGCCTGGCAGAAAAGTCATTAAGTTCTCTGATAGCTTATTATKAACCCAAAATTTCAGATATCATGTTCTGCAGGCATGAAGTGATGCTAAATAGAATACAGAGAATAAGAAACAGGCTATCTTCTAGTCCTTCCCCATCCAGTTTTCCACTGCCATATTTGCTCAACTCCTCCAGCAGTAACTTTCCTCAGGGAAATATTTGTAGTGCAGGAAATTTCCTTGGCAGGATGAGAGTGGCTGCAGTGGTCAACCTTGCTCCCCCATAATACTCTGTGCAATGTCCCTGTCACCAAACWTCAGGGGGACAGGGCATCTTGGCTGTTCTCTATTTCACAGAGGGGATATGGAAATTGTGAAATTAAACTAAAGCTGCCTTCAGACTGGCCTCTGACTTGCATGGATGGTTAGCTTTCTAGGCAGAACTACAGAAACAGAAARCAGGAGTGTGATACGAAGAAAGAAATAATAGCAATCGAAAATGAATTTTGTTACAAAGTCTGTACAACACTTCTTCCCCCCTCACTGTATACTTTCAGTACTCTGAAGGAAAGGCCAAAAGGGGACTAATAAAAACACCCTTGGGTATGAAGAAATTGGCTCATAAAATAACTACAGTAACAATGTCGATTATTAGCTTTACAGTACAAGATAAATATAAATGGACTATATCCTCAAACTAGCAAAATATGGGGAATCAATCTCAATAAAAAGAACTGATAGGGTAAGCTATTTGGGAAGCAGATACAAGSCCTGCCTGGCTTAGAAACATTAGCCTGTGCTTCTGTGTGGTGATTGATGTCTTCTGCTGCCAGATGACACTGAACTTCGCAGAAAGTGAGGCTTGGAGGGAGGTATTTGTAATGCYTGTCTGTAAGCTCCAGAAGCATTATGATTTCTGTGAAGGATAAATGCACAAATCTCTGCATTTCTGCTAGAAGACAGTCTCTGCTAAAACAGAAATTAAACATATTTACAAGACAGTGAGTTATGATAGAAACCTGACCAGGCATTTCTCAAAGTGTCTGGCATCATCTTCTGCTGACMGAGTCACACTATCTCCAAACACCTTGTGGGAGGTACAGATGTTATCACAGCACAAAAGTGTGAGAATTTGGATTTTTTTTCCTCATCTTTTTTCCCCTGGAGAAATTAAAATGGCTTTTGATTTTCTTTTACTTTGGGACAAAGCTAATGGACTATTTTTGAAGGGAGAGGTCATGGTGGAGTTGTACCAAAGTTGATTTTATTGCAGGTCAATTCATCATTGRTCTTTGCTCACCTGGGTTGCTGTGGCACCTCAGCGATTTTGTCACTCAAAAATGTTATCCCTTTGCTTGCTTCCACAGCCAGACTGCGCCTCACACACTGGCTGGGGTCTCCTTTCCACTTGATCTGGTGTGGAGCAATTTGGAAGATAATTAGCCCAAGTGCAGCATGGGACACAAATACCCACTGGGAGACCTGCTGAAAAAYGGCAGGAGCCACCTCATTTCTTGTTCCTTGTGACACAGTGAAAAGTACACAAGCTTSTGCTTGAGTTCACATCCTGGATATAATTTCCTAATCACTTCAGGGTGATGTCATGGGTAAAAAATGCGTGAGTGACTGAAATTAAATTGAAGGCTAGGCAGTTTCTTGCAGCATTACTACATTRCTGGAGAGGGAACACAGAGGGGGTTTTCTTTTATCACTTATGGCATCCTTATTTCTCAAGACAGGAAGGTCAGCTTTTCCACAGCATCCTGCTATGCTGCTCGCCTTCAAGACATTAAAATACACCTAGTAGTGTACCCTCTGGGCCTGTCTGGTGAACCCTTCCCCAGCTCCCAAGGTCCTTGGAACAGAGAGATTCATTATCCAACATCCCAATGCTGCAGGAAAATGGTCACCACAGGCTCAACTCAAATAGTTCATTGCCCAATGCTGCTATTAAAAAACATTTTTTTAAAAATACTATGACTAGAAAAATGCTTAAACAGGTCAATTGTTCTAATTTTTCAGGGGGGGTAAAAGAAGACTATGTTTTAAAGACGGTACATAAAGCATGTAAGAAGACCTGATTTCAAACAGATGGTTTTTGAGTCTYAGGTAATTATTATGATCAAGACAGTACTTTTCTGAGGCACCTCAAGGACAATTTCTCTTCCAAGCACAACCAAATTATGTAGAAACAGAAGGCTCTATCCATGGCAAGTAAGATTCACAACCCTTTTGCATCATTACTAAGGCCACTAAATGTAATGCTATGCTGACTTAAGGGAAGTATAACAATGACAATTATGATCTAAGAACATAACCCTAATTGCATTAAAATAAAATAATAATAGCATCATTAACAAAGAGCTACTTCTGAAGAGAAATTTTCATTCAGAACCAATTTTCCTGTTCTGGGCAAAATTYCATCCTAATCACATTGAGAGTCAATACATTACTCTTTGACTTGAGTCAAAGGTAAATCAATTCTTGACAGCTTGTGCAGATACTCTGTCCTGCAAAAAAAAGCCCTTCAGTATTTGGACAGGGTGGTTTGCAAAAGGGTTTCATGTCASAGCTATTAGATAAAGTAGAAGTTCCCTCCATGGAAAATGCAGTCATCCTCTATAGCAATCCAGTTCTCTCTTTCATGCACAAAATGTATCTCTAACTCGATCCGAAACAGTCAATGGCTTGAGGGAATGCTCTGTATGTGGCAGAAGCTTTCCATTTTCTGTGTTGCATTTTTAAAGCTCTGCAGTTCATTTTACCACAGGGCTCTGGCACATGAAGTGGGTTTGTGGCTTCACTGAGTTTGTTATTTCAGCCACTTAGAGCAAAGCTAAAAAAAGTCACCAGTGTCTCCTTATAAGAAGAGAACTCTGATCAGATTCAGTCTGGTGGATGCCATTTCCACAAACTAACAGCCTAGAAAAAGCATCTAGAGGGGAAAACAAAAGTTTGATCTTGTCTGCAGGCAGTGTCTGTGCAGACTGTGGGTTCTGGCAGAGCTCTCCAGAGGACTGTGCTTTGTCTGTGCTGTCCTCACACTTGGCTCTTGGCTGTGCTTGGAGGCAGAGCACCAGAGGGGCAGACTCTGGCRTGACCTTGCAGCCATTCCTGTGTCCCAATGGGAGCTGAGTTTATTCAGAGCACATCACTGTGCTGGTACATGCYTGTCACAGCCTGTCTGCATGGCTTGGCTCCCCAGGTCACACAAATCAACAAGTATCTGAGGTTTCTGAACGAGTTTCTCCTCTCTTCTCTTTCATCAGCTTTGCCCCTTCATCTTCCTTTATTCATTAACATGAGGCTTGTTTGATTAACATCACGCATTAACATCAATGATATTCTCTTTCACATTGCACCCTTTTCCCTGGCTGTGGCAACAGAGTGAACAACCTTGGCAAAGCGGCCCCAGAGGTGGATGTCAGGCACTGGAAGCCCCATGGCTCTCAACCTCAGCCAGACCTGAAGAGTTACTGAAATGCTAACTCCATCCTGAAAGCACATTTGCTAATGCACAAGCTGCTTTCCAAATCAGGCGRGCCAGGTCCAGCTCCCAGGGCACAGAGACAAAAGAGTCTGGAATCTCAGGGTACAATATTTCTATGAGAAAAACAGGGGAATAGCACTGGGAGTTCACATCGGTGATTTTTTTTCTCAACTATTTTGGTAATGGACCTTGCACAGAATATAATAAATACAAACCTCAGCTYATCTTCATTGCACCCATCCTATAAAACATCTTTTCATAAAACCCCCTAAAGTTAGMATTCTCTTTTGCAAGAACATTCTCAGAAGGTAACAGAGCCAATGCTGAGACATGGCTACAGCATGGCYTAATTTTTTGTGTTGTGTGGGTAATAAATTATTTTCCCTACTTTRAAACACAGATATATTTGCTAAATATCTTCATATCCATTCAAGTCACACACCACCCCAAGGCTCTAAAACATAACAATATTTACAGTTTAAGTCACATCTCCCAAGCTACATTAGATTGCTTTTATGCCTAGGCATGAACTAAAAGAGACCAAAATACTCTTACGAAAGAAAAGTTACAGGGATGCAGTAAGGATTCTGAAGTTTTACAAGTTCACA
>NW_026623285.1:855668-906923 GCF_030028575.1 Malurus melanocephalus
GGGATGGGATGGGATGGGATGGGATGGGATGGGATGGGATGGGATGGGATGGGATGGGATGGGATGGGATGGGATGGGATGGGATGGGATGGGATGGGTGCTCATGATTCCACTGGCTCTGTAGCTGGCATCCATATCCTCTCTGCTGTATTGGGGCTTGCTCTAAACAAACATGGTGAACTTGTTTCCCAGGTTGTGCTGTCAACTGCTTACTAAGCTGTGTGCTGCCAAGAGGATACAGCTCTTTTTTTTCTGTACTTTACAGAACTTATGGAGCAGTGAATCATGCTGGAACTGTCTTTCCTTCTCTTTAAATTGGCTTCTTGTCACTTTTATGGAACAGAATTTATTTGACATTTTCTTTAAAAAGCAAGAATGTCTCTACACTGGTGCCCTCATTACACTACACTGTGTTATCTCCTGACTTCATTTTTCTGTGTCTTTTCTGGAAGCGTGGTGCCAGTGGGAAGCTGCATTTGTGACATAAAAGGCTTTTTAGGGGTGAGAAAGACCCTGTGTAAGAGAAAAAACTGATTTGTTTTCTGAGAGTACTCTTGAGAAAATCTTGGCAAGAAACTTGCTCAGAGAGCAAGAAAAGAGCAGGTCAAGCTGGAGAAACATCCAAGCAGTAGTGGAATGCACGGGGCGAAGTAAAATTTCTGGCAAGCCAGGCTTCAGCTGCAGAGCTGCAGTACATTTACCCATGACAACTTCTCTGCCTGTCACCTACTGTAGGAATCTTCTTCCTGTGCCATTTCCTGAAAAGGAACAACCCAGCTGCCTCATTTGCCCAGTRAATACATTTGGCATCCAGAGAGGTTGATGACAAAGTTTCACGGGCTGCATTTGCTCAGGCCAGGGCACTTGGCTGCCGGCCCAGCCCCGCTCAGCACAGCCTTCTGCTCGCCTGTTTGTTGATCCAGCCATCGGTGCTGTCATGTTCCAGATTGTTGGGACCGTGACTCACAATTTCCTTTCAAAAAGGAGGAGAAAAGGAAAACAAGCCCCAGCAAGCTTGCTGCTCTTGTACTTGATGTGCAAGCACTAAGCTGCCCTTTCCCAGGAAAGAGATGTCTCTCTCATGGATAGCTCTTGGTCCGGGTTTCAGCCAACAGACATCCAGATAACAAAACTCCATGGGGGCTGGCAATGCTTGGCAGCTTTGCTGGCAACATCAGCTACTCTGGCTTCCAGAGGCACCTTTGGAGGCTCCAGTCTATGGAGCTGGTTTGTAAAACATTTTTTACCCACAGCTCACCTAAAACTTTCCCAATTTGAAGCCACTGTTTTCAAAGCAGGAAGAGAGAAAGAAGAGGTCTAAAATTAAGTTCTTATGCCCTTGCTTGGATRTCTGAGTAGATGTACAACTTTCTGACAGAACTAACCATGCTTCCAGATCCAGTCAGACCTGTTCAGTCCCAAGAAGCCCACCAGTTAATCCAGGGATCTGGAAATGGCCAGACATGAGAAGGAAATGTCTTGGTGGCTGTCTCCTGGAAATGAAATAAGGGATGTGAGTTGGGGAAAGTGGCTAATTCAGGCTAAAACCAGGAAGTGGATTATGGCTAAGAAAACTTGTGCTGAGGCAAGAAGCAGAGGACRTGGTGGAAACCACTGCCTGACAGCATTTACCATGGCAGCTACCAGCTGCCCCAAGCATTCCTTGAAAGGTGTGAGCTTACAACAGTGCAATGCCACCAAAACCTTATTCCTTTTCCCACTCTGTCCTCAGGGTACCTYCTCAGCTGGGATTCTGCTCATGCCTCAGCCGTGTCACAAGGAGGAAAGTTTGAGAGATGTCACTGTTCATGAGGGGAAGGGCAGCAAAGCACAATGGTTTTGGTCACCTCAGTCTGACTGTGGGTACCTGGGTGCGTGATGCCCAGACCACATCAGCAAACTCATGTCACAGGTGGAACTTGGCCACCAAGAAATGTCTGAGCCCAGGTTATSTGGATTAGGGGACAAGGTGAACCTACCTCCATCCCATACTGCAGCCACCACGATGCAGGAAGTGGATTATCCCACCACCCATGATGTGGGAAATGGGCACTCTTGTTGCCTAGTCTTCCCTGATAACAGAAAACTGCGATCTATAGCAGTATCTGCCCAATACCTGCTCAGATTCAGCARGAACTTTCAGCACACGTTCATTGCTAAACACAGTAACTAAAACCAAGTGGATTATCTGGGCACATCCAGTTAGACATGATTTCCTCTGAGTATCTGTTGCAAAGGTACTTCACACTAGGAAAGAAAATGTCTGGACCAATATACAGCAAGGAGACAAACTGCTGCACACTAATCCTAGCCAGAATGCTTCCTGCTGCCTACCGAAAAAGAGTTATTCAAAGCACAGGGTTCAATACGTTGTCTGTGATCCACACTTAGCTCAGTATTTTACCCTGAGATCACATCCACAAAAGGAGCACAAGAAAGAAAAAGGAAGAAAACAAAAGGAAAGGTAATCTGCCTCCCACTGCATTCATACAAATCTTAGCAGCCATCTCCAAAGAGTTTGTTAAAAAGAGATTTAAGTTACTAGTAAAATGGCTTGGACAATTTTCTGTAGGGTCCTGTGGCACAGTAGAGGTCACAGAGGCACTGCCTGAGGAGTTAAAGAAAAGAAAAGCAGCAATCTCTTCAGTGAGCCTCCGAGAGAGACACTAGAAGTATTTATTACTCCACTGATACATTGCTTGTAAGTAGTTTGTCTTTCTCCCTCTGTTTGTTTATTTGTCTCTTTTACTGTCCCTAATGAAGAATCCCAATGCTATCAAGTCTGAATTACGGACRTTTTATGTTTCTAACATTTATTCTGCTGATCTTCCTTCTTTTCTTGTACTTTTGGCTGCTGAGATGCATTTGACCTGCTGTTGAGAGGAGATACAGCTGCTAGCTTCACTCCATCTGTTTTCACCAATTGGTACAACGCCACTAAAACTAGTGAKACAGCACTCATATCAAGCTGATAGTACAGTTTAGAATCAGGAATAAAAATTCTGGACAAATTGGATTTTTACAAATAAATAAAAATCCACCACCCAAGTTTTTTTCTGTGGMACGTTGAAATCTGCTGGAAAGCACTAAGCATTATGTAGACATAATTTCATGAACAGCCAGAAAGCTGCCTATAAAAGTGGTTGGTGCAGGTTTGCAAGCAAGCAGTGCAGCCAGCTCTCAAAATCCAGCACCTGCATCATCTTTGCACTGAGAGAGGGGAGGGGGCTCTGTAAAAGCAGGTTTTTGGAGCTTCTCTGGATGCTAAAACCTGATGGGAGAGTTCCCATGACAGGACACACTCCACAAAGACAGCAGTGAACAACCCAGACGCTTCTTCAAAGTCAGCAGGACCTCACAGGGCAGGGTCTGTCCCTGTCTGGATGGCGGCTGTCTTGTTTCCCCCAGTTTTATGGGTTCTGATCTATTTCCATCCCTTACCCKATTTTATGGCTGTGGTTGATAAGATAAATTAGTCTCTTTTCTGACAGTGTCACAGTTTWGAGAGCACACAACTGTCAAGCGGAGCCCACTATTCTCTAGGCTTGTCCACTCCATGACCTCATGTAGCATAAAATAGAAAATTAGAATTATTTTAAGATTTGAAAACACACATGCAGACATTCCTTCAGAGACTCGTGTAAGATCAGAGCAATTGTTTTTTTGCTCAGCATCCCACCCCCCGCAGTGCTCGCTCGCTGGAGCCTGTGTGCATATCGCCAGCACATGTGCACGCACGAGGAAATGGGGCAAGGGCAGGTAATTAGCCTTTCTGGAGGGACATGCCTTTCTCCTGAGAGCAAAACAAGAGAGCTCTGAGGGCAGCAGGAGAGCAGATGTAAGCTATCGAGGAGAGAAATTCACAGACAGGACATGAGGGGTAGCATCTGACCAGCCTGATGCTGGAGAGACCGGTACTAAATACCAAAGAGCCACATACCACTGACGGGTCAAGTGAGATTTCATCAATAGAAAACTTTCCAGATCAAATAGCCTATGTGAATGTCTTGCTGAGACAGGATTTCTGTCATATGTGCCGTTCTGCTCTGCTCATGTTCTGWACTATCCCCAAACTAGCCCTCTCCAGGTTATTTTGGTGGGCTTGGAGAAGCAGGACCGAGGAGGGGATGAAGGCTGACTGCACGCTTGTAAAGCAAACCAAGAGCACAACTCAGAGCACTTCCAAAATCACTCCCCCARGCTGCAGTCTTGTCACACAGAGATGGTCCTGATCGATGGTCAGCAGCTTTTTTCCAAGCCTGTTCCATTCCTAATGAAAACAGTAAGCTGAGGACAGTAGTTTTCTGTATAACACGACCATTCCTTTCCCTTTTCCCCCACAGATTTAGCGCTTGTGCTGACTGCTGAAAAATCAGTCATTAACAGCCAGGAAATGACTTTGCCATCAATCAGAATATTGCTCAGCCATGTTTCAGCTTTTTCCCCCTTTCTCTGCATAATTATTCTCATCCTCTGCTGATTACAGTTTATAATAGCTATAATTCTCTTAAAATCAATCATTGCTTGACTTAACCACAGGGTTACCAGCAGAAACATGAAGGAACAGAGATATTCTGAACTGCTTTTTAATTATTATTGTTATTTAACAACACACAAGCTTATAGGTAGATCACACTTTAACCTTCGCCTTAGCAGTATTAAGCATCAGTTATTTAAATTTTGTTTAAAATCATGAAGTATTTGATTACATGGCCACTCCAGCTTCACTAGGTGTTTTGGTGACATGTTACTAGATTGTTAYTTTGACATATAATCACAGTGGTTGTTCTAAATTAAAGCACCAGAAAAGGACAAATATGTGCTGTTTGCCAGCACAGATTCTGCAATCAAAGTAAACCCAAATACCTGATCTTTTTGATTAGGATTATATGTAAACAGTTAAATCAAAGGCTGGTTTAGTAGGGCAATTTTTGAGTAAGCTAAATTAAAAGCAACACTAGATTAAAAAACACATTTTTTCCTGAACAGAGTGAAAATCTGTAGCCCACCACACACAATCCTAATACAGCTGAACAATAGATTTCTGTTATTCTGCTTGTATCACCACTTTGCCTCTAATMATTTTCTCTTGCCCATATATTCAGTACTTTTCCCCTACTGATTATGTGCTTCTCTCATGCAGAAAAAGGAAATATTAAAAAAAAAAATAAGGACATAATTATATGGAATAATCAAAATTGAAAGCTGGACTGAAGACCAGGTGTAGAGTCTGAATTGACTTTGAAGRTAAAATAAAGCCTTAACTCAAAATATAATTTTTCCCACCTTTAAAAAGAATTTTGGGGAAGAAAAGTATTGTACGAGATTACACCATTAGATAGGGAATAGGAAGTAAGTGGTTTGAGCCTCCTCCATACAAGGGTGTGGCATAGAAACAAACAAAGGAAGCCATTTGCCACASAGATGATGATCCTGCAATTTCACATATATTCTTGCATAAAAGTTATTTATACCTATTTACTTGTAAATCTCCATGTGCAATGTCCATGTCACATGTTTGACTCCTCTTTATATACCAATAACAACCAGCAGTATATATTTGTTAATTTTGACTTGATAAACAGGACATCTACATATTTTGCTTACAAGGGCAAATATGRGGGAAAACATACAAAAGTTAGCATAAAAATGTGGTCTGCCCATGAACTGTACCCTTTATGGCTATTTGCCCTACGGAAATTAACTGCTGTGGTGATTCAAGACAGAGCACATGCATTGCTGGACACACTTTGCCATCCTGATATTAAATAGTTAACTATACTGGGCCTAATGGTCCCCTGCATCCACTCAGATTTGCTCCTAAGATTGAYAGGAAATTTTGGGAAAAGAGCTCAATGAAAGAGTTCTTATTTTTTCCACTCTTTCTTTATCATCACCTGATCTTGCATTTCAYTAAACCCCCCATCTCTTTTCAGCTGCACTGATCATGGATACTGCAGGGAAGATTCTGTTGAAGCCATTTTGCTGAAACATAACAAAGAACCACATTTCCCTGGCAGACAGCACGACCGCAAGCCTGGCCATGAGTGAAAACCCACTTGGGCTGCGTAGCCCATCTACCAAAATGCTTTTTCTCAACCTGATCTGGATTCTGGTCGGGTCACTGAGGCTTCCTCCTGACCCCAGGAGGAGGAGGAGGATGGCACCCTGCRAGCCCTGCCTCTCACCAGGAGCCCTGACACAGACCAGGGGTCTCTGGGTCACATGAGAAATGGTTTGTAGGCTCAGGACCCCAGGGGCCATTATTTCAAAGTCGCACAGCCATCATGTAGCTGCACGAAGCACCTCCTGCCGTGTCTGTGCCTTTCAAGAAACAAAGCTGCGTTGTGAGCTATTGGCGATGTTAATAGCTTTCTTCCCTCTAGAGATTTGCTCCTGCTTTGGCCCCAAATATTTCAAAATAGCTGAAGCTGGCAGTAAGAGCCATGGGAAGAAAAATGTTAATGCATGTTAATTTCTGGTTTAGACATGATGAGAATTTCATTTTCTTCATTAAAATTCCCCAGCGCTGATGGGATTCTCCTCTGATTCATGGACTACACCTTGTAGCACTCCTCTGTGAGAGATCATATATGCAGCCTGATGTCTTTAAATAGTTCTGTTTTCCTCTCCTTCCAGATTCTCCAGTTATCATTCTCCACTGACAGATACATAATATGYTCTCCTTCCAGTTAGATGGTTGCATTTTTGTGCAGGAATTTCAGAGCATCTTTTTAATTTCCTGTAAAAAGACTGATGTTATCACAAATTGCTGCATCATGGTTACTCATAGTGAAATGGAGAGAYGCAGTGGCAGGTTTGCAGAGGAACCTGCTACTAGTAAAAAGAAAAATAAAATGCAAAAGCAAACTGGAGTTCAGGCTGACATGGGGGTGGACTGGTGGGGTGCAGGCATTGAAGCGCATTTCTGTGCTCCAGAGAACAAACAAATCATCCCATCCAGTCACTCTGAAGAAATGACCAAGGAGGACAGAGGCTCATTTGCTGGATAATCATATCAGTTGTTAAATGTAATTTAAAAGTATCCCATCTGTGGGAAGCTGTGGGGTTTTGCCACTCAGAAAATACAACTGTATATGCKTATGCTATTTTTGCTTTGTCAAAGAGTGGAAAACTTGCATTTCACATGATCAAATATAGAATCCACGAAACACAGCACTGTGTTGTCTCTCCTTAACTGGCGTAATCAGTGTAGGCCATAGCAACTGCTTTCCAAACATACAAAGAGAGCACTTAAAAATCTAGAGACAGAGAAGAGAGAGGCATCAAGGGCTCAGAGTAACTGAGTGCAGAGATTAATGTTGCCTCTCACTCTGCAAAGGATTTTTTTTATTCTGCTGCGATCTTTAAGATAAGCATGTAAGACAGATCTGCTCCATTGTATCAGTTCTGCTGCTGTGAGTGTGATGTAGTGACAACCCTCACTGCCAGCCTTTCCCAAAGAGTGGAGCCAACTGAAGAAATCACATTAGTCCTGCAAAGTTACCTAAGGGCTTCCAAAGAGCAACATGGAAATCTGTAACTGAACTGTACATTCGTTACGGAAGAAGCATGCAGCTCATGGAGCAATGGGATGAGCTGTGCACAGTAAAATCGAGTAATTTGGTACCAGACAGAACTGGTACACATGAACTTCATTCCTTGGTATGAGGAAGAGGAAAACTCAGCAAACTAGATCATCAGTGTTGTTCCAATCATCATGCAAGACGAGCAATAATCACAGCCCACAGTAATCTCATTGATTCACCCTGCATGGCATATCATGAGCAGATCCCGTGGGGAGCCCTTTTTCCCCTGTTTTCTGCCTTGCCAGGACACACATTCACATTAGATGAGCATGACCTATGTGACATAGCACAAAAAATAACCAAATTCACCTCTCAGTCTACCACTCCCTTTCARCACCTCCACTGTCACTGTATACACTGCATTTTAAGAAAAATACACATCACGCTGAGGTTCAAAATGCCATGCTGTATCTCGCTGTGATGAACTCCATCAGTGCTGGGGGAAAGCTGACTCTTTCAGACTGAGAAGCTATGCTGAAAGCCTGAGAGGCCAAGCCMAGGAGCTCGCTTATCAGTGTACAAAGCTGTCATCATATAGAGCAGGACCACTGAATGATAGGGCAATGCTGTGAAAACAGATAAAGTTTCCCTAAAACCTCTACCTAAAAAAAAAAAAAAAAAAGCAAATCAGTGGTTGCAGTCACACTGCATTATTCTTTAAGTCACCTATTTAAAGTTACATCTTTTTTTCTAACTACCCTAGGGTGCCTCAAATGTTTTCTGGTCTAGCTATAGAGTGAGGGCATTTTTGTGCCAACTACTACAGATCACACAGAAGAAGYTGCAATTAATGGAATTTCACTGTTCTGCATTGCTGATCTACTTAACAATGCATTTTTGAGGACATTTTAAACGTTGTTTAGCTGACTGCCAAAAATGAGGATAATTAAAAATAGATTCGCAGCTGTTTGGGAAAGCTGAGATATAATTTTGTCTTCATTATGCCTTATTGCAGATGTTATTGATTTAGTCTCACTGCATTTTGGTAGGCAATATCCATTCAGGCCATCTTTGACTTTGGAAAATGGGAAGTCCATTTATTCTTACTCTTATTCTTACTCTTTATTCTTACAGTATAGAAGAAGGGCAAATAACCATGAAGTAAATTTGGGAGAGAGTCTCTTTGTGCGGCAGCACCATTGTGCAGGTGATCAGAGCTGATAAATTCCTCAAAATATCYCTACACAGTGAGACTCAGATTGCAGCAGAATATGTACAAAATATGCCTGGAAAATAACACTTGAATCTTATATGAGAAGGGCCAACAGTCTTAAACCAAATACCATGACCAGAAACAACAAAGAAAAGTGTGGATGCGATCCTATGCTCTCTTTGTGATATTGCTGCTCTTTTTCATTACTAATACACTATTTTCACTGCAAGCTGATGCTATTCAGAATAAGAATTTGTTGTGAAATATCACTGCACACAATAAACACACAATATCATTGCCAAACACAGAAGAAGGTGTGTCCCTTTCTTCTCCAAGAGACTTTCCTTTAGTGAGAGTTTTCCCATGCAGCTGCAGAAACTGGGTCTATGTATATATGGTTATATATTTGAATGTGTGTGTGTATGTGAAGGATCAAATGCTGGTCTTTGTGTCATGCACGAAGATTCAGCTTGCTCTGCCATAATCAGCTTAACCAGGAGGGTAAGACTAAATTTCCTGGCATCCAATTCATTAGTGTAGGAAGCCTTCAAGAATTCCTCCAACAGAAATTGCATACACAATTCCTGAAAGTTCAATGAAATGCTTATGTAAAAGCACAAAGGATAAGGCATAAATAGAAAAATTTTAATAATAACATAAGCACTGAATCAAGCATTAAATAACCCTCTAAGTCACTCATTTTCAACAAGAGCTGCACATAAACTGTTTTGATTATGCAACACTTTTAATGTTGCCCTTTTGGATAGAGAACAATCTGCAAATACCTTTCCTCTTGCCCAGCCCTGTTACTTTACAGGGTTGTGCTTCTTAACACCCTCACACTGACTTTGGTGAGCCTTCTCACTCAGCCCAGCTTTAATGCTTTGTAGMCACTTTCAATGGAGTGAAAGGCAACTAATGCTGCATCCCTCTTCTTTATTGTGCTGAGGAGGACCCACCCATGACCAACGTGTGGGTTGGGAAAGCAGCTGTGGCTTTGTTAGCCAGCACTCGCTGCTCACATATGCTACTAGCCCGGGATCAATGAGCCCACCACAGACGATTGTCACCCACAGCATTTCTAAGGAGCTTTTTGTCTGCTTCCATCCCTGAATCCAGCAGACCTCCTAGGCTAAAGTCAGCACGGTGTGCACTGCTGATTTTCACTTAGGAGTGTTCTTCGTGGAAGAAGTGGTGTGGGRCAGTCTTGCTGCTTCCCTCGAGTACAGAGCAGTCTGCAGCAAAGAGACAGGCATTTTGCAGTGGAGAACACCTGCTTTTGGTAATCCTCTAAAATATAATTYTTCTCCAGAGCTGGTGAGAATGCTTAACATTTTGTAACCCTCATAAGGCCTTCATAAAGGGCTCAGGACTGTAAATCCCACACTAATATTGGCAGCCTTTCAACCATGGTGGGCCTGTGTGGGTGAGTAACTGCACACAAATGCCAGTAAAGGAATTCACAGATTGTTTCACAGTGTCTTAAAAGGAACCCARAGCTCTTTACAGACAACAATATATCTCACACCCACAGAAGGGTGTGGATACAAAAGGATTTTACACATTGAAGCCTGAATTGGGATCATCTCAGAAGAATAGAGAGCTGAATCATCCCTTGTAGCACTGAGCCCTCTGCTGCTACTGAGGCTAGGGATCCAAAATCCATGTTTTGCTCATTTAATTCTTTATCCAGCAGAGTAGAATGCTCATGCTGAACTTCAAGCACAGGAGCTCTGGAGGGAAGAATGATTCCTGAGCTCAGGTTTATGTGCTTTGCTGCTCTGATTTTGGCCAGCCAGTCAATATTAAGGCTGTGTATGCTGTCAGGACAGGCCATAAGCTGCCAGAACTCACTTTGGCCAAAAGTAACTTGCACTTTTCTTTCTCACAGGTCCCAGTCTTGGCCATGTGATCCCATCACTTGCCGTGCCCTGGTGATGATGCTGATCAGGCTAAAGGTGTGACAGAATGGTGGAATGGCACGGTCAGAGGAGCACAGGCCGGTAGAAAAGGATAGAAAAGGACAAAGGCCTCTTGTCTCCCATAAGCGTGAATCTCCCCCTGTACCTAGCTGCCTTCTGAACTGATGCCAGCATATTACTGTCATGAATGAAACATGGAGAGAATTGAACACCAGGATCAGCACTTTCAGCATTTTTTCAACTGAAGGTGAGGATTCTGACCAAACCGCCACATCTTTACAGAAGGAACACTTGTGTTTCAGCCAAGATATACAAATGTGAAATGGAGGAGGGATATAAAGAGCTATATTGTGTTTGCAGGAACATAAATCCTTTTGGGCAGCAAAGCCTGCTTYCCTGTGCTTTGGCCAGGAGCCCCAGCTGTCTCAAATAAGATGGACACAGCCCTTGCTTGTTGGCTGACACATAGAGRATCAAACCAGCACTTAAAACCATGATCTGCTGTTGCCTTAGACTGCAGCCCAAGGCGGTAACAATCTATCTCTGCTGCAGGTTGGTGGCCTGTTGAGCAGTGTCCTACTGTCCCTTGCTATCTGTCATCTTCCTAAGCCTCAACAGACAGCAGTAAAGGGTTATAGCCATTACTTCTCCCTCTGGCTTTGGCACATGAGCCCCACTATGCCCAAGCACACTGATGGCCATCTAATCCTCTTACACACTGCTTTCTGGGTTTGCCTTTCATGTTACCCTAAGCCTGTGGACACCACCAGTGATATTTCTGCATAAGTTTGGTCATTCTTTTTTGATTGTTGAGTCTTTTCCTAGTCACTCACACATGTAAGCCTAAATGTGTGCCTCCTAGTAGCTCTGTACAAGCATTTCCTAAGCATTTCCGTGCACTCTCTGGCATTATGCAACTGGACCATGCTGGCTTTCTCTTTGGGGAAACATSTGATGCTCTCAGACCCATCTATCTTTACGTTCAGTTGCTATCTGATTTCCAGGGGCTCCACTGCAGTRTTCYCACAGTGTCAGGCAMAGCTGCCTTCCTGCTTCTTTTGCACTGATTAACAACCTRTTGCCTCTTCTGACTCCCAGCTTCCCATTGCTCTGTGCTCAAATTCCCCTTCAATGCTGAACTGGTTTTGAGCTCTGCTGAGCAAATCTGTGATCTGTTGTCTGACTACAGAATCATGACAGCTAGATGTTGACAAGGGCACTGCAATGTCTTGTTCTCAGTCCTTGCCTGTGTGTCCTTCAGACAACATCATTCTTGCTTGGAGATGGAGTAGAAAATTATTGTGGCTAATAGCATGATGATTATTCAGAATAAGATTCATATCTCACGATGCCGTAAAGTATCTCCTTTTCTGTTTTTCTGACCCCTCTGCACTGTCCCAAATCTGCCCTTATCTCATGCCATGTCAYTGGATCTTCTTTTGATCTGTCTGGTTTTGTCCTGTGTGAGAAGTATGGAYACAGCACATAGGAAAAGACCCTTCTCCCTGACAGACAACTGCARAGCAGGTGAAAACAGATGAGCCAGYCCCTTGCAGATCCTTGCAGAGCCAATGGAAAGAAATAATTTTCAAGCATATAAAGCAGGTTAAGAAAGGTTAAAACAGAGCAAATAATGACCTACAATCTACTGGCAATATTGACTACATTTTCAATGACTAAAATGGGAACCCAGCAACTCCATATAGAGTTCAATGACATAATCCGAAGCTCTGAAGTTGCTTAGCACTTTTAAAAAATCCTCATCTTATGTTCTTATCCCTCAGCAGGTATGACCAACTCATCTGCTGCTGCATTTGCAGCTGTTGATTGTCCCAGTCCAAATGTACTGAACATTTTACTGCCTCCAGTATCCTGTTGTGTTTGATTTGACTGCCTAGCRCTACCTTTGAAAATGAGTTTTTGGCAGGATGGCAAATGAAATCTTTTATTGCATAGAAGATTTGTGAAGCCTCACCAGAGAAAATGAGCAGTGTCATTTTGTCTCATTCCAGTCTAATGCTGAGTGCAGTTCACAATGGTTTATTCACCACACTGCTTGCTGTCAGAAGGCATATTTCACTATAGCCAAAGGCAAACTGGCAAAAATGTCCCCATCAAAGAAGCACAGGGAAAGGGTCATTCTCAGCACAGACATTTCTCCTTTCTGTATTCACATGGTCTCTACTTATAAATGCTACAGGCTGGTGGCTTCAGCTCAGTGATAGTGCTATCTTTCCTTTCCCAGTGTCCCCCTTTACCTCATGTTGCTGCTCAGAGCAGCAATGTTTTATGGTATGTGTCTGATTTAAACTCTTTTATGCTTTCCAGTGCCCACCTTCTGGGCTGGGGCTTCTGACTGAACCCCACCATGTGGCAGCTGCCTTACTGCTTTGCAGAACTCTGCTGCATGTGCACAGCATCTGGACATTTCCACTGATGGAGGCATTTCCTGAATGAGTCTCAGAGTGTCTCAGAAGGAGGATGGAGCTCAGCAGAGGTTGCCAGATGCCCAGATGAGCTGGCTTCAGCCTCCTCTGCTGCCTATAGTCTGTGGTCTGTCTCTTACCCTTTAGCAGCTGACACAGCTTGGTGCCACAAATTTGCCTTTTGCTCAGGTCCCCCTTTCTCCAGTTTTATGATTTTAATCCATGAAAGACAGCTGATGCTGGACCTGCAGAGCCTTGCTTGTGCTCACTACYTGCCATGGGCAGAACAAGCTCCGTTGGTTTCCTGTGACCAGACAGGACTGGGCAGAGGATTTATTTCACTTCTGTACTCTGGGCATCAGGATGAGCACACCTCATATCTCATGGATGGAATGGTTGTTCCTCTCCAGAGGAGCTGATGTGACATTGCAGCTGATCATCATCCAACTGAACCTGCAGGCACTGGATGGTGGGCAACCCTCTGCCCTKTCTGTGGTCCCATGGAAGTCATGGCACAGAGTTCCTCCTCTGCACTGAATGTTCGTCTGTCTCTCTGTCTTATTGCTTTTTTATTTTCTTGAAGAGCTGCCCAGGGGTACAAAATCCTCAAAAGTCCCTCATATTGGGCAGTCCTCAGGTGCAGCCAGTTGGTCTCCATCCTGCCTGTGGTGAGGCTGTACATCCACCTGGTGTCCAAACGGTGAACTGAGGATCTGATTTCACTCCCAGACTTTGGGCAGTGTCTCCCTTTCTTCCTGAATGCAGCTCTTATGTTTGCCAGTCAGGGAAGGTACCTCAACGAAGGTTTTGGTCCTTTCCCCATGGGGATCAGCTGCCCTCTAATTGAAGGAAATCTTTCTCAATGATCTGATATTTTCATGGCAGAAATACGATGTAGCAGGATAGGTCCCCTAAGCAGTGGTGTTTCTAAACAGGGCCTTTCTGATGTAAAGGTGGCAAGGCAGAGTTTGAGCCCTGCAACACCCACTCCCTTCAGCCCGCCTGCTTTCATGTGAAACCAGACCTGTCCAGGTACTCTGCTTGTGGTCAGTGGACACCAACTCTTCCTCACCCAGGGTTTACTTCTGACAACTCCACCTTTCTGACTCCATGTTCTTGCCTTACACTTCTTGATTCCTCATTACCCTTTGCAGCATGATGACTGAAAGAGAGCAGATTTAGGTTAGATATTGGGAAGAAATTCTTCCCTGTGAGGGTGGTGAGGCACTGGAACAGGTTGCCCAGAGAGGCTGTGGATGCCCTATCCCAGGACGTGTGCAAGGCCAGCCTGGGTGGAGTTTTGAGTACCCTGGTATAGCAGGAAGGTGTCCCTTAGCATGGCAAGAGGGATGGAATGAGACAATCTGTAAAGTCCCTCCAACCCAACTATTCTACGATCCTATGATGATGTGTCTGGGCCACGTCCATGATCTATCAAGGCTGTTCTAGCTTTAACTACAGGGGTTTGATTTTTTTTCCACACTTGAAAATGTACTTCTCCTCTCATTCCCTACAATTACAGTGACAGCGATCCTGTTTAATTCCTGCCATACAAACCCATGCTCCGCTGATACAATGACAGCACTTTTTAACTTCAGCTTAAATTAAAACTGAAGGGTCGTTGCTGCCACTTTCAGAAACCAGGAGCCACAAATAGATAGATAATTAATAAAAATAATAACAAAAACTGCTGGGGTTGGCAGTTGCACTGTGTGGAGGGCAGAACCCGTCATGGCAGCCTCGAGAGGGGGCAGTGACCCGGGGAAGAGTGACTCCGGCATAGAGGGACCCTGGGGCAGAGTGATCCCGGGGCACAGTGATCCCAGAGCACGGGGACTGGGGAGCACAGAGACCCTGGGACAGTGGTACTCCGGGGACTGAGACATCCCCGCGTCACGGTGACCCCGCAGCAGAGGGATCCCCGCAGCAGAGGGACCGTCAAGGCAGGGTCACACCACGGCAGAGGAACCCCGCGGCACCGGGACCCCGGGACAGAGAGACACCGTGGCACAAGGAACTCCGGGGCAGTGCTGTCCCGTGGCACAGGGACCCCGTGGCAGCGCTGTTCCGAGGCACAGGGATCTCGTGGCAGCGCTATCCCGCGGCACAGGAACCCCATGGCAGTGCTGTCCAGTGGCACAGGAACCCCATGGCACTGCTATCCCGCAGCACAGGGACCCGGTGGCACTGCTATCCCGTGGCACAGGGACTCGGTGGCACAAGGATCCCGTGGCAGTGCTGTCCCGAGGTACAGGAATCCCGTGGCACAGGGACCCCGTGGCACAGGGACCCCGTGGCACAGGGACCCCGTGGCACTGCTATCCGCGGCACAGGGACCTGGCGGTGGCCCGGTGCTGTCACCTGGCGGCCGCGCGAGTGGCGGCAGCGGCGGCGCGGTGCCAGCGCCCCCCGGTGGCAGCGCGGCGGTGGCGATGGTGGCCGTGGCGGTGGTGGCGGTGGCGGTGGCGGTCGCGGGGCGGCGCGCGGAGCCAGCGCGGGACAGAGCCCGCTGTGGGTGCGGCCAGCCCGGTGCGAACCCGTAATGAACGGGTTTTGCTCTCTGCCTTTTCACACAATCACGGAATCATTTATGTTGGAAAAGACCTCTGAGATGGTCAACTCCAAACTGTGACTGATCACCACACTGACAACTTGACCATGGCACTAAGTGCCRCATCCAGTCCTTCCTTGAATACCTCCAGGGATGGTGACTCCACTACCACCAACTCAATCCAGTRTTAAACCACCCTTTCCMTGAAGAAATTCCTCCTGATGTCCAATTTGAATCTCCCCTGGCTCAATCCGAGTCTATGCC
Source organism: Malurus melanocephalus (assembly GCF_030028575.1). Lineage (NCBI taxonomy): Eukaryota > Metazoa > Chordata > Aves > Passeriformes > Maluridae > Malurus > Malurus melanocephalus. The sequence goes on from NW_026623285.1 coordinate 871,574, forward strand.
CTGTTCTGCGGCTTTGCCACAACTCTTAAAATCTGTGCTGGAATCATCACAACTCCATCACAACAGCCTGACCTGGATGCAGAGCTGGAGCTGATTGTGGCCAAGCCTCTTTCCACCCCTTGTCACAGTCACTGTCCCACTCTCCCATTTAYGGTGGTACTGATGCTCCTCAACACCCACCAGCAACAGCCTGATTCCTTTGGGAGAGGTGAGGTGTGCTCACTGTGGCTCTGGAACAGGGAAATCCTGCACACTTCTTCATCAGTACCACCATCTCCTGGCAGCTTAAGGGATGTCTAGCAACAAGTGAAAATACTACATTTCCCCCAGACCCCTTTCTGTGACTCCTCCAGCCCATTGACCACACAAATCCTGACTTTATGCCACTGGTACAAAGACTTTTTGGGCTCTGGCTCCAGACCAGCCATTTCATCAATCACATTCAGGTAAAGAATCTGCTTTAAAAAGCTGGTATTATSTGTAGCCTAAGTTCTGCTAGGAAACAGCTTACCTGAAATGCTGACAAGCAATGACAACCCCTATTATATGTATATTACAATATCRGTAATAAAACTGACCAGTAAATCAGACCAGGCAAGACCACTGAAGCACTGAGTAACTGATCTGGATTTAAGATGGGAAAATCCCCAAGCCCAAGCCTGGCTCAAACCTCAGGCCAATTTGGTTTTAAAATATTTTATTATTTTTGCAAATACAAACACAATAATTACATCAGCATGGTTAGGAAGCTCCRTTTGGCTCCTGTCCCCACCAGAAARCTTCTTCCTTGGGCTGGAATTAATAAATATGTCATAATTCCTGTCTTCCTCTTTCCCCCTTTGCTCCCCAAATCCCTTGACTTTTTGAGATAGCACTGATCAAGCGTGGTTCTCAAAATGTGCTGCAAAGGTGGGCCGGCGAATTACTGCCTCCCTTGTCTGCAGGCAAAGCTCCAGGTCTGGCAGAAAGATTTTTTGGAGGTCTGGGTCAAGCAAGACCTAGAGGAGATAAAAAATTTCGAGACCTAGAGGAGATGAAAACTTTCGAAACCTAGAGAAGATGAAAAATTTCAAGACTGTGAAGGCCCTTGGGGCTCAGAGCTCACTGAGGTGTGGGAGAGGGAAGCAAGAGGATGAGAGAGGGAGGATGGAGGTGAGTGAGTACAGCAGGATCCAGGATCCAGATTTATGGATCCCCCCATGTTGCAGGAATTGGCTGCCTCTCATACATTTGTGGCTCTCCTCTTCCTGAAGGTATCATGGGGAAGCAGCATCGCTGTTTTTGCTGACAGGAAATAGGGCTTAGTGAGTGACTGACCAGGATAACAAAGGCAGCTCAAATCTGGACTGGAAATAGAACTCTGGCCATAGGAGCAAGGTAGATAAGAAACAGGGAAAGGCAGGGGGAGGGAAACCCAAACAGCTGTGGCTTTTAAAGGTGGAAAATCACTGGGAGCCTCGGGACCTTCTTCAAACAGTGTAAGACTCCATCTCTTGCCAAAAATACTATTTGAAAATCCTGACATTCTTATTTCATTGCAAAGAGACTTGTGGACAGGACTTGGCCTCTAAATCACAGCAAAAACCATGCAAGGAAAACAAAAGCAACCTGAAGTTTGCCTGGCAAGAAAAGTATTGATCTAAATCTCAGCCACATGGCACAWGGTACGTCGTGTGTACGATGGTATYATGGTGATTTCATAAGTGTTTGGGGCCATTCAGCGTAACTRCAGTTGACCTCACCCTAAAAATGTGGGGCTGACTCCACTGGGGCAGGCTGAGCAAGAGAAAGCGCCTTAGGGAGCAATTCTGGGTGCAGCCCTTTCCTCCTTAATCCTGAGCCCCAAACTCACTAGAAGGGGCTTCTGCACATGTGGCTGAAGGCACAAAAGCCCTTTCCCAGAGCACTGTTGCAGAAACAACAGGCACTTCTGCAGATGTGTCACATTGCTGAGGTATTTTGTCCAAAGGTTATTTCTGCCTGGACACGAATGGGTGCAGCACTGGCAACACACAAAATGCTCCTTCAGGGGGCTCACAAGCTTTGGGGGAATGGATTTGGTTTGGGGTATGCAGCTGGATAAATGGATGAGAAAGGCACATTCCTCAGTGTCTGCCAACAAGGTGGAGAGCCCTGCTGCGAACAGCAGCGCAGCATAAGATGAGTGTCTGTTTGTGATAGTGACAGAGTCCATTTCCCATTTTCTCAGCATACCAGCTTTTTTTTCTGGGCTTCAAGGTCTTTTTAATTTTTTTTTTTTGGGTGCTGTTAACATGTCTCTCGGCAGAGCTGCTTGCCCTAGCTCAAAACACTTTGTCAGACATTTGCAGCCACAGCTGAGCTAGAGAACTGTTGCTTGTCAAGAGGTCAAGTGTCGGCCAATCCAGAGGGAGGCAGGGAGCCAGGACAGCCACCAGAGGAGGTGACATGTTGCTGGGGACACTGAAAGGCAGYGAAGAGTCTCTTTTTTACAACCTACAGTTTATTTTTCAAAGGTTTGGGCTGCTCCAGCTGCTGCAGATGGGAGTGTCCTTGCCCTTGATCAGACTTGTGACATGCAATCCTCCAACAGATTTGGTGATGCCTCACAGGCCCACATTCAGCTYGCCCCTGCCTCCAGCTAACTGCTTTGGAAAGGGCTTTTGCAAGCTTACTTAATTTATTTTGTTTCTGGAAAATAAAAAGCATCTGCCCATTCAGTGCAGATCAGATCTTCTTGTAAGTCAGAAACCCTGCAAGCTGCTCATACAAATATTTGCAGTGACACTAAGATGAAAGGAGCCACATCTGGCCCACTCCACACCATCTTGTTTAAACAGCAGCACCCAATTCATACACTTTGGTTACAAGATAGCAATATCCTTTAAATTTGCATGGAGTGAACCCAGGGAACTATACTTAGAAAGAGTTTCTGGAAATGCAACAAGGAAATATTAATACAGTGCAAAAAGGGATCCAAAGCCTACAGCCCCATAGAGATGTGTTGTCTAAAACATTGTATTAGCTACTTTTTCTCTCTTAATCCAATAGGACTGCATCTCTGGAGCAATCCTTTGTGAACATTTAGCCTCCTTGGCCATAAATCTCAGCCATTTGACACCCAAGTTATTAAATTATGTTTGTGTTGTTATATCATAACATGATGTTTAGCCATATATCATGCCCCCAAGGACAGCAYAGAAATGGCAAATGGTAAAACAAAGCTCCTCCTTCCAGACCTCTTAAAAGCTGAGAGAATCTCTGTAGCTTGTTGGCAGCCCTGGGCATCATTTGGAATTGTGCATGATTTCAMGTAGCTGTAGACCATGTTACATTTGTTTATTGTCTAGGTTGCTACAATAAGGCTGTTTTTACAAGAAAAGACAAATCAACTGCAGTAGCACATATTCATTTCTTATTACAATTCTTAACTGGTATTTCAGGAGGGTTGTAAAGGTTGATTCATCAGTAATAAAGTATTGGGGACTCAAAAGAAGTGAAAACAAAAAAAAAGTATCATGGCATTTAATTATTAAATGTTTAAACTCCACTGCATAATCCTGTRAGGGTCTCCAGAAGCATCCTCTCCTCCAGTGCGGATGGAGGGATGTTCAAACACCATATGGATGCTGTCTGTCTGTGGGATGTGTGCTGAGGACCAGCTGTGGTTGCCCAGCAGTTTCTGCCTGCTCACTGACCCCCAGGCTGCAGCACTTGACAGCCAGAAATCAGAAAGTTCACCCCAAGTAGGGCAGTGCTATTTATGGTGGATTATGGAATCAGTGATCTTCCTCTTGACATCAGAGATGAACAAAACCATCACGTTTTGCCTTGAATTGTATTATGACTTCTTCTTGTGGCTGGTCCCAGTTACTCTCACATCTTGCCTGAGGRTATTTTGGATCTCCAAGGGCTAAAAGTCKTCCTGATTTTTAGCACAGACCCTTCCAGACTCACTTTTGGCTGTGGTGCCAGCACATGTGTGGCCACAGATGTTTTACAATTGCTGCAGGCGCCTCCAGAGGAGCCTTCACAGGAAAAGTTCCTGCCAGGGGTTGTTCTGCCCCTGTGGAAGAAGGAATATGGACAGTTCCTGACAGCCAGCAGGGGAGCTCCACACCCAACAGTTCTTACGGCACTTTCTCATTGCTCCAGCTCTTTGTATGCAAAATTCTTGCAAAGTAATTTTTCTAACAACCTGAGACTATGCACTAAAGCTGTAGCAGTGTCTTCCTMATTACTATAATGCCTTTCTAATTTATCAATTATTGGGGCTTATGATGTGAAAATTAGAAATACGTTATTACCAGAAAATCCATTCTCTCAACTCTGCAGACTTTTACAACCTGACATAATCTCTTAAAATCTGAATTGTTTGCYATGAAACAGACCTTTTTTCTTCATGAAGATGTCAGAGAATTTCAATTTCAGCTAATTCTTACAATCCTAATRAGCTTCCTTCTCTAAGGAACTGTCAATGCTCTTCATGCTGTAATAGTTCCARGAACAATTGGAAACCACTTGGATAATAACATAAGGTTTTTTAGATCAATATCACTTTTGTAATGTGAAACTTTTTCCAGATCTGACTATCTAAACCCTACTCTTTCTTATTTCTTTGCTTTTTTTGTGAGGGTTTTCCTGAAAGGATCCTAGGCTCTGGGAAAGCTTGATGCAATAATCTACACTAAGAGGTGACAATCAAGAAATTGATGGGTAGAATCCATGATATGATACTTGGAAAATTCTAGTGCTACACCATTGTACGGATGATTTCTAAATGGGAGGCATCTTCTTTTATGCATTYCATGTATTTTGCTTTTTGTGAGAGGATCTTTCCTTTTGTGTAAGGATTGCACACTCCATGAATTTGACTGGAGGCAAACATGTCTCATGAGCCCATTAGAAACATCCTTTCTGTTCATGTTAATCAATCATTCAATATATTAAGAGTTATTTTATTTGTGTAGATTGAAGCTTGCATTGACAAAATGGGCTGGTTTTGCTGACAAGTTAGGTGGATTGAACTGTACTCCCCTCCAGAAGAATAAATATCAATATCAACTCAGGTGGCAAAGACATACAGACACTGGCAACAGTGACTGGGAAAAGTTCCTGGACTTCAAGAGGCTTCCTATTTGGCACAAGGAAGGTGGATACACGAACTGCTGTCATGAGGCTTACATTACCTGTCTAAAGACAACTATTTCTGAGTTGATTTCTTGTTCACATCATCTCTTAGTTTTTTTTTTCTTTCCCCTGTAAAAATGCCAGCCTCCTGTTCATTTCAGGATTTCCAGGGCTCTGGAGTTAGTTCCCTGGGTGATATTGCAGCATGCCTCCTGGCATCTCAGCCATATGCTGTACTTCTCCAGAGTAAATCTGCTCAAGGTCTCCATGCCTTTGAAATCTTTAGRATTTCCTTTGATCTGCTGTGAAACCAGAGTATACCCTGTGTGGTTTTCAGACATCTCTATTCCTAAGTGAAGGAAAARCATGGATACCTCTCATAGGCATCCTTCTGAATGGAAGAACACAAATTCTGAGGGAAATGCCTGTAGTCTGCCCCAAAGCTGTTTCAGATTTATCACAGATTTATCACTTGCACTGGGAAAGATCCTGCCCTTCTTCAACATGTTTTCTTCTTGGTTTTTTTAGCAATGTCTTTGGGCAAGGTACTGTATTTTTACCTGTTTTAGCAAGTCCCTCAAATGTGAACTTTTGAGCGGTATAAAGTAGCTGCTGCTGCGTATGCTTGACCCATCACTAAAAAGTGCATTCAGATTAACAAGTTCCCACTGTTCCTGCAGTCTGGGCTTTGTAGCTGCCTTGGGTATGTTGTCCCTGGCAGGGCTGTTGTTTTCATGCTGCTTCTTTCTGTGCTATTTCAACGCCTTTTTTTTTTTTTTTTTTTTTTTTTTTTTTTTTTTTTTATTCCTTTTTCTTTTAAAGCTGATGTAAGGATGCTTTTTCCTAACACCACTTTTAAACAGGGCAATCAAAAAATTGCAATTCCCCTGCTCAAAGGTTTAAGGCCCCCTCTATTATTTAATCACACTTTAAACCAAAATGCACTAGACAAAAGTTGCAAGTGTTCTCTGAACTGTGTTATGAACCGATCAGGGCTCATTCCAGTACAATGGGTGTCAGAAGGGCTCATGTCTACCTGAGTATGAAGCATCCTTGGGGCTCTTGGGTTTGTCTCTGTACCAAGATTCACAAACAGAGAAGGACAGTGGCTCCTGCTCTGCTTCCAGTACAGCAYGTTCCTTTCCTGCGAGGCTGAGGGGGTGGAGAGGTCTGTCCAGTTTACTGCACCATCTGCTCTGTTCAGCCAAATCGCTTAATCTTAACCAATTTCAAAGGGAATGAGGTCAAAACTTCAGAGGTGACCTTAACTCTTCATAAAATATTCGCTGTCTCAGATGTTATGAGGAAAAGGTTGTTTCAGAGGAGCAGGGATCACTTGCCAGARTTCCTCCTGACACCAAAATGCACTTCCTTCTCCCTCTGCAAATACCAGAAAGCTCATCACTCCTCGGTCCCTGGCAGCAGCACTAAACCACCCTTATAATATCCCCCAGCTTCCCCAGTGCTGCAGATTTCATGGYACYCTGTCTCTGGATTACGTGCTCATCKTCTGACCCATCGCACATCTTGAGTGCCCAGGATGTGTCTCTGTACCCTGAGAGAGCTTTASTTCCCTGGGCATTTTTCACTGCCATACATCCTATAATCAGCTGGGSCTGCCTTGAGCTGTCCCCCCTACACCCCACTGGGTGAGACTCATTTGAGTCTATGAGACTATTCCAGGCTATTCCTCAGCCAGTCCTTCCCTGCTCAGGCCTTGTCCCGATGAATGTGGAAAGTGTCATTAACTGGCTCCCAAGCACTTCCTAGCACAGGGTTTTCTCAGGACAGGATTCCTCCTTTTCTATAGGTCAGATGAGCACTCTTGCAAAAKATTGCTTTGCAATTTACAGGTACAGAAATACTGCTTTTTTTTATACGCAATACCCACAGGAAATCCTTGACATTAAAATTTGCCCAGAGCTCTTCAGGGCCTTTTTTTTTTTTGTCTGGTCATGAGGAGGAAGCACAGAGACATTTAGAACATGGGGACAATACAGCATTTCAGGACAGAGTATATTTCTGTACACACCTTCCTTTCAAGTATTCTCAGCCGGATCCTGCTTTTCGTCTGTGGTTTCTCACAGGTTTGGATTTCCCCCAGATGGAAGCCAGGAAAGAGTGGTGCTTCCATCTTTTGCGTGGCAATCAGGACTCAGCCAACTGGGGTTTCATCTCAGTGCTGAGACAGAAGAAAACAGGACCCCAGGTTGGGCTTGGAAGAAGAAGGAGCATTTGGTTGTATGGACATCTGACTTCCCCTCAGAAAGGGAAAATGTGAAATATTTTTTTATATTCACAATTCTTTGGTGGGAGGACAGTGCCCAAGAGCCAGGCAGACCAGAAAGGACCAGCGGCACAAGTGCAGTTGTGTTCCTTTTGTGTGGCACCAAGAGAACAACGTGGGCTATTGTAGCACCATGCCCTGGCTGGAAACACAGCCAAGGACAGCAAAGGATATCAGCAGAAAACCTGGGGATGCAAAACTTTGGTTTTTATCAGCCTCTTCTATTCTACATAACAGAGGTTGGTTCAAACCTGGATGTTGTTCTGCCAGGATTCTCTATTTGTAAAACATCAGATGTCTGAAAGTTTGTTGACTTTTCACCATGGTTTAATAGAAGTCGTTGCCTTTTCCTATGAGACTTGCTTCACTGAAATGGAAGATGTGTTACTTTTGAAATTAATCTATTCTTAATGTCCTTTAATCACTCTTTCATGGTGATAAGAGGGCTTTMAAAACTCTACACAGGAATTATCTTTTTTTGATGAAGCTCTAGATATGCAAGCAATGTTCTCTTCAGGAGTTGTTAGTCCTTGGAGGCCTGTCTTGAGCTTGCTGAGGGTTTTTAACAGAGAATATGAGTGCTATGAAAGGAGAATTGAGGGTGGCTTGKCATTTCTGTTTAGACAAGTGTGTGGATTCAGACACTTGGAGACTGATCTGCTGCCACCAGAGGGGGGATGTTAGGTTTGGAAAGAGTGCTAACAAAAGCAAAGCCTTTTGCATGTGTACAGTCATGGTGGAGTCTAACAAAAAGGTCAAAAAATTTGTTATGTGCAATGCTTTGGCTTTTTTTTGGCCAAAGACTGATGCTGAACAAGACTTTTCCAGTTCACATGCTTTTTATTTTCTACCAGGACATCTCAGCTCCCATGACAGTGGAGGTGTAAAAAAGTGATTTGATTTTGATCAAACCTTACAATCCTTAGTCAAACGAGAGTCCAGAGTTCTGCTGCCATCAAGATCCTCTGATATTCAGTGGAACAGAAAAAACAGAACACCATTCCCACAGGGAGACCAGGCTCTTTGCTGGTGGCACTTCCCATCTTCCCCAGTCAAGCTCTCATGAATGCCATGCAGCATCAACACTAACACAAATCCCATTGACTCCATCCCCYCTGGCACAGAGCCTTTTGCCAGGCCCCCTGCAGTTGCTCTGATTGCGCAGGATGCAGAGGAGTGAGATCACTGCGTTGAATTTTAAGGAATGGCCAGCAGATGGGAACAATCAGATAAAGCCAGTAACCATCACCGAGGAGGAAAAAAAATCTAATTAAATTCTCCTGAGAAGCATGAGAGCTAAGAAATACCTTTCTTTCTGGTGCTGTTCAGCCACTGCTTCAAACCTTCACCCAAAGGAATGAAGGAACTGCACAGCTCACCAGCCTGAGTGAACGATCCCAGGGATGTGTGAAGGCAGGCAGGRAGAGGCACATCCTCTGCTGCTGTAAACACGGGAGTGCCCCGASGAGATCTGGCTRTCAGCTAYCTCAGAGCTCTCCTGGAAAGCCAGYKTGTGCCTCAATGGTCAGTGAAGCACAGAAAGCCTGCAGAACACGGCTGCTGATTTTGGTCAGGCTGGCAAAAGGAGAGGCAGGGAGCGGTCAAGGAGAGCAAAGTTTTGTCACAGTGTTTTGGAGGACAAGAGCAAGGCCAGCACTGTGAAAGGGGCTCTTAGCCCTCCCTCTTTGGGACAGTGTGGTGTGGGAGCACAGCAGTACCCAGGGAGAGCGAGGCAGAGGGATTGATGAGACTTTTCCATGGACCCTCAGATGTCCATATCCGTGTAAATAGACCATGGCATAAATAAAGAAGTTGGTGCCAGTGCTCTAAGCTCTTTGAGACAAGGACCATCATTTTGTCTGGTGTTTATACAGCCCCCATCACTGCAAAAACCTGGACAATAACTGGATCTTTTCTGCACAGTTGCACTATTAAATGGTCTGGTTATTATTAGTTAGATAATAATAAACTCTAATAGCAAAGATTTCAATACAATTCGACATGAAACAAACCAGGGGAATTGGTGGTTCCTATTTCTTGCTGTGAAGCAACTTTCACTTCTAGACACCATTTTTCTTCTCGAATGTAACTCCATTCGAAAGAGGATGACGTTGATTGCTCCCCATGGGCCTTTATTTTGTCTGTGCCTGATGCCTGCAGGAGTCTCCCATGCTGCTATAATGGTGTATAGAGGACCATTTAGGAGAATTAGTGCTTTTCCAGGTTGCAGCTCCAGTCCCAGATTTCTTGCAGAGAGTTCTATCTCCGTACCACTGCTGTGCACAGCAAACACAGCATCACAAGGGGAAAGCACCCTCTTCACAGTGAGAGCAGATCAGAAGGGCTTTAAAAACATGCCTTGTCTCAGGACAAACTGGGAAGAGTGAKTCTGAGGATATCTGAGGTATGTGCATCTCCTCTAGACAGAAGTGCMTAAATAGCAACAAGTGTTTTTAGTCCCAAAGAAATTTACATCACTGCTAGATATGTACAGATCTTTAAAAGAAGCCGTGCAAAGGTTGGAGTTTGGTTCACAGGCTGATGCAGAAGTTTATCCTCAGTAAATGACAGCATACCCCATGGGAGAAGTTAGTATTGTCATCATCATCACCATCACTTTTTAGTTGTGACAAAATGAGACGAATTACTGCAGTGACCCAGCCCAACAGAGTCATGGTGTCTGTAAGGGAACATAGCAGCATGCAACACCTGGGTGCATAAAGAAGTGACTTTCAAAAACAGAGCTGGAATTTGAAATGGTTCCTGTGCAAATAACKTACTGCATCAGTGACACTTTGTTCTGGTGCTTAATTTCCTGGCAACACTTACCCCACAATTTCTGTTCCCTGGCAATAACTAACAACACTACCTGTGCTTTTGCAGATGGTTCAGCGGTTTATACATCTTCCTAGAAGCAAGTAATTTGTTTTCTCAATGGGATATATTTGCCAGAGATTTTCAACTGTCAAAACAACCCCCTCCCTTGCTCATGATCTCACCACCGTGTACCCATTAGGCTCTTGTCCAGCCCAGAAAGACCATGGTGACATTCATTGCTGAGTGCTGGCCTGTGCTCTTGTGATGAAGCGCTAAGTWGAAGTTGGCTTGAGAGAGAAGCAGTCAGCCCAGAGGAGTTCAGCGTCAGCAATGTTTATATCAGCTATTTCTGTGAACGAATGCAAAACCAGGGCTGGCTGGGTCAGCRTTTGGCAGATGGGCTGAAGAGGAGGGTAAGGAACATGGGGCGCTTTGTTTGTCCTTTTACATCCATCCATGAAATAAATGAGATGCTTGTTCTGGCCAGAATCTTCGCCTGGGGAGAGGGAGACAGGACAAAGAAAGTAGGAAAGCTGTAGTTCTTAATCTGTGTTACAGATTTGTGCTACAATGTGCGTTCTCTGGCTCCAGCTCACGCAGCGGAACAAAGCTGCTCAGGGCAGCATTATGGTGTCTGGAGAGGACATGGGACACCTTTGTCACTGGACCACATGCCTGGCACTCAGCTGGTGGCATTCTCAGGGCTGCGTGTGCTGATGGCATGGAGAACCCTGGAAGCATAACCCATTTTTGAGAGGGTTTTGTATAAAACCCTTCCAAAACAGGCTGTACCTTTCCAGTCCCACCACYGGCTTTGTCCCCGCCACAGTTTTTTGATAAAAGGGTTGATAATCTAGAAAAGAACACATCTCTGTGAAACCTGGAACAATTTTCCATTTGGATAAATTTCCTCTTTAAAAACTGTTTTTTKGGAAGGGGGAAGGAAAAGAAAATGTTTTGGAATGGTCAAACTGTCCCACGCCTGTGAATTCTGAAGATTAAATTCATTTTCTATTTCAAGAGAATCTTTCTTGTTTGGAAAATGCACGGTATTGAAAAAGAGGTTTATTCTAGATAATATGAACATCAAAATTAATTATTGGGAAGCAACTAGACATGGGGGTTTTTAACCCACCTTAATTAAAGAAATAGCTTTTCTATCTATAATAATGTTGCAGAAGATTTTTACTGATTCTGATWTTTAGTCTTCATTTTGGAAGGGTAAAGAAAAATGTCATGATCCCTGTGAATACTTTCACAGAGACTGAGAAGGACATTTTCCCACACAGCTCTGTGATCAAAACTTTCARATACCAGCAGATTACTGATGAGGCTTTCCTGTTCTTGAGCTGGAATCACCATGTTACAGAGCACTTTGGGATCAAGCAAAGAAGACCTCTCATCATATTGTTAAAGATGTTTTTACACACACATAGCAAGTATGCTCCCAAGAYATCTCAAGTGAAAGACTCCAAAATAAAGAGCAAAAGTGACCTTAGACCTCTGACTTTCAACTTCTGTGACTTAAGTCTTCAGATATYGTGAGACAGGCTCTAAAATTGCATGAAAAATACATTAAGATATTTAACTTKCCTTCTTGATGATTTTGTAAATTGCGTGACTCTCTTCAAGCTTTTCAGCATTCCTGCCAGCACCAGAAACTTATCTTTGTGCAATTGTGCATGAAAGCTGCACAGGGACACTTGAAGGGAGAGGTGGGGCAGAGAGGGCCTCTGTGAGCACAACTCTTGAGCAGCAGCATYGTTTGGGCACTGAACTCTCTCTGAAAGCTCCAACAGGCAGCCTTCCAAAAMCTCGTGTTTTAGGGCATCTCCCAGAGGTACCCACACCTGAAGATGGAAGAATGATAAGATCTGCAACACAGGATACTCACAGCTCTTTCCTGCATCCCATCACACTCATTTTTTTARAGGATAACAAAGAAGTCTTTGACCAGAGTAAATTTGGTATTGGTGAAAAATAAGTCACGACAGACAGCATCAAGCCAGGTGTTTGCTCTGGGTTTTATCACAAGAGACAGGAAGAAAGATTCACTCAGCTCTAATCAAACTGGGAAAAAAAAAAAAAAAAAAAAAAGAGGACAAGGCAAGCCTGTACCCTCTGCCTTATCTCAGCATTTTCATCTTCAGTCGGAAGACCCCAGACCCTTATTGGATCCCTGGTGATTTTAGTGGAGTTCTTTATACAAACACTAGATGAGAGTGTGATTCTCTTCTGCAGGAAAGCTGGCTTATAGCATTTACAAAGAAAATCTCACAGGTTTTTAATCAGGGCCCAAATCTTATTTATGTTCACAGAACTCTGCTAGCCTGTGACCTCCTTCAAGGGCATCTCAGGGCCTGGTTGTCTAAAGGATCACATCTTCCTCCCCTTTCTATTACTGACCAAGAAAAGAGATGCTGCTAGCCTTCCATGTGCTAGGATGAAGGGTAGCTGAAGAGAAAGAATGAAGCCACAGGAAAAAGTGAGGCCACTGCTTTTGTAAAGGGAGATTTTATTTGGCAGTTTGCTGAGGCTYGCTATTATTGTTTTTGAGTCAGGGTCCTTTGTCTCTTCAGCCTTGGAGAGAAAAAGAAAAGAGTAAAAATGTAGCAGTTGCTGTTTGAAAAAAAGCCACAATTTACTGTAATATAGCATGGCCACTCAGCTTCATTTTTAATTAAGTTCCAGATCCAGGAAATCCATTCATCACAATTCTGGAATGCTGGAAAACTCACTGAGGAACTACAAAGGGCAGGTAAAGCAAAGCATTTAAAATAGTTGCAGATGAGCTGATAAGAGGCTCAAAGAAACAGTTAAATTTGTGTGCAGATAACTCAACCACAGTATCTGGAATGTATAAACATAGCAGGTTTTTTTTTTTTTTTTTTTCTTCTGGCCTTAAAATTTGATCCAAGCCTGGGAGTTAAAAAGTCCCATTTTGTGTAATCAGGTTCTGGTTGAACATGATTGCTGAATTATTTTAAATTGAAGACACATGTCTGGATGTTGAGTTCTGTATATTATTCCAGGATGGTGTCCATTAGGTCTTATCCACAGGGGCTATCTTCATTCCTTATGCATCAGGATTAGCAAAAGGTGAATCATGAATATGGAGACAGTGAAAAGAATGTGGTACTAGTTAAAGGGTGATTTTGGAAATTATCTTGCATGCATTATTCARAACTTTTCAGTCTCTCTTGCACAGAGTCCCTATGGCTGTTTAAAAGTGTTATTTTAAAAAATGATCATACAAGSCATTTGCATTCTTTCATTTTGAGTCTTGAATTCAGCAATGAAGCAACATTTGCCTTAACCCCTTGTCAGTCCTAAAGCTTTCTCAAGAGTATGAGATGCTCATCTAATGGTTGTGTTGCCATATGCTGTCCTTCCATAATAGATCTGCCCCTGACCTCTGTGTTTTTATATTGCTGCTTCTACTGGCAGATGGACCATTACCTAAATTGAAACATATTTTCATGGATGTCCCCAGTGGTAACAGAGCATTGTCTCATTAGCTCCATGGGGAAAACGGTGCAAATCCAAAGCTGAGTAGCTCACCTATCCATATGGTAGGTGAAAAGAAGCATCCTTACAGCATTTTCTATTGGCACTGATGCCTCCTGGATTACTGAATATACAAGTTCTGAGGCTGCTTTCTTTTTTTTTTTTTCTTTCTTTCTGGGCTGTCCAAACGCTTGAGTAGCTTTCTGACAGCTTCAGAAGTGGACTGGGTGATTTTTAGGCCGTTTGCAGTCATGTACCACAGATCAATCACTACAGGATGCTTCTACCCACATCTTTTTCCTGCTGCCTTTCCCTACACAGGACTCCTACAGGAAAAATCTCCCACAGTCTTCTGCCCACCAGAATTTTTTAATTAAAATGGCTYTTTTTTTCCTTTTTAATCCAAACAAAGTTGTCAAAAAGAAGACTTCCCCTACTATTCACATRTTTCAGTTTTCCCATGTTTGTAACAACTGTAATGGGACTCTTATCTACCCCTTAATCAAAACTATTTGAAAAATCACATCACCCAAGTTCTTCACAAGGGAAAACATTTCTGTCGGTATGTGGAAGCCTTGATGACAAAWTCAGCAGTGATTCTGATATAGTATTTCACAAAAATTGAAAGACATCACAGAAGTGTGCAGAGATGAAATGGCCACAAAACTGAAAATCTGTACTCCTTGCAAAACATTTTCTTCCATTTTCAGTCCAGGAAAGAAGAGAGTTTGCTGTGCAGATTTCTGATTCAATCATGATGGTATCTCCATGCACTGCCTCCTTCCCTCCCTCCCTCCCTGCTTAGGGAGGGTGAATCTGCTGGATTTTGAATCTTTCTCAGCCAGGAGAAATCCTGAAAGGAGGAAAACAGCTGGGAAACACATCCGTGCCTCCTGCAAAGGTATGCACCTTAAATATTACTGTGAGGCGCAGCATCATTTTCCAAAAATCTCTCACTCTCTTAAATAACACACAACCTATTGTTCTGAGCTGAGCAAAGGTGGAGCTGGCAGCCAGCATGTCTGAGGTCATTGAGTAAATGGGTGTAATGAAGTAGTCATGGCTAATATGTGCTATAAGCTTAATATGAACCTGAAAATCCCGCAGAGGAAGCATAATAKCTTTTAAAAATGATACTGCAGTAATGATCCTACATCCTACAGCTTACAGAGGTGCTTAACTGTTTTGAGCTGTTATGATGATGTTATTTTAGGGATTTTCATTAYGGTGGATTGTTACATTAAAATTGCATTAAAGCAGGTAGTTGCCAGACTTTGCTGATGCCTTAGAAACACACTACTGAAGACATGTGTGAAAGCACTTCCCCTGCCACATACAAATGGGTAATTTACAATATGGCTGGAGGTGACAGCTTTAATTAGATTTCTTTCTAAGAGCTCACTCTGGTGACTAACCTTGGGAAAGAGTGTGACACTCAGTTGCCTGCTGCTTAGACAAGGGTCCAAGAGTGGCCTTTTTCTGRTGTAGTTATAAAAGCAGGTAAATGTTTTCTTACCCCTGCAAGTTAGGAAAGTGGGACTCATAGGCATAATTTGCCTTGGAGAATATTATCAGTCTTATAGAGGTAGAAACAGGGCAAAATCAGTCACAGGCCATGCCTGTGTGACTCAGCTGTCTCTGGCTCTTTTCTTCTTTTCCTGTAACACTTATCACATCACTGAGCACCTCGTTGGCACGACTCTGTGTAATTTTAAGGAAGATGTTGGAGAGAGGCACTGTGCAGCTTTCTCAAGGCCTGGCTACCAAAGAACTCTGATGCATAATTTCCCTTCATCCTGTGACCCTGCTTGCACTGGGCTCTGAGTCACTCTGGCTCTCCAAAGGCTGGCTCTGCCCATCCCTAACGTGGGTGGAACCCCAAGCTCTCCTCCTTGCCTGCCTGCGTTCTTTCCAGGACACCTCCCAAAAGATCCATATTTTATCCTCCACYGACTTTAATCCTTGAAGTCTCAGAGCCACACTGTGCAAAAAAATCCCAAACAAACCAAGAAACAATTCTTGCAAAATAATACCAGAGAATGCATAAAAAAGAAAGAGCTTCTGCCAGTAGCTAAACTGGAAGGGAGCAAACTACAGTTTAATACATTGGGCTCCAGCATGAACAGTGTTTCATATTCATATAGATGAGTATTTGCACAGGGTCCAAATGTGACTGGATGAAGATGGACTAGTTTAAGGGAGCAGATCTGAAAAGTTACCCATTTAAAACTGAAACATGAGACAAGCAAGTGAAGAGGAACATGAATCAACAGAGCACATATCCCAGTTTCATCAACAGAACCATACAGAAAGTCTCTTCATTTAGGGTGGGAGCAAGGGAGTCTGTCTCTCAATAGGTGAGATTATTGGAAGGGCAAATGGTGGCATTTCTGTGGTCCAGCCAAAACACAGTTCTTCCCCTGTGTTTATGGGCAAACAAGAAGAGTATCATCTATATTTATATTTCCATATATATATTTATATGAATGTGTGCATGCATATGGATGTATTTATACACATACACAGAGTACAACTATGTGATTTAACTGAGATAGATCCTGCAGCTGCTTTGTTTGGAAAAGCAGATCCTTCACCACAGATCCAGCTAGCCTGACATTAGAATTAAATATTATTCTACACCTTAAAAACATTGAATTTTGCCTCTTTGGAGCAAATTCGCCCTTTGTTGTRCTGAATGACATTGTAAAAGGGAAATGTATATCTTTCATTAAAAAAAAAAAACTCAACCCCCAGAAGCCCTTATCAATGACTTGTAACTTTATTAACCTGATTTTTAGCATCATTTTTGCAGTTAGTTGGAAATCCACTCAATGCCAAGCCAACATCTTTGAAATCTTAATRTTCTTTATCTTGTATGCATGCTTCCTATATATATTCTATGAAAGTTTTCTTTTTTTGTAGTCTTAACCTCAGCTAATTCCTGCCTTGCTAACAAGTGGCATCATTTTATGCTATTACCAACACATACATRTTTTCACCTGGGAATGAGATCTGAAAAAATGTCATAAAAAAGAGCAGGATCTGGATGAAGCTGGCTGTATTCAAACTGCCTGAAATTGCTGCCTAAGATGCAGCTCCTTCTCTCTGTTGATTTTTGGTCTGACACCTCTGGCCAGGTTGGTCACCTTAGGTGCCACAATATCTGGGGTTGAACAACTGGACAGTCTCAGGACAGCTCTGTGGTGCTTCTCTTCCCTTGAAAAAATCTTTAGCCAAGATCATCCCAATCYACTTCTCCTGGCTTCCCAGGTGTCCCCTGGGCACAAAGAACRCCAGAAAGCTCTGCAATGCATTGGTGTTCATTTCTTTTGGGTAATGAAAATATATCCCCTCTCCAATAGTCAGAAAATGAGGAAAAAAAAATCCAAGAGATATTGTCAAGTTAGTTACAGCCTTAGAAAATCCTATACTTGTTGGTTTTGGGACATTTTATACATATCCTTGTATGTATATTTGAGCTGTAAATGTACAACCATGACTCAGATATGAGCTTGTAGTGATAACACACAGCACAGATGATAACACACTCAGATATGAGCTTGTAGTGATAACACACAGCACAGATGATAACACACATGTCTGTGTGGAAGGCACGGATAGGTACTGCTTGTGGAAAATAGGGTTAATAGGATTCGCATATATCTATATGGGTGCTGCTCAGAAAGGCAATGAAGTTGCTAATTATCTCAATAACATTCTTAGCTTCTGAAACACCTATGGAGATGTTGTCTTGTTTTGCAGATTAGCCTGTTCTTTGGTGTTCCTGCTCTTTCAGTGGGGAAAAAGGGCAGGTTTCTGTACCCTCACAGTCAGAGACACGGAAAGTAAAAACAGAGGAAATCAGTAAGTGAACCAGGATATACGATACTGCAGGAAGTTTTAAAAATTTCTGCATTTCCATCAGTTAAGTCACAGTATTTCTAAATTAAAAATGTTCATTTCCAAAAGCAGCTCAGGTAGTGGTGCGGTGTGGAATGTCACATCCTGAGGTTATTTTGTTCAGAAAAAAAATCCTTCTCATCATTTGGCTGTGTTTCACTGAGTCCTACAAAATAAGGGCAGTGARAATAAAAGGTAGCCAAGCTTTACAGCAGCTTCCACCCCGTGAAGTGCCTGGAGAATTTGCACAGTAGGGCAATGTGGAATGGTGTGGAGATTTTSTCTTTCATGCAGCAAAGGCCAGAGCTGAAGTCTGTAAAAATCAAGTGGCTTTTGTTTCACTCTAGTTTATGCCTGGTCACAACCTCCTCCTTGCACTCCTGCAGATGACTGCAGGCAGCACATCTGCCACTGGGTCTCCTGCCTTAAGGGTAGGAAACCCTTGTCCTGCATTTTGAGAGTTCCATATGCTGCTAACAAAAGGAATTAGCTCTGAAGAAAGAATGTATGAGTTTTGTCTACAGGCTAAAGTCCTGCAGTAATCCAGACAGGATCTAGCTTTAGGCATTCTGAAAACCCTGTAGAAAATTTGAGAACACATTGTCCATCTTCCCTCACACCCCAGAAAYATAAGTCCTAATTTGTAAAGCCAGGCCTATAGAAAAATGTTTTGACTGTGAAGATACATGAGGAGAACTTGTTACTCCTAAATGATTTAGCTATTTTGGCAAAAAAAAGAAGGGGGGTAGAACCCATCTAACAAACTTGTGGTAAACAAAAAAGCCAACAAAATGCTGCCTTTTGCCTGWGTAAATTAAGTCATCTCAAGAGGTGGTCTAAACATGCAAGCAGAAAAAACCCTTTTGCCAGTATAATCTCTATCTCCACAGGGGGCCTTTGCTGTTTTTGCTGGCAAAGCTTTTAATGTGTAAACCAGGGTTGCTGATTCTGCCCTGTAAGCACAACTGATAAAAAATAATATACATTTATAATTCCTTTTGTCTGTCTGCAGTGGTCATTTCCACCCCRCAGCTGGTGAGCTGCATACACATGGGTGAGGATTTGGGTTACAACACAGTAAAGGGACCATGGGGAGGGCATTATAACAGAGAAGGGAAATCCCAGACTGAGAATGAAATGATAAACCACTGGTCATGCTAACCAGTCACTCAGGTGGTGTTTAACAGGATTTGTGTAGTTGAGCTCACTCATAAAATTATTGCTGCTGAAAATGTATCAGTATAGCTAAAGTAGTGTTGTCTCATGGGTGATGATATGGTTACCCCTTCACAGAAACAACACAAATGTTGCCATCTGAGGGGCAAAATTTCTTTGTCTGACTGGATAAATTGATGTAAAAACTCTGTTTAACCATAGAAGTCTAATCCTGCATTGCTTTTCCCTTGTGTACCCATATACTTAGCTCTACCTGGATGAGGATGTCAGCGGCTGTTCTTGTTTCAGCATAACTGGACTGCAGAGGTGATGACACATGAGAAAAGCAGTAAAAGCCAGTCTGATTTTGTAAAGCAGAATCCTCACATCTCTGCTTAATCTAGACCATGTTAAAAAGCTTAAAAAGGAAAGTTTTCTTCTGAGAAAACTACCTTATTTTTCTCATACAAGATAGGAGCCTTCCTACAGCTGAGATCCTCAAACTTCTGGGGAGAATCGTGTTTAGAATATCGCTTAGACTGTGCAAAAAGAGCCAGATGAATGTAAAAACAAACTGCAGGTTTGAGCATAGATCTAGACCAACATATAACAGTGATTGCACTAATACAYAACATAATGCCTAGGTATCTAATATATATAGTATACATTTTTATGTTCACTGATTACATTGCAAAGAGATGCTGTGAAAGTTGTGGCATTAACATAAAATAGATAACCTAAAATTTCAAAGATGTTTCCTGCAGCCCTGGACTGGAGACAGAACACTATATTTTGCTTATGAGAGGCCAATGCTCAAATGGCAGTGGTGGTGACCAAATATTTAGCAGCCCAACTGTCTCTTGGAAAATTATCAGCTTAAGCTAAGTACTTTCACTTGAACATTCAAAAAAAAAAAAAGAAGAAATGAAATAAATAACATTTCCACTGACACTCATCTAAGTTGGATGGGTGAGTTGAGCCAGGATAGAATCCAGCCCRCAGTGATACTGAGGAAGAAGAGAACATCACGGGAGCACAGAAACAAAGATGCAGGCTCCTCATATACCAGCTGAGGAAAAGGAGGTGGCACTATCATGCGTGTGTCTTTGTTGGCATAACAAGCAAAGAGAGGAGAGCCGTGTCTGCATCAGGTGATAGCATTCAGTTGCAATCAATATATTTACCATATTTCAGTTTCCATGCAGGAAATTATTAATTATGATGATGCCCAGCAATTATATAGCATTTTGCCTCTTCAGAGTCTTACACATGTGATAAGCAGGTGTGAGCAATTTGCCATTGTCCTGGGTGCCTGTAGCTGGAGCCATTCTTCTTTCTGTTACAGCTGAAATGGGTTGCCTGCATACATTAAACACTGCAGTAATAATCACATCTCCTTTTTTAACTCAGCTTYAGTTGATGACCTGTAAGAACCATCTGTACATTTGAGATTCAGAGTGTGGAAGCCAGGGATTAGGGATGATGGGTTAGAGGCCTTGGATGCACCACTCTGTATTTTGTGCAGCCAAGGGCGTCGCTGTGGCTGCTCTGTAAATGCCAATGTCACTTTTCCAACTCTTGTACTCTTGGGTTTTGCCTCCTGCTACCCAAGACACCCCTGGAAAGCCCCACAGAGTACACATATGAGGGTTCTTGGACGTCCTGTTCAGAGAAACCATGGAGAGCACAAACCATCCCAAACTAAAGCAGTGAGCAGCACAGTCTCAGCTTTCCTTCTGCCCCTTTGTCTCCACTTGCAGACTCCCACGTGTCCACACAAGGGAACATCTCTCCTTGCCACACAGCTCATTCCCAGGAGCATCTCGGTGATGGAGCAGATGGCCACCACCAGGAGTTCTCAGGCAAAGCAGCTCCCAAGAGCTGGAGAAGGAGCACACCAAGGAAGGAAGGAGCCTTGTCTTGCCAAAGGAAAGCACTTCTGGAAGCACCGACCCACAGCTGAGAAGATTGCTTTTATTTTATAAAATATACAGAGCAGTAAGCTCTTATGGAAACTGATGTTTGGGCAAGCTAGCCTCAAATGCAGATGAGGTTTTTGCCTCACCTGTGCATGACTGCACCTCTGCTCACTGTGTTGCAGTACAGAAGAGATGGCTTTTGAGGTAAAGCCACAAATTTCATCTTCACGGTTGCAAGATTTGGCCCTGGAGATTGGAAAATCAATCCATAGAGGCACAGAAAAAGGCCTCTAAAAACAGCYCATGGCTGTATTATGCTAAATGCTAATTAATGCTAGAATGGAAAGAAAGATCAAGGAGCTCCCCATTCCTTCCATAKGTAAAATCTAGGAAATAGAGTATTAAACATGGAGCATATATGTCAGAGCTAAGGTGAGTGTTTCAGATTTCTCTAGCTCACTGTCCATTAGCTGCAGACTGCAGCCTTGAAGAATTACAGGCAACATAGGCATAAAATAAATGTGAAATATTTCAGTCCCGTGTATTTAAAACCCCTATTACCATGTAATCTCCCTTCCAAGGAAACATAAAGCATCTCCAGAGGCCACAGAGGGTGTCARAGCAGTCTAATGCAATGAGGCTGCTCAGGGTTTTGAACCACCCCCCATGTCTCTCCCCAGCACCRAGTGTTGTTTCTACGCTCCTTCACTTGCTAAATTGCTTGATATCAGGAAAAACTCCATGAGAAAATTGCCACTCTCCTAAATATGCTGGTTCATATAACACCACCGTGCCCKAGGTATACACCTGCATTTACCATTAGTTGCTCTCTTACTAATAAATTATTGAAGACATATTTCCTTTAATGTTTACCTAAAGAGGGAGCAGCTCAGAAAAGCTGCATGCACTGAATTCAAGAAGGGGATATTTCTTTCCTACTATAAACAGAACTGATTATAAAACCAGAATGCAAACTGAGCTCCTTGCCCTTCAGTTTTGTATGAGGTTACATTTCTTWGCAAGACTCTAATTTCTTCAGTTTTTTACTGCATTCCAACCCAGGGAGATATAAACCAAAGCAAACAAAGTACCCCCCAAAGGAGTCTCTCCCCCTTAAGCAGGACTTCTATTTTTAATTCTCTACAGCTTTTAAAACATTTGAATGGGAAGCCTCCATCAGTCTTTGGTGGAAAAGAATTCCTGCTGGTCTCTCAGGACGTCCACTCCAGATAATCTCAACTGGCAGCTCGATATAAGACTGATATCTCTTCTCAGAGGGGTTCCTTGCAGTTGCATTTCAGCACTTTCCACCTTTGCAAAGAAATTCTTTAAACAGWCATATTCTCCCCCTCAAAGATAAACTAGGAAAAACTTAAAAAGAAAGAAAATTTTAATTTTTTTTTTACCATCTTGCTTGTTGGCAGTGAATCKTTCATGCTTTGCTGGTGCCTTTTCCCAAAGCATGATCTCAGCAAAACCCTTCACTGACTTTGCTCTGGACAGCAGCAGGAATGCAAGMAGGCACCCATGATAGGAGGTCTGAMACTGTCTTTCCCCATTATAGCTCAAAAAAATTTTGTTTTCCACATGCCTAAGGGCCAGGACCCTCCTCTGTGCTGACAGTGATGGGGCTGAGCAGGAAGCAGGAAAGCTCTTACACCCACCTCATGAGACGGAAGAAAATTGCAAGAAACTGAAATAAAATTCTGTATTTCCAGCAGCAGAGGAGCAGAGTGGGGAAAAACTTTAAAATGTGTCTGAAGTATTTAGAGGATGGCTCCTTTAAAAAGCTTAAGCTCAAGCAATTTATCCATCCTTCAAAGAATTTCAAGGCAGGAACTACCTCCTCATGATCCCCAAGGAAGGAACCAATTGCTTATCAAGAGTGAAAATGTGACTGAAATGCGATAGCAAAAAACAAAGAGTTCTCTAATAAATTAGAAATTCTTTCTTGAACCTACGGAGTGCAGTCTGCTTGGAGTCTGGTTTAATCTGCTGCCATAAATAAATCCATTGAGGGAATTTTCCATAAGCTTTATCAGACAGCAAAATTCTGCAAGTCACATCACTGCACGCTGCATGATGCCTCTGGCAGATTCAACCTGGTTAATATTTATGCTGCAATCACCACTGACTTCTTGAAACCTTAAAGGCAATATCGCNAAAAAAAAAAAAAAAAAAAAAAAAAGCCCCAGAGCTCCTGCAGATGGGCTATCATCATAAATTCACCCAAAAGTGGAAACTCAAATAACAGATGTGTGTTTATAAACACAGAAAATAAAGCAAACTGCTCGGTATGCTTTCCAAATGCTTAGAGCTGCAAGATATCCTCTCACACAAAAGTCCATATTCACACTTGACCACACCAAGAGAGCTCTCTGGCTTACCTGGGAATTTGGATTGCAATTGCTATTACCAAGAGGCAAATTCTTGCCTGGATATYGCTCTATGGAATGATCTCTGCATGATTAACACCACCATTTACCTCCCTGAAGCAACAGTTGTTTCTTATTCCCAAACCATGAGWGCATGGAGGCATGTGGAAAGATTGTGGCAGATGTGGCAGCTGTTGACAAAAACGTTACTTTTTAGACGCCTCTCTATCTTGAAATATGTTCCGTGCCAAAAGGCAGATGAGGGGTTAAAAGCTCTCCCCCACCCTGCCTTATCTCTTGCACACTCTTATCTGCCCAACAGTCCACAATAAATCAGAGAAACTCTTCTTCCATCTGGCTCACTCTAAATTCCTCACTTCCACATGATTTGGGAACATTTTCCTGACCTTCTGTGACTTTTCTGATATTGCACAGAGCAAGAGGTTGAAACCAGGGAGATTTGGCAGGTGTAAAATATGCCTGCAAYGGGGTGGAATTGTCAGAGATGCACCTCTCCCGAGACCTCTCCTGGGCTTTGCTGTCTGCTGCTCCTTCYGTCTGTGAAAGGATGTGCCCGGCATGGGGAATGCCCAGCAAGGATCCACTGCAGAGGGGGTGGTGTGAGAAAATTCAGGGCTAAAAATTCAGAGCTCAGAGCCTGCTTCGTGCGCTCCCAGGACCCTCCTGACATTTGTATCTGATTAGCAAGAAGCGTGGAGAAGCTGTGGAAGAGACCTTTTGGCATATTGGTCTGTTTCAGTGGCAAACATCCCAGATATTTGTCCTTTATCTTGCAACTGACCCTTGAGGTTGAGAGGTGAGAGGTTTTATAAAAAAGAAAAGGGGAAATTATTGCTCCCATTTGCAAGTATTTTCATTATAGTTAAGCACCTTCCATCTTTCTGCTCCTTTTTTCTCTCCCATTCTCCTCACCAAGCACATCACCTGAGACTGAGCCACCATCCCAGTTTAGGCCACTGCTTAACATCCAGTTCTTTTTCTTCTTCTTTCAGAAAGCTTACAAAGGCCATGGGATGTGTTTGCCTGCAATAGCAATGGATTAGAGATGTGCAACCAAAAAAAATCCCTCCACATTTTTTATTTTTATAAAGTTTTAACTTCTCCTTGGCACATCCAGGAAAGGCTCAGGGTTAGTCACTTCCTTTTAGGTCCCATCTCCAGTAACCAACCTGCACCTCCTTTCTGTACATTTTGATACACCTCATGCCACCTGTTGCTCAAAAGCATCCATGACACAGAGGAGCAGTTGTTCTCTGAATTGAAATACAGCCCTGGATTGTTTTGTTTTGTCCCAGTGATTGTCCAGAATGGCAAGGTCGAGTGTGAGAGAGACACAGCAGGACCCAGGTCTTCATTATTCAATATAAATCTTTTCTACAGAGCTGGGGTCATGGCATCCAGGAGTGCAAGCCCAGCCTGGGAGATGGGATTCTCTGRCAATGGTTACCTAAATGCAGCCCTACTGGTGCTTCTTGCTCATATCATTTCCTGCACAAGAATCTTATTTAACACATAACTTAAAAAATGTAATTTTTGTCCTGTCTTCTGCTCTAAATATTAATTTTCAAGGAAAAGGTGCAATATGCTTGGACATTAACAGCTGCCACACTGTAATAACAACATGTTTGTTTATCCAAATGGTGGTACAATCCCAAGCATTTGGGTTAGTGGGTTTACACTGTGCACACAGGAAAGTGTTTGCCTTTGTGGTACAGTAATGGCTCAGCACAATACAAGCATATGCATTAATAACAATAGTCAGACAAGTTATTTGGGGGTGTAGCTGCACTGGATCCACTCAGTTACCCCTGCTCTGAATCTAGTCCTTTATATCTGTTTCACATAATTTAAAAAAAAAAAAAAAACTTTATGGTTTTCAAATTAGATACCTTTCACCTCAATAAATACAACATGAGAGAGTATAACCAAGAAGGAAGAGATATCTGCTACCAGCAAAATGATTTCTAAAGAAAAAAAAAGAAAAAAAAAAGAAAAAAGAAAAAGAAAAAGCAAACCAATCCTATACCAACATATGGTGTTTAATATATACCTCTAATGGAATGAGCTTCATAATTTATTCTGGGGTTTACCTTTTCATGAACTCTGTCTTGTTCCTGCTCATGAAAGATTTTCTGGTGCTTCAGATATATTAAAAGCACATCATCTCTGTCTCCCTCCTCTCGTTTCTGTGTATTCACACATTGATATATTTTTCTTGTGCACATGGCACAGTAATATCAGTAATACTCTTTGCTTCTGCTCTGCTTTTTGTCTTAGGATCTTGTGCCAAGAGTTATAAAGCGAAGAGCCTGAAGTTAGRGTTTTATATTCTCGCTGAGGCCCTTAAATTACAGCCTGAATTTTGGAGGTGCAGACTTCAAATGGAATTGGTGGTGTGCAACGCCGCTGCTCAGGGCACTTATTGCCAGAGTAAAAGTTCAGCTCTTTCAAGTCTGACGCTGCCCATGAAGCTCCTGTGTCTTGTGGCTGCTTCTGCATCACTGCAGCAGATCTTTGGATGCACGAGATTTGGTGGGATTGAGGAGCAGTCGCTCTTGGCAGCCACAGCAGGGAATGGGGACAGGCAGCAAGGCACAGCACCCAGCTTGGTTAGGCAACCTTCATCAAGTGCTTTGGAAAATTCACACATCACAGCTGGGATTTTCAGGGGTTTCCAAATATTTATCTCGCATCCAGGCACATTTTTACCAGCCAAAGCTTTTGTGCAGAGCACCTAATACCAACAAAAGACTTTTGCTGACCTGTTTGAAATGCGTTGCTGTCACCCCAGGTTTGAATTATGACCTTTTGGCCACATAAATCCTGCAACTCTCCATCCCATCCCATCAGCAARGACAGGATGAACAACAGCTTCCCACAGCAGTGGTGATAGCTGCCCTGCTGGCACACCCTGAGCTGGGATGCCCCGTGGAGGGGCGGTGGGACCAGCACGGGAAGGAGTGGGAGAATGTTCTCCTGCCAGGAAAGGATGGCTGTCTGTAACCTGCCAGGGTTTATTTTTGTTTTCTTAACTGAAACAGCTCTGTTGGTATAAAACATGTGCTAAACCAGGCCCAAATCTTCTAGGAAAATCCCAGCTCGTATAGCCCCTATTTTATTCAGCCATCCATCTCATGTTACAGTTAATGGGAATAACATGTGAYTTTTCAAAAGGCAAACTTTTGCCCAACTTTTCCTGTGTATATATTTCCCTCAAATCTCTAGATTTTTGTTGCATTYTTTTGCTTTATTATTGTTAAATGATTTCTATCATTTAATGTCAATTTGTCCTGTTTGCTCAATGCCCTCACCAAAGGAAAATGGAAAAATGCATATACTAAAAGAGGACCCTGGGTGCTTATCTCATTGCMCAAATATTGTTTTTTTAGGAAAGTGTGGTTCTGATAGAGTCTCTTATTCTGCCAACATTCTCTTCCAATTTTTCTGCTTCTCTTTTCATCTYTTTTTTCCCTGCTCTATGCTTTGCATATTTTATTGAGAAAACAAACATACTTTGCAGTCCAAAGACTGRATAGGATGTGTTCATATGAGAAAACTTCAGAGCCTCTGTAGTTTATTTTTTGTGTAATTGATTTTGTAGTAGATAGAAGTTGTGGTGTAAACTAACAGGATAATGGTTTTGATCAGTTTCCAATGCTTAATTACAAGTCTGCTATAACTAATTTCCTTCGTGTGCTCACAGCTGCTATGCCTTTGTCATTGGCTTATTTTTCTTTGAAAATCTGAAAGGCATCAAGTTTTTCTGTGAAAGTTGTCTGCCCTGATTGACTCCTGCAAATGCTTCATTACCACAGTCATTCTGCAAAGCTGTAGAGCTGTTTCAAACCTTGCCTTCAAATAATTTCTCTTCTTTTTTTTTTTCTTTTTAATTAAGGAGGGGGAAATGCTGTTTTGGAACACTGTGGATATCTGGCATGAGACCAGTTCACTTTACAAAAAGCAAATACAAATACAAAAAAGCCTTGWTGGAAGAACAGCAGAATTTACTGGGTTGGCTGCACCATTCATTTGTAAACAATATGTATTTTGAAAGAAAGCACTAGATAATGTTGGGGTGTTTGTTTGTTTGTTTATTTTTACAGAGTACATGTGATGGCCCCTTTTACACTGTATTTTAGTAGGAAAAATCTACTTAGTGAAATCTCCAATTTTTTTTTTTCTTTTGTAACTTTGTCACTCGTTGGCAGCTATGCTAATATATTACAAAGCAYAGAGGGTGATAATATCACACCAATGTCCTGGGGARCACTTGGACTGGAAGCAGAAGCTGSGGGTAAGAGGCAAAACTGAWAATTTCAACTATCCCCAAATCTGACAGATGTGCCAATCCATGCGAGAAATAAAGATTAAATCAACATTTAGTTGGTGTCTTTGGGCCTCTCTCCCATGACAAAAGAATGCAAAATTCACCCCACTCGCTCAGCATGGGTTATGGTTGAAGGGTCAGGCTGGGTAAACTCCACACCAGAGCAGGATTGGGAAGAATATGACCCATAGATATTTCCCCCAGCTTTTTTCTCAATACCATCTGCTTTTTGGTATTAGCTTAAGGTGACCCCTCCCTTATTGATTCCAATGAAGCCTAAATTGGGTTTATTCTCCCCTGATCTGGATGTTCAACTCTCACTATTGTCAGACACTCCTTAATAAATCTTAAGGCACTTAAAATAATACAGTCAAATGAGTACTAAGACTGCTTGATGGGTTTTAGAGCCATCAGTCCTTATTTTCAAATCAGCAGGTAAATCAGGCATGGGRAGGTAACATATATCTCTATCTCCTAATGTTAATGAGGACAACATTTTATATCAATGATTGCAAGCAAATGCAAATGTATGTAGATTGTTTACTTAGAAAAGAGATTTCATACATTCATCTCTGCATTCCTCCTTCTTGCCCTATCTTTTCACCCAGGAAGAGATACTATTGTTATTCTAGTCATCTTTCTCTTGATTTTATTATCTAACAGAGCCATAAAAATGACAAGAAAATGGATTTTTCCGACAAGAGTCTCCTGTTCCTAGTGTAATTTCACATTGAGCTACAAATACTGACAACATCAGATAGTTTATACATTTCTCCTTTAATTGTACACCACAGCCCCTTTTTCAGTGAGGTACTCACCACTACATAATTAATAAAGTGTTTAAAGTGTCTGTTAGATGCTCGATGTGCAAAGAATTGCAAGCATAAGGCAGCCACTGCTGACAATGCTGTGCTGGGGAGAGCCTGACTCTTTGCAGAKCCAGGGATGCAGCCTGGCTGCTGAGAGGGGCACCAAAAATGAAAAAGAGATGTGAGGGAGTAGCAGAGAGCAGCCCTCATCACAAAGCTGCCAGGCAGCACACAGCCATGGGAAGTTCTGTACTGGGAAGACACCGCATAGGATTTTTATGAGGGTGTTGCAGATCTGGGCTGAGGTTTGGGGTTTCATCAGGGACCTTGCTCAGAACCTCACACAGCCCCTCATGATAAGCCTGGTCCAGCTGAAATGCAGGTAAAAGCTGAGAGCTAAGCATGTCACCTCCTGACCACAGGAGTGATTGCAGGCTCAGGAGGAAACTGATAAATTCTCCTCATTGTCTCAATGCTCAAGCTATTTCGATTTTTTTTTTTAACAGGATAAAAACTCATTCTACTAAACAAAACCAAACACATTCACAATCTGGCCTTTTCTTTGGAAGATTTGACTGATATTTCTGTGCTACACAAGGGGATTTGAATACCTCACACCCCACGGCTTTCTCTCCCTGGGGCAGCTCTGCAAATCCCAGTATAAATCAAAATAGCTAGTGCTAAACACCAATGAGCAGTTTTGCCTGGTGGTCTGCTAAAGGATCCTGCCACAAGCAGGATAAGAGCTGGCCTGGGGAGGGAGGCAGTCAGGGATTTTTGGTGCAGCTGGGTGCTGATGGATGTGGCATTTGTCAGGGCGAGGGCACAGCAGAAGGGAGCAAAAGGAGGAGAAGAAAGGTCCATCTCGAAGAATAACTGAGAAGCACCACTCCCCTGGGAAAAATATTTCTTACATAATAAATATTTTGATTGATTTGGAGTAATGCTTAACAGATGTGGACAGAATATTCTCCCCTAAAAATAAGACACTCTTAATTGAAACAATATTCCTTGTATCACTATCAGCAAATTTAAAGAGCTTATTTTAGCTTAGGGATAAAATAAGCTTAAGCGATAGGAAGGATAGCCATCTTCCCCAATTTTTTTCCACAGCTACCTCTCATCTCTCAGAACTGTTTGTTTCATTAAGAAATTCTGCAGTCCAAAGCCGGTTCACAGGGAGCTCAAAGCTGTGGGTTGTAGTCATTTTCATAAAGGCTATTTATTTTTTTAGCAGCTGACAGTAAAAAAAAGTGCTAGTTTATTTCATATGCAAAGCAAAGGATTAACCAGGAGAGGAACTAATAAATTTCTTTCCTTGAGGAAAGAGCCAGCAGAGATGTGTCTTCAATTTGATTTAGCCGAATACCGTTGCCCCTTTCTTCAAAATGCCCTGCACCCCCACCAGCTGGTATCATAAGGAGCATCGTTTGCAGGGAAAATCACATGCAGAATCATATCTACAACTGGCTTGCGTAATTACTCCATGTTTTCTCCRGAAGGGATCATCCTGTGGCAATAATTATGTCAAAAACGTGCCCCGAAGAACAATATTTCAGGCAACTGCAGCCATCAAGCAAATACGCTGTATAATTATGTTATTTTTCCCCTCTGAAAGCTCTCACTCATATTTGTATCTTGCCTGCCTAAGACCTCCTCCAAGGGAAGCAGCAGATTGTTTGTGAGGATAGCACATCTATCAAARCAGGGATGCTGAAGCCATCCTGGCCAGGCTCTCACAGCAGCCCCTGGCAGCTCTGGCTCAGATGCAGAGCTATGCTCGGACTTTGCCCCGAGCAAAAGATGCCACCTCTAATATACAGAACTGTCATGAATTTGTTTTTTGTCATAAATGAAGCATGGGTCTGTGCTTTAATTTTCCTCACTGCCCTCTGTCAGGTAATAACCATAAATATTGTCCTGAATCATTAAGTCACAACCTGAAATGTGATCCTGCCCAGTTCCCAATCAGACAGCCATCTGGAAGATGAAAGAAGTCTATTTTCGTTTTAGAATGATCCAGACTCTAATTTGTAGTAACAGTCTTAACAGGCTGTTTCGGAGACATTAACCAGAGGCTGGTGGTGGCTGCTCAAGGAGGGGGCATTGTGTGTGCTGCCTRAAGCATGTGTCACAGGCAAAATACCCCTAAGTCACTGCTCTGAGCCTGCAGCCTCTGTGGCTCTTTATTCCAGCCCCGTGTTCCTAAATGGGCACGGGTTATGCGTGCAGGGTGACTGGAAATATACAGGGTCATAAAAAACGCCAACACGTTTGGAGGAGACAGAAAATAGCGTTTCCACAAAGCTAACAGTGGTACCACAGGTCGTATAAATGCCTCCTATCTTAGGGTTAATTCCATGCTGAAAGCAAATATTTTTTCTAYGTATAAAAATGTATTTATACATACATATATCTTATGATTTCCTGGCTACTGAAAAAAGTGTTTTCACCATCAAAGCGCTCTTTCATTGCAAAAACAAARTAATTTTTCTCTGTTAAAAACAAAGACAAGAAGTAACCAAGTGATTATGCGGCRGAGCAATAATCTGTCAATCACGATCTTCTCATTGCATATCTGAAACCACCATCCCCTCCTGACCCAGGATACCTTTCCTTGGTTAAGGACATCAAAGAGCAGCTGGCCCTCGATTGCACAGAATGAAATGGGAAGCATGTGCATCGGCTCTCCCTGCCGAGACGCAGGAATGCTGCATTTCTCTGCTCCCCTGACAGCTGCTGTCTCAGGGGGTTCTGAGCAAAGCCCACCAGGACTCAATTTTCCCACTTGTGGAATTAGGATGATGCAGTTTTTTGGGAGCACRGTGGATCCATTAATATGTGTGCATGCCATTCTGTGATTAGGGTCTTAAAATTAAGCCATGTTAGATGTTTTCAGTACAAAATACTAAAAGACTACAGCCTTAACTCTGAAAAACAGATAAATTTGTCACAGGTCTTTTTCCAATCACTTCCAAAGAGGAGTTCAGAGAAGTCTCCCTCATTCTTAAACAGGGCTGAAAGCACCGTGTTCAGTGCATCCTCATCCTCACTCCCTTGCTCTTGCAAACTTGACAATTAAAGGTGGATGTTAAGGCAGAAAGATGTGAGTGCTTGTAACAACAGCCATCTCTCAAGCAGAAATTCAGAGGTGTGACCGTTTGGCTGAGTCTCCTGTTTTCCTTGGTGTTTTATCATCCTGGGTTATGTTTCCTTTAAGGCTTACAGAAAGCTTTTTCTGTAACAGATGTGTGTATCTAAATGAGCTTAGCCCAGAGATTTGGAAATGACCGCACAGGGGTCTCTTACAGGTAGAGATAACCAAATTAGCATCCTTCTGAATAAGCCTTTCTATTTTTCTAAACTGTTGTGAGTTACAAATGGTGCAGAGAGAAGATAAGGAGCAAAATAAATGCTGTTTGCCTGCATCTCTGCACTGCAGATGCATGCTGAAGCAGGACTATTTTCTAGCAGGTAGGATTGAAGTGTGTCTTGAGAACAGGGAGAAGAACAGGGAGTGAAAAATAAGGATTTAATCTTTGGAATATTGTGGCTGAGGAAGAGTTATACCCTGCTGTATGTCCTGCATCCCCCAAACCGGCTTTAGCCACTGTGAGTGCCCCATTCCCCAACATGGGTGACTCTTGGAAGCCTTTGTGTCCTCTGAGGTGCCATTTCCCTTGTGCATACCACCTTTTGTATGGGTCTCCTACACATTTCCTATCAGATAGCTGAAATATTGGTGTTTTCATCCAAATTTCACAATGGGTGCATTTCCCCTTGTCTCACTGCATGAGGCTTGCTGCAGCTCTTGTTTTCATCCCAGCAAGGCRTTAGCTGGGTTCAGCTCTCTGCTCAGAGCTGCGTGTGGCAAATGTAAATCTCCCTTCTGGACCTGATACATTTAAAGACAAAACAGTGGCATAGCAGGGGAATGGAAATCCCTGACCAAGTTCCCACTCTCCCAATCAGAAACTGATCCTCGGAAGAGTRAAATCCTGGCACCAGAAGAGTTGTCCACTCTGACCTCCACAGGGCATACGTTCAGCCATGGAGGTGAAGAGGTTTGTGAAAAAGCCAGACATGGATTGCTGTTTCTATGACCACAAGACTATTTTTTCCTTCCCCATTGCAAAGTAAAYATGTCTAAGTAGCAGCCACCAAAAATCCGGCAGGAGCACAAAGCACTGGAAGCCTTGCTAATATTGTCTTTCCAGAAATATGTAAAGGAAGCTCTTTTTCATTATTTTTTAAATGTGAAAGCATCTACACTGTACTATTACAGTGCAATGGACCGAAAATAAAATCACAAGCATGATTGGGCATATTGTACATGTCTATTGAAAAATAGACTGCAGCCCTTTGAAATTTTTTTGCTAAGTTTTTATTTTGCTTTTTTAAAAGTCCCATAATTTGGACAAAGCACGGTCRTGATAATAGGGAGCATGCTGGGTCTTTCTAAATTCCACGGCTGTAATAATGAAGCCATTAAATTACTAGGTCAGAGGCCCCAATTCGCAAAGAAATAATACCAGTTTATTATTTCTAATCTTATTAAGTTAGAAAATTGTCTCGAGATGTAACATCAACCTGTAATGGCTGAAGTATTGATTATATTAACCCAATGCTCATGGATAATTCAAAGAGCCTGATTTCATCTAATTTCTGTAATTTTTAAAAGAGTCCGGCCCAATTTTTTATGGCAAACTAATCCAGAATTATTTCTATAAATAATGAAAATGTATGATAGAATTTGCTAGGAGTAAGCCAATAAAACATTCTGTGTGATGGCTGGTGGAGTGGGTTTTTAATCCCTTTCTTCTTAATCTTTCTTGAACCATGAATCTTCTGAATCTTCTTTTTTTTTTTCTTCCCCTCCTTTTTTAGTCGTCCATTGTTGTCTCTTTCGGCAACATATACCTGCATATTACAGAAATATCCATGGACTTGCTTTGTTCACTTTCTAAGTAAAATTGATGGGTCTTTTGAAGATTTTACCTAGTCGGATATTACAAACAATGTCATTTCAGCTCTGCCAAACTTGACTCTTCCCCAGTTTTGTACCACAGCTATACTAASAAGGGAAATAGGAAAACTAACATAGTGTAAAACTCCATGTCAGTTGGTTCCCACAATAAAAAAGTTGAACTATTTTAATTTTCTCTGAAGTTTTAAGAAATATTCAGTAGTGTTTGTGTTTGCACAAGTGATRCATATACCCTTATACTCGCAGGCACACCTGGATGTGGTTCAAGGTCCATTAAGCTCAATGGGAATCTTTCCATTACTTCATTGAGCTTTGTATCGAGCCTTGGGGGGTTGGTTGATTTTAAATATACATTTTCTAAGGTTGTTTCTGATCTTTCCCACTGACCTTGCTCTGCATCACTTCCCCAGTTCCCATCCAGAAACCCCAGCTTGAGAAAAGCTGTGTTTGGGGATTTTTCWGTGCCTCTTTTTCTGCCTCCATCTCTGTGGCTTTCCTATCAAAGCACTACATGCATTAAGAAAATTAATGTGACTTAAGTTACTGAACCAACCTGAAGGCTAGTTCACTCAAAAATATTTCCTATAAGGATATTTATTAGCTCAGAAGACATGTGTGGGCAGAGCATGTTATTTAGTGACCTGTAATGCCCAAATAATGATCACAATAAATCAGTACTCATTACTATGTAAGGGAGGTCTGGATCGAGTGACTCGGTAGGTAATGAGGTCTAATTTAGTGCCATGGTATTATTTTACAGAGTATTTGGGGCAGGGGGCAGGGAAGCAGGGGCTGAAGGGGGTCTAATTACCTCAGATTTCTCGTGTGATGATGAGCCTCTAACTTTGGCCAGCTGCTTCAGCAKGGTGTTAGAGGTCAGGCCTTTAATTGCTATTGGCTGCATTTGGCTACATTAAGTAAATAAATATTTAAGGTCTGGACCTCTAACACTGGGTTAAATGGAGCAAGACTGGGGCTAAAATCGATATAATGGGATATAGGGAGCGGGGGAAAGAGCATTGAGGTAGAAGATAAAGAATTGAAGTCTTCCTTGATGAATGGGTGAGAGTGGGTATGGGTGCAGGACTTGCTGCAAAACCCAGGACCTCAGAGGGACAAGCACAGGATCCAGGATAAAGGCCCCCAATACCTTGATTTTTCAGCTTTTACTTTGAGCTGAGACCCTAGAGGCATTACTCCTTTCTTTTCTCCTGCCACCGGGGTGGGACTATTCCCTCTGACATCAGTGGGCATCCCTCAGTTATCCAGGGGAAGAAAAGATGCTTCACTGGAGACACWGGAGGGGGGAATCCCAAGCTTCGTCCCCACCAGATTTTGAGATTCTCTGGAGGCACCAGACCCCAAAAGCAGGCTCCTTTATAATGCGCATGTGCATCTCAGGAACAAGGTAATCCTCCTATAAGTRCCACTTCTGCAACATACTGTGGCCTGCCTGCAGGTTTTTAAGGCCTGTCTGAGGGTTAGCTGCATGTCAGCTACCAAAGTTAGTAGCAAGCATTAGGTGCTGAACTTGCCATTGGCAGGGCCCCCAGGTGAAGTTCTTGGGGTTGAACTCTCTTAGAAGTTAGTTACTCCAACTTCTGGAACAGCCTCGAGTGATTCCTGCTTTGGGAACTCACAAAAGCAAAGCTGAATTTTTGCAAGCTGTGAGTTCTTGAACCCCAGGGATATACGAGGCTTTCAGTGGCACATGGGGATCCGGTCCCCAGGAGCCAGGCACTGGGCTCAGCCCCTCTCCTTAGTATRAGAGTTCAGGAACAGAATGATGTGTTTTTTAGTGTGTGCATGAAGCCAAATTGTCATCCACARAAATGCATACTCCTTCTGGTAGAGACTGTGCCAGCTCATCTCCAAGGCTCTGCTTATGCCTGTTATGTCTGGATGTTAGGAACAGATGAGGCTCGTGGGAGACATCAGTATAAATCCTGCCTGGAAGATTCAAGTGGAAACTAAAACTTTTTCTCACTCGAATACTCAAAGGAGAAAAGAAACATTTTCAAAAATGATTCTACATCCCAGCTTTCACTCCTTTTTCCCATCTTTCTTTCTCSAGCCAGACAAAGTGAGAAGTGAGGAATCATTCAGTAACTTCAGTCCCACTCTGCTTCAAGACAGA
>NW_026623285.1:907149-934561 GCF_030028575.1 Malurus melanocephalus
AAAGGAAAGGAAAGGAAAGGAAAGGAAAGGAAAGGAAAGGAAAGGAAAGGAAAGGAAAGGAAAGGAAAGGAAAGGAAAGGAAAGGAAAGGAAAGGGGAAAGGGAAAGGAAAGGTGAAATAAAATAAAACTCCAATGAATGACATGATGTATGATGAACCTAGGGAGAATAAACAGGAAGACCTATGTAGCAGCACCCAGTGTGTGGAGAACTGTGCCATGCTTCTGCATATTTCAGAGTAGAAATGAGCCATTTCTCTGCAGTGGGCATCTTTTTAGTTGGGAAGAAGAGCAGGCAGAGTCTGGGCTGTCCATCCATGAGTTTTCCTGATGTTAGCTGTGGGTACTGCACGGGTTAGCACTGTGTGCTGCCCAAGGCAGGTTCTGATCAACGTGCTCTTCCAGTCTTGTCCAAAGAATATCACTGTAGTTATTTTTAAATCCCCAAAGAAGGGCTTCATACGTAGCAATGTCAAGTGATTTCCTAAGAAAATGGCATCTGTGCAATTATGCACGTTTCCAGAGTGTCCATGTGCCAGCACCTTCTCTCTTCTCTCCCCCATGAACTTAGCGACCAATTTTAACCAAATTCTACAGAGCTGTAGGGGTCTCAAAGGTGTGAAATACTTCAAATTTCATTAAATACTCAGCCACACAGAGGAGACAGGTCTCAATGGTTCCCATTCTGGCAAAAAGGCTGCAAAGTGGCCATTCAAACTCACAGGTACTAGACATTAGCAAATCTAAAGGAGAACACAATTATGAATTYCCTAACCATAACTAGAGAAAAAAACTTTGAGCTTTTGGACAGCAAGGACCCCAAACACAAACTACAGAGACAAAACCAGATTTCATGGATCTTACTGTTTAGAATTCTAGTATTTAATTTTCACATGTATAATCCAAGGACTCTACAAAACAAATGAGGAAATCTAGAGTGATTGAGGCAGTGAGCAGGCTCCAGGATGCAGACAATACACAGAGGATTTTTATCCTAGCTTTCTTTCTCTTCCTTGACCTTTGAGTCCTCCCTTTGCTCCTTTGCAGGTTATCTGAGTGCTGATAACTCACAAAGGCTGCAGGTTATAGGAAGGCCTGATAACACAGTGTTATTTTTGGCTTGCTCTCCCTCATGTTTCTATTTCTGAATAAAAGGGGCTCCTTTGTTTTAGGTGTGGGCACAGGCTGAAGTGAAATACCCAAAGGTCTGGATGTCTTTTTGACGTGTCCAGTCAGCACTGATTTCTTACTGTCTGGAGGCCTTTGACACAGCAATCCATTATTTCTTGGTTTAATTCTTTATGCACGGCTTTTCATATTGATTACCTAACATCATTAGTTTTGGTCATTCCATACAAGAGACAATGGAAAGATCAATTTTAACCATATGAGCTAAAGGAACTTACTCTTAAAGCATCCAGGGACTGGAATCATTTATCTTCTRCTCCCTGAATCATAAATCTTTTACAAGTGCAGCATTAGATTCATTGTTTGCTACAGCCACATGTGATGTAGYCGGGGATCATTGTAAAAGTGTCCTACACTGCAGTGTGAGGCTGTACCCATAAAGCATATTAATGTACAGTATTGTCATGGAAATTGTCACAAGCTGCTGCAGAGGGCATGGTTTTCACAAGAGCTGTGCAAATCATCAATTGTTTTTAATTTGGTGGCTGAACTGTAAAGAGAGAATTTGTTTCTTTTAGACCCAAAATGAAAATTATTTCTCTCCTTAACTAATCAGAAAATATTTTTCATCTAAGCAAATAACTTTTTCAGGCTTTTTTAGTAAAAGAAAATGGAATTTTGAAAGGAAGGACCAGCTTTACAAAGGGATTTTTGTGACATTTGCAAAATTGGGCAGAAAATGGGAGATAATCCATCTACATGCAGTAACTGTGAGTAAGGCTCTCATGCAAAATATAGGAATGTATCATTCAGGCTGGCAGCTGCCTGTTTAGGATCCAGGAATGAAGGTTGGATGCTGAATTATAAGATGTCCCTTAACTACATGAAAGCGTAAAAGCTGTATTGCTTTTCAAGAAAATCTATACAAATACAAGAGGAATATTTTAGGCCATGGCCTCTCATACCCTGATTTCCTACAGGGACAGATGGAAGGAGCAGAAAGGTAAGATACCTGAGCTCCTGCTCACAGGCTGTACTGAAGTTTTCCAAGCAAACTGTAAAACAAGCCTATTARCATTCTCTTGTAATAAACCAGCAGTGTCACTGCAGCAAGAGAGRAATGAGACAAGTCACTGTCAGAAGGTTCAAGCTTGGATGACCTGAGCTAATGGAGCTCTTCCATGGCTCTGTTACTGTGGTTAGGGCTTGTCACTGGGAGGGAATATGACCAAAAACAATGGGCCAATCTAAATATCTCTGCACTGRCTGCTTCTGACCAAGATCAATAGAGCTGTACAAATAACAAGAGGAAAGGTATTTTTACTGGCTTTGACCTTAGAAGTGGTCACATGGACATCCAGGCTGTACATTTGCATTTGTTGTGCATAAGGGTTTTGACGTCTCCAAAGATACCTGATCCTGTTTTCCAGTCTCAAGAGAGGTGAGTTTAGGATACAAATTTGACATTTTGGATAGCAAATCAAATGGATGAGCCGAAACTTTAGGGAAATTTCCTATTCAGGTTTTGTTTACAATCAGATTGGGAGAGGAATTTTAAAAGTGCTAATTTTTTTCCATTCTTATTAGAAAGAGCCGTTCAATTTTTTTTAAAAAAATAACATTTTCCAACAAGAGTTTGATTCCCTCCCCAGGAGTTTCAAACAAGATATTTTATTCTTCCCAAAATTTCAACTGTTCTGCCTGGAGAATTCYTTTGGGGAATTTGAGAATTTGCTGCCACATATCTTCTGACTGTAAAGTGCTGAGGAAAATAACTGAAAAGTAACAGGACTGATCTCCTTCCAAGACATCCAAAGTCAGTGTCTCTCTGTTGCAGAGAAGTAATGTCCTGTTGATAAGGCCACCACGCTCACTGAAGACCTGTGAGTAATTTAGAGTGTTTAGATATTCCAGCCAATGTTCAGCTGGTGATATCCAGTGGAGCTTCAAAATCCCTTTAGGAGACCTATGCTGAGTCACAAAAATTGGAGAACTAGGAGGCGATAAGAACACAGCGTGAATAAAGTGATGATTAAAAAAAAACACACCAGGACAACCTCAAAGACTTTCCTTGATCTTGGACTGCAATACTTAAGAATGTAATTTCAAACTTGCCCCCAGCTGAATGTATTTTTGTTTCTTTCTTCCACCTCTCCCAAAACAATGACAGATAAATAGATAAATGCAATGATGAGGAAAACAAAAAAAAAAAAGACAACAAAGATGAAGGGATGAGGTCATCCAAACAATCCTCCTGCTCAAGACAGTGGGTAGTGTGGAAAAGTCGCCCATGCAGCAGTTGTGTGGGGTGAATTCAGGGAGGAGCCAGTAGAGTGTGGCATTACAGGGGCACCATCAGTGTGACTGTGAGCTGACAGGACTCTGCATCAACGACTTAGAGCAAAGGGTTTTGTCTGGGAAATGCTGCTTTTTGCCCTCAGGAAGCCCAGACATTTTTGTAGAGCTGCTGACAGTGGTAAAGATACCTTCTTCATCCCCAGTAGCAACGTGATAAAAAGATCGAAGTTTGGTGAAAACAATCAAGTACATGAAGGGCAGACCCTGTGCAACCTACACCTGGAGTAGATAACAAACTCTGAGGGAGAACATTTTATTCCAGCAAGGCTCATGATGATGTATGAAACCACCACAGATTACACTCAGTGATGTCTGGGGAGTGATTTGATGTTTATGGTTAACCCTAACATTGCTTTTGTTTATAGACACTATTTCTAGAGTAATTTTATCTTGCATGGCTTTTATGGAAACAAAAATTATCAGGCTACAGCTTTTATAGAACAGAGGGTGACATGGGTTTGATTTACACTTCATTATAAACCAGTCCTACAAATATTGCTCAGGTGCATCATTCTTGTTTTCCTGGTGAAATGCACAAAGTAAGTGAGATACTTTTGAGCTTGGGTATTTGAACTGGAATCCATGTCAGACTCACCTAGTAGCTCTATGGTTGTGCAATCCTTAGGGATCAGAACCTTTTGCTTGGAAAACTCCCTCCAKGAGCAGGTCGKTTCCTCTGTGTTGTTYACYCCTTAACTYTTACCCATCAGGGCRCTRATCTTACAGCCTCCCTTTAAAAATTGAAAATTATTATGCTTATTTTCACCCTTGAGTATCTCATATGCTTTGAAATTACAATGAGGGAKACAGATTAACCACAGCAATACACCAAAGTGAAATGGGAGGGAGCACAAAATTGAGAATAGTCTGCATAGTGCTATGGGGTTGGTTCCCCCGATCCCTGGGGTCCCAGAGTTTTTTCCAGGTACAGACCTCTGTACCCCACCCCAGTGAAGTTCTGAGGAGCACAATATAGCTGTAGGGAGTAATTAGGTTTAAATCCAATCTGTGTAGATGGGAAGCTYCTAAGGAGAGCTTTGAGCCTCACAGAGTCCAAAGGATTTCCAGGAAAGTCCATTCCCAAATTGCCCATCTGTCTAACTGTCAACACTCTTGAAGAAGCATCCAGAAAACCTATATGAATCATCATACGAGCTGCAGTCAGGCCTACAGCGACAGTAAAGTCCATAAGGAAAAAAAAAAAGCAAACTTTTACTTTTCAAGGAAAGTGATTAATTTCCACACAACTGTTCAAAGCAAGAAGAAAAAAAAAAAACCTGTATTTTACAATTTTGCCAACTTCTTAACAAAAACATCTTTCCAGAATGAAAAAGCAGTTTTCCTGCTGGGAATAAATTCCCTTTGGTTTTCCACAAGCATTATAAGGAGAAAAGATGAAATGATTGTTTTATTTTTTTTAACGAAAAGCTGTAAAAATGGTGTTTTCCATCTGCTTTACCAGAGGTGAGAATTTGTTGCTCTGCACATCACTTTGGTGGCTACTGAGGGAGTCAGAAGGAGACCATTTGGCTGCCTTGCTTTACTGTGGATGCTGCTTCCGTCTCTAAAGTGGTTCTGGCAGCTGCCAGTGCAAGGGCAGCAGCCATCTGTGAGCATYGGGTGGGACAGCAGCACCAGCTCTCGCCCTGCAGCCCTGCCAGCCTTGCCCTGGGCTCTGGGGGGGTACTGCTGCTCCACTCRCTCCTCATCACTCACCAGCCCAGCWGCTGGGCCAGTCCTGTCACCAGCARYCATTAGGGACCACCTCTGAGAGGTCCATTTGGGAAATCCACACCTCTCAGATGGATCAGAACCAGCTCCATACCCATCATGCAAGAGAATCATGCAAAAAGTAGCTCCCAACACCAAAATGAGGTGCTCCAAACAGCAGTTCTTTCTGCCTGGAGCAGTGGGATCTCCTAGCAGCAACCCCATCATCACTGCAGGATTCTACAGATGTTGTGGAGAAACACAGCCCTGTGGAGGGCTTGCTGGAAACTTCTGGTCCTGTCTGGAAGCATCACTGTCAAACAAAAGTGAAGCAYCAGAGCTGAACTACTGTCCCACACTGCACAGCTGTTAAACCCCTTTACTGTGACCTGGACACTCAGGAATCGTTATTTATTCTCTTTGCTGTTTCTCATATTTAGAAAGAGGCTCTGTCTTCGTGGTGTCTGGCATTGCTGGGGTTTGTTATCTCTGGAGTAACCACAGGGTTGAGGAAGAGCAGGGGCTCCTGCTTGACTCCAATGAGCTGATGGAAAACAACCCACACTGGSAGTGGGCACTGTAAAATGTCAGCATGGCATTTCTGAAAGCCTGGATGTTATCTGAAAGGAACCTCTTGACTTCTTCCAAAGGTARTGCTTCCTAGTGGGAAGTTTCACTCCTGATTTATGGCCCATGGTCTCACCTCTGTGAGTGGACGAGGAGAGCGTGTATTTAGGTCCATCTGACCCCACATTTCTGTTTGGGTGTTGGCACATTGAGAGGAAGACCATAGAGTTTCACTTTTGCAGTTGCTTGAGCATTCATAAAGTTGGGATCAGGGAGGAAAACAATTCCTCAAGCAAGGAATCCTGGAATTAACTGAAGAAAATTCTTCTGATCGTGAAAAGTGCAGGAGGTGAGCGTTTCTGGTTGCTGTTAGCATGCAGCAAATTGAGGTATTGTAGTTTTATCTGTTACCAGAAAAGCCCAAAAAAAAAAAAAAAAAAAAAAAAAAGTAGCAGCCCCACCGTCTCATTTTTAACAAGGACCAGCTGAAAAATGAAGGCAAGCAGCACACAGACCATCTTATGTCTGCCAATTCATTTCCTGGCCCTGGAAGAAAAAAAAAAAGAAAAGGAGAAAAAAATCCTCTTGTTTCCTCTCATGCAGGCCAAATATGGCAAAGCACCAGGGGAATTCTGAATGGAATCAATTGCACTTGTTACTAACTGAGTTTTCTTTTATTCTTATATTACCAAGGCCTGGATATTCAGCTGCAAGCAATTATAATGAAGAGTTACTGAGTAATGGTTTCCAGATTGCTCCATGATGGGGCATTAATTGAAAGGGACAATTTAAGAGCTTAGGCCATGTAAATGCATTTCTTATTCTGTCAGATCGAGAAATTTCTGYGTACAAGAGGCTGAAATGCTCAGAACTGATAAAGACTTAATAGTAGCCACTTAAATGAACATTTGGAAAAGGGATTTTACATTTAAGGGATCAAGAATAATTAAAATAAAGTAGAGAGTCAGGGTTTTATTAGGAGTCAGAATGTGAATGTTATCAGCAGCCTGGTAATTCTGTGTGGAGTTACACGAGATTTCCACAGGGGAGGGTGGCAAGAAGGTTTGGTTTCCTATCCCTCTGTCTGATCTCACATCAGCCCTTGAAACTCCTGAGTGAAAGGCCTTATTGAGTCCCAAAGAATCAAAGGCAAAATTCCCTATAAAGTTAGCAGGATGAGTGCAGAAAGATAACATTACATTCCTGAATATCTGCCCTTTTCTAAATGTCACTTAAGTGCTTCCATACTGAAGAGCCGATTCCTAATATAACAATTAGCTCCAAGTATGACAGTGGATAAATGAGATTTTAAATTCTACTATAGCCAAGCAAACATAAATGAAAAATATCCCTTGGAAGCTACTAAAATCCAGGATTTTTTGTTGCAGTGAAGGGATGAATTCCTGGAATTTGCAAGCTATCCAAGCAATACTATTCTCATGATATAACTGATGTTTCACAGGTTTTATATAAATATTTGTCTGCACTTAACTATGAAATCAGGCTTGTTTTTTTTTCCTTCCTTGGATATTTTATTGCCTTAGCTATTTGTCTAGATAATAAATGCAAAATGCATTTAACCCAGATTAGTGAGTCTTCCTWACTATTCATAAATTCATATTAAACAACAAGTTACTACTAATAAAGAGAAATGTTTCCTTTCCTAAAACATTCAGTCACTTACAGTAATAATTCTGGTGAGAGGTGGGAG
The DNA here is from genome assembly GCF_030028575.1 of Malurus melanocephalus. Lineage (NCBI taxonomy): Eukaryota > Metazoa > Chordata > Aves > Passeriformes > Maluridae > Malurus > Malurus melanocephalus. The sequence continues at coordinate 914,622 of NW_026623285.1, forward strand.
AAGGGAGTTTATGTCTCAGACATTTGCCATTATGTAGCTTGAACAGATGGAAGCCCAGCCACTTGTGATTAAATCACTGGAATGAAGATGGACACCAGTGGAATGGTGGTTCATCATTTGACCAATCCTACTGGAAGAGGAACCCCTCTGAAGCAATCCACAGCGTGCCAGAGAGCTATTAGTAAGATGCCTGGGGTTGAAAATATAAACACCTCGAAAGTGGGTGGTCAGTTGGGGTCAGGCTTAGGGTTGATTCACAGGCACTAAATTAATCTGTAAAAAGGGATGTTGCTTGTCTGCAGTCTGGGAAGGAGGGAAACACRCTCTGTGCCAGYTGTTTGGCTCTTACAAATGAGCAGKCCAGGCAAGAGGCTGCATTTCACCACCTGATGCAAGAGCAAACTGAAAATGGKGGCAGAAATTAAATAGTTGCCCTGTTYGACCACGTAGCAAAATCCTTTGTGTTTCCCTGAAGCACTTTCTCATGGAGCCCCTCTTCCCTTCCAGTGCCCTGTCTGTCACTGGTGACCTTCCCTTCCAGGGTTACCTAGCTCAGAGTGACAGGGGAATCCTGCTGACCCAGGAGCACCTGCAGAGGCTGTGTCCAGCCACGTGGGACCTGGCAGGGCTGGAGCCACCACTCCCTGCTCCAGTCCTGGATCCTCAGTTGGTGAGGATCACCAGCTGGTTGCTCTTCTCAGAATGGCTKCAAGATGTGATTCAAGATTGGGATGAGATGCATCCAATGCACCTTTGTTGCTGGCATGGTAAAGAGTTAGGATGGTCCTCCAGAAGAACAGCCCTGCAGGTGAAGCAAAGCCAGGCATTTTCACGCTGTAAATTCTACAGAAACCTGGCAGGGGCCAGGACTACAGCTACAGCTGAAACAGAAGATGCCTGATAAAATGGCCCTTGTTTCCCTGCAGGATTCACATGTGGCAGGTGCTGAAGGGAAGGGATTGGGAGCCCTGGCTGAGTGGTTACTGRCAGGACCACAGGACCAGGGGACCATTCACTCGCCAGCAAAAGAAATTACTGCCCCACATCTCCATTGATCACTCAGCCTGGCAGTTCCACCTCAGGGTCTCCATCCCAGTTCTGCTGYTTCCCTGCCTCCTCCCAGCTCAAGCTCCTCGACATGGCAAAATCCACAATTCCCTGCACTGCTGGGAAGCCCTAAGWGAGCCCTGTGGAAGATGCATGCAGCAGCCCTGTCAGAGGGCAGTGAGATAGACAAAATAACCCCCAGTATACCCCATACACAGATGCATCCAGGTCTCTGCACCTGGGTGTGCACTGGGTTGTCTCCCTGGGAGCTGCATGTTTGGTCTTTTTGGCCTCTCTGCTTCTCCCTCTGGCACTGGAAGTTCCTGACATGGTGAAGGTCCTTAATCAGCACCACAGATGGTGTGAGAGAAAAATCTGGGAAATGCAGGGCAAGAGGCAGGCTGGCCTTCTTTGGGGTCAAAAGAATAAGGCAGTGTGGCTAATCAAATATATCTGTATTCAACTAGTACCTGGAGATGAAAGGGTGTATGCACTGCGTCACAGAAGCCACAGAAAAGCAGGTTACTTCAGAACAGGCTTTCCCTACTCCCCTCAAAAAAAAATGTATTTATGTTCAGTAGGAAAGCTTCTCCTTAAATTGATGCCATGGTTTCATCTGTTGACTAGTACACTTAGACCCAGAATTGCTCCAGTCTACAAGTAGTTAGAAATTCATCCAGCAAACCCACACATATAGAAATTTTTTTCCCTGCTTTACTATTAAAAGCATGGAAATACATTGTTTGGGAATAAATAACGGCATAATTAAAAATAGCTTGTGGGAGACCTGAGGTGGGGGTGGGGAGTAACAGTTCTTGTTTATCAGTTTAGGTTTCACCCCCAAGTCCAGCTCCACTTTGAAATGCAACATGTCATTAAGGAATTTGTAGTTACAAAGTACAGACACTTGCTCCTGACAGTAAGCATGGCCACTTCTGTTCACAGAGTGAAACCACAACCGCTCCTTCCACCTTCCCCCTGCTCCAAAACAACAAAAAAAAAAACCTGATTAACAGCCAGGATCAATATGGCAGCCAACCAAAACACTATCCAAYGTAAAGTTTGGTCAAGCTATAAAACTGCCAGCAAAAAACCCAGGAGCAAAGCTGGCCGCTGAATTTTTAAGTTTAGAATAATAGTTAACCCAGAGAAATATGAATCTGATAACCACTAAGGAGGGAGTCTGGGATTTTCATTAGTCACTTGCATGGAGGGGTTGGTGTTGCTGGTGGGAGGTGGGATGCATAACCACATGGTGGTGAAATGTAAAAAAAGGGGCAGAATGGTTCAAATCCTGCGAAGGAAAAGGGAGGGGGAAAGTGTATTTTTTTTTAAAGGCAATTTTACATTAAGTCACACAAGCAGTTGAAAGACTCACTGTTGTTGCAAGTTCTAGGCTAGGCCAGTGTGATATGGAATAAAAGTTCTTCTGTTTGTGAAAGGAGAATGGATGTGTGCTCGGTGCCCACAGAATTTAATGGAGTGTACACAAGGTAATTTTTCCCTCAACTACTCACCATTCAATTTATTTATTTTTTTTTWATAAGGAAAAGCCTGYGACCCCATCATATAAGGAAAAGTCAAATGCCTCAAGGTAAATCAAATAATTAGAGGGATATTTCCTTTGCTATAAAAATTTCTCTAAGAAAGAAAACAAACTAAAAAAAATAAAACCACCACAAAAAAACCCTCAAGCCTCCAAAAAACTTGGAGGTGTTTTTTTTCTGGTTGAAAGGATCATTGCATAATTGGCCCTTATGCATCTTAACTTTGTGACACTCAGGTTTTAGTCATGCTTAGCCTTTCTGAAAAATGGCAGTAGTAATAACAGCAGTGGCAGATTTAACGACAAGCAGACGGGACGTTGCCTCACGGTCCTTCTCTGTAATGAGCACAGGTTATTTTGGTTGCTATTTTCTGCTCTGCAGAGGACTTGAAAGCAGTTATACATAACTCCTGGCACCAGTCCCATACCTGAAATAGTATTTCCAATRTAGCCAAATATAAACTGCTCACCTAGGCAGGATTTAATTCATTGTCTACCTGCAGCATGTGTGTGGACAGATGTGGAGATGGAAGTACAGATGTTTGTTTTCTATGCATCTGCATATCTTTCACTTGGTCATCACACACTAGTGATAGGGAATGTGATTGTTATCTGTGATTTTTGCAGTGAACCACAGAAGTCCTCTCTTCTTCATGTTACACAGCATAGTGCCAGACTGTTTATGCACCATTTCCTAAAGCTCTAAAACTTGGCTCTGGTATTTAAAGGCCAAAGCACAAGCTGCTTTTAGTGTAACAAAGCTGATGAAATCTTTTTATTGAGGCTCTTTAGCTACACTTTGAGGGTTTCTTTAAAAATAAAATCCATTCACACATAATTAGTGAGATATTTTTCTTGAGGGAAAAAAGGGGAAAGCGTAATATGCTATATTGGGGGGAATCAAATAAATTTTTTTTGTGTGTGTGAATTATATTTTATATAGTTYTCTTTATAAAATTTGACCTCAGTGGAAGTCAGGAAGAGCAAAGTAGGAACTAACACRTTACACATTTTGGATAATACGCTGTGTGCGGGTCAGTTGTGCTGGTACACTSTGTGTTTGTGCAGCTCAGAGGAACCATCAGTTCCCTCTCACCTCAGACATCCTCAAAGGCAGTTGCAAACAGATCCCCAGATTCCTGAAGATCCCATTATTTGATAGTTGGGTGCTAGATAAAAATGCCTGTACAACCTGCTTTTACCTCATTTTATCTGTTTTGTAAGGACAAGGGTAACTTGCACAAGAGGCAATTGGTTCTGAGTAACCAAACCTGCATAGACCACTGAATTTGGATTGGTTGGATATAACCTGAAGGTTCTGAGGTTTCTGTGTAACCTCTTGTGGTATTAATTCATGCAAATAGTTCAATTTTTGTAGAAAATTGATGAAAACCTTTTCTACAACATTTTCAAGGCCATCCTGTGAAATTTAACAAAGTCACATTATGAGCTGTTCCACATTAGTTTACAGATCCTACTCATCCTCTACTCAGTGCCAGAGTATTTTTGGTAAAGTGGTGGACAGTGGTTTCTGTGCCAATACAGTATCTCATGGCTTTACAGATGCAACAGGAATTTAAGGTGTACAGGATGAAACTGCAGGGCTGATGACAAAACCTTGACCATAATAACTGCAGTCACCACAGGCAACACTCCAGGAAGAGTGATAAAAGCAGGAAAAAGTGGAATATGTCCCAGGAAAATGACTCATCTGACTCTGTACTTCTCACYTAGCCTGACACAGAATGCAGGAAGGACAAACCAAATCCTGGTTTGTCCAGTATCATGTCATACATTTGAGTACTATCATGTCATTCATGTCACACTACCTTGTTTTTCCTGTCAAACTCTGCTCTCAAGCCCACGGATACTTTGCAAGGACAATGTTCTTTCCTAGAATATTTGTATCCCACTGAAGGCTTTCAGAGTAGAGCTGTGACATTTACACTGGCGGCTACAGAGATGTGAACATGTTTCTGTCAAAAGTCTGCTGGAGATGATCCGTGTTATACATTGTTCTTTATTATTAAGAAACAGAAATAAATAAGACATCAGGTGAATGTTTTGTTCTTTCACATCAGTGGGGGAAATGCACCAGAATGAAAGGACTACCAATATCAAGGCCTAATAATTAAAAAATAGCAATTATAGTATAAACGCATTTGTCTGTCTAGTGATACTTTACAGTGAGGCTGCTAAGGCAGCTGAGAGAGAGGCAGTGGTCAAGGTTGGGGCATCCTGTAGCAGATGGTGACCAAGCTGGCCTGTGGCCAAGCTACATGTCTTCCTTAGAGGCTATGGAACATCTTCRAGGTGCATATGTTCATCACCATTCTGTGAGAGTTAGGCACAAGTAAATCCAAAGATTTGCAGAAATTTTAGGGTAGGTCTCTGATCATGCAAGAAAGTCTGRGTGAAATTATCCGTTATTATATCAGGGGAAAAAAATTTTCAAAGCAGTTTGGAAAATATCTGCACTACTATCTACAACTGCAGGCAGCAGGGTCACAAAATATGTGAGTTGTGAGTGAACAACTTTCTTGGAAAACACTTGTGGAGGGAAGTCATTCCACCCCACCTCCCAGAAAACCTGACACTTGGATGGTCTCTTATCAAATAAAACCCAAAGCAGCTGAAAGCTGGAAAGACTGAGCTGAACACAAACTTCTGCTAGACCTACTGGAAACTGTCACCTGGCTGAAGATAACTTTATAGGGGCATTTCCAACCCACATATACTCACATACTGGATACCCTGGGGCCAATTCTCAAAAAGTGCACCAAGAATCTGCAAGGGTGGATCACCAAGTGCAAACTGAAGTTTATTTTGTAGGTGTTTGCAAAGCAAGACCCAAACACAGCTCACTAAATGCTSTTCATGAAAAACTCACCATGCTGTGATTACAGTTCACCTCCCACAAGTATTAAACCAAAAGAGCACCAAGAGAGGCTGTTTTGCTTTCTGTAACCTGCTTAACTGTCAAGGAATTTGCCAAATATGCTTTGCAGWCTTGACATGCCAACAAAGGCCTTTTAATTTTTGTTCCAGTTGAAGTCTGATGCTAGCTATGTGATACTTTGCATGGAGTCATCATATTTTCTTCCTTACATACGTTTTATTCCTGCATAAGCTTCATTAAATCGAGAGTTTGGTGAGCTTTCTCTTTTAAGCCTTGAAGTTTGCAGGTTTTTTTGACAAGTGCTCTACACTTGAGAGCATGTTTTATAGTTTGACAGCTTCAGTTCACAAAGATACAACACTAAAATACTGAATTCATCTGGTTTGTTCCATTCATTTCATGATCAGTTAATCAAGCTTGGCAAAAACAACTGAAAAATAAATTTACCAGGAGACRCACACAAGGCAAGCAATTCACATTCTGCAGTTTATTTACCAGTTACCTSTGAACAGTGGCCAGCTAACTTCTACCTAATCCCTAATAAGGTTGCWTTTCCTCCCTTCCATCWAAAACCTAACACTCTGACCTTAATKTGAAGTGATGGATTAATGTTACACATGCTGTTCTTAAACCTCAGTCACCCTCTGCTATGACAGCAGGATTAGAAGAGAAAGTACGGGCTGGAAGCACCCAGCAGATTCAGTGATTTAATTGTCTGAGCTTCTGGTATGCAGGCTTAACTTTGGTTTAAATAATGTCTTTTTCCCATCAAAAGATGTCTGTTTGAAATTAATTCCTTTCACTGAAACCCCTAGTTTTTAAGATACTTTATTCATGACAGAGGTGCTTGTTTGCCTTAACGYTCCCCAAACATTAATCTGAAGCTCTTTGCTGTGGCCACTTCCTGCATCTTGTTTTGGAGATGTCTTGATCAATTAGTGCAATGTCACAGTTACATGTAGTTATTGTACCTCCAGCTGCAAGCTGTTAATAATAAACTCACCCACAGGACAAACCTGCCATATGGTTGATGGTCAAGCAAGGCTAAAATATGCATTAGGAAAAAAAAATTCAACTGTCAACATGAAGCTGGATGTGGCTTATTGGATTTGATGTGGGCATCTGACAGCAATGTTTCTTTTAGCAACATTCTGTATTGCAGGTCAGGAATCTACCTACTGTGGAATATTTGTCAGAGGAAGATGAAGAGAAAAAAAAAACAAGGAAACATTTGTGAAATCGGGAAAACAGAGTAGCTTAGTGGTGGCTCATATTTTTTTTTTCCCAAGAGGAAAGGAGGAGTGATTGTTGATCTGAGGCCTTTTTTTTAAGAATTATTTGCTGAACAAAGTTTTGTTCAAGTTTTTTTTTTCTCAATCAGGGGAGATCAGCTGCACAGGACAAGAAAACAAAACATGTTTTTTTCCTTGCAGATCAAAATGTTTTTCATTTCAGATTTAAACTAATAGGATTGTCACAAAACATGAGCTATAAAGGAAAATAGCCAAAGTCTATCTGGTGATAGTTACATTCCTGAATCATAGTTTCCTTGTGCAAGGGAATAACGCAGCATTTGGATATTTTTTGTAACTCTTGAAATGTATTTTAGCCACTCACTGAATGGCACTGGCACAGTTTCTTGTCTTGCTGATCACACTGGTGCAGAAAATACTTCCTTTAGCTTTATAAAAGCAGAAGGTATCACATCATATGGGTATGCCATTTAAAAAAAAGATGAGTCAAAGAATGACATAAAAGCAAAACCAAGCCACTTTTTCCATTGGGAGCCTTCAAGTCCTTCCCCCTGACCTCATCAAAGGTCACCTCCCAGTACCTTCATTTCTGACCTGGTGGGTACACAAACAGTTTTGTTCCACGCTGCTGCCAATTTTATCAATGGGAGCAGAAACCAAACTAATTGCTATTCTAAGAGCAATCATGCAATGAAGACCTTATTAAAARTCCCAGAGTCCTATTTACATGCAGAAAGACTTGATTTGATTAGTTAGTAATTAGAAGCACCCTGTTAATMATGCAATTTAAAAGGGATAGCTGGGAGTCACGGCTCCTAGGAGAATTCTCTAATATATGGGATAGCATTATTTTTATTAGTCTTTGTTATTAAAGCCTTGTTCTAGCAAACACTTCTGCAGGTTCTCAACTTTAACACACGTGACTTCTCTCTCTGACTTTCCTCAGTCATTCCCAATGTCATGAGCAGAACCCTCTGTTCACATCTTTAAAGGACTGGGCCCAAGAAACAAAAAAATCTCTACTTCAAATCCCCTCCCCCAATTCCCAAATCATATTATTTCCAAATTTATTTTTCTGTGTTGTGTAAAACATAAAAAATAAAGGCAAGCTTTCCTTCTAGTTTGGAGACATTTGACCTTTATTGTGCATGTCACTGGATAAGCAAAAGTGCTGTGGTCCAAACCTCAGAACTTCAGCAGATGGTCTAAAACCCGTAGCATTAAAATGCTTTCCTTCTAAACAGGATTTGGCATTAGGTGAATGGCTTTTTCACTCTTTAAATGCAGTCTAATATTCAAGCCAGGCCAGGTATTCAGCTGACTATCTTCTGGGGTTGGTGTGTGCTGTGTGTTCAAAAAATGGTTTCTTTTTTAGCCACAAACTTACCTTGAGGAGCTTGGTATTCTGTTACCAAAAACAACCTTTTGGATATTTTCTGGATTTAGAAATATTTTTGGTGAAAATAAAATGTCTAGATTAATCAGGCATTTTTTTCATGGTTTAAGAACATAGAGTACTAATCAAGACTGGGGATTTAAACGGATTTTGAGTCCATAGGCCACCAGCTATTTCTGTGCGTTATTCCTGCAGGATCTTTATGTTAGAATGTTTTTTTCTTCCAGCTACCTAAATTCGTACAGAGGCATAAACAGCAAAGAAATCTCCCCATTAATAGGACTTGGGATTATGTCAATTAGCAAGGAAATCCTCAAAGTGAAGAAATGAAATGTTCAGGAGATGGGGAGAAAGAAGCTTTTTGATGTAGTGCAARGTACAAAGTCAAGAGCAAATGGAAAAGATAAGTTAGGGGTATAGTGAAGACTGAGAAGAGACTGGACTATCATGAGAAAAAGTATTGTGTGAGCTGAACAAATCTGAAACCAGTGGAGTCTTAGAAGAGGGAATTAATCCAGATCTATAATATAAAATTCTTTCTTGCTATTTCAAACAAAATAAGCATGCTTACTTTGATCTCAGAATGTTAATCAAATGCACCAATTCTTGGTAGCACACTTATGAGCCATCACTGACATTACCAGCTCCATGTCTATACACAGTAACACACCTGTAAATCACCATTTCCTTGTTGTTGATTCGTGGTTTGTCAATATTTCATCCTACCTGTTCTGTGTGAAGGAAGMGTGTGTCTGTAACACATCTGAATCTTCATGATAGCCCTCCTTCAGGTGTTACACAAACATTTTCTGTGGCTTTCTGGGCCACCCATCTATTAAATGTCCTGCCACTCGTCTGTTTTACATGATGTCAGCTCGTGATCTGGCTTTTTTTACTCTGTTACCAAATCCTGACTTCTTAAAACATTAAATAAAATGTTTCTTTCAGGGTTAATTATTTTGGAGTGTGACAGAAACCAGCACCCATAAAGTTTGTTGACATAAAAAGAGTAGATGTGAAAATAAAAATGTATGCATGTCCACACTGAGCTCCTGAGCTAATGCATTGAGTTTCAGATCTTGACAGAAACTTGGACTCCATCAGTCTTGACTCTGTTTAAGTGACAGGATGGCTGGCAGCACTCACCAGTGCTTGCAGGATGTACTAATATTTACAAGCAAAAGAAGGTCTCTGGCTTTGTTGAAATAACACCACTTTCTTAATTTGACTGCTGCTCCATAGCAGACCTTAACAAACAGCTACCAAGGGAGGAGGTAAAGGACTGAGCTTTCATCAAATGCTAATGTTTACCTTAAACTGAAAAAGTCACAATTATATTAAACAGATTTCTGAGGGCAAAGTATAAATAATGATATCATTCTTCTGGAATATCATGCTCAGGATGACAATGTAAACACCGAGGAGTTCCAAAAGCAAAATGCTGGAAGGGAAAAAAATATATTGGACAAGATTTCCTCAYATAAACAATTAAAAAATGCTTGCAAGTTTCCTGCCTGGTACTGAGGTGTRCAATTGTATGTTGTATGAGGGGAGATGTGGAAGTGGATCTGGCATTTCCCTTTGACTAGCTAAGGTGGGGGAGTTGCAAAGTTTAAATCCATTTTCTACCTTGGATCCAAAGAGAAATTTAACTTCACACTACCATTTCTGCTTAATCTTTGAAATAAGCATGTAAAATATATAGGATTAATGTATTTGTTTTACACTGAATAGCATTTCCATTCATCTGAAAGGATGACTGTGTTCCCTGGTGAAATGCTGTGGGATTTAGTTTCATACGCTCCTATCTGTGTTTCTGTATGCATCTGCATTGAACAGGTTATCAGTATACACAATTGGTGTAAATTACATTTTGCTGTCATAAAAGATATAATTTATTCAAAGCATTTGCATGACCTCCATCTATAGAGTGATTCACAATTTGTAAATCAACTGCTGTCTTCACCATCCTGTGCAGTAAAGAAATCAAAAGAAGGAAACAAAACTGAAGAATCTGTGTGGGTTTGCCCAAGTTATACAGCAACATGTACAGTTACATCCAGATTACAAGCATATATATAAACTATCCCAAAGAATATCTTAGTGAAAAGCAGCTCTATAGAAATAAAAATTATGTTGTTTTTTATGTTAATGGTCCAGCTTAATTTTCAACTCACACAAATATAGGCAGGACTACTGATATCACTGGAATTCTCTCCACTGTAACCAGCATGAATTTGGATTTTGATTCCAGAGGGAAATTTTACACTGRAAGCATTTGATTTCAATACATRTTAAGATGGRAAAAGTCTCAGAAAGTGTGCTTCTKCARTAAYATAWAATAACAGAAAATAAGAGTGGGATAACAAACCAACAAAACCCTACTCACGGTATTTGCAAGGCTCCAGCATGTTGTGTATAATTGGAAACATGTACTGCTAAATAATATCATCAAATACGTTTTCAACTGCCATTTATAGCAAAACAGTTAGAGAAAACTTCTGCTTTTCCATGAGGAGAAATCAGACAGAGGAAGAGGCACAGCCCAGGCAAGGGAAGAGTGTGATGCAGGACTGTAGGGCCCTGTCCCAATGCCCCAATGAAGATCCCAGGAGAAGCACAACATCAATGGGTACTTTGTTTTCCACATTTCCACTCACAGCCAGGCAKCAAGGCTCTTCCCAGAGTTCAGGTTTTAATGCTTTCTCTACTAGGAAAGAAATCTGCCAGTGGAAAGGATGCGATCTGGGTGTTGAGGTGTTCAGCCAAACATGAAATACRCATCCTGAGGAATGAAATAATGAAGCTATCGCTGCTGCTGGGCATGACATCCACAAGTTATTAATCTCACTGGGTGTTGCCAAATACAAATTACAGAAKTTCCATCCTTCAGGTGGAGGGGATTTAAGATTCCAAGTCTTCGATGTCATATAATACACAACTTTAGCGTGCATACTTAAATTATAAAATATTTCCTTGTTCACTTTATCAGGTTTCACACACTGTAAGCCTAATGTTCATCTGAGCTTTTTTTCTGTTTTCCACTGACAAGTGGTARCAGCTTCAATGCAAAATTCCATGAAATCTCTTAAGCCTTTGGAAAACCACCCCCAAGGAAATCTTGGACATTCCATTGTACAAACATTTAAAAATATTACCTCTGGATAGGTAGAGGAGAGATTGCTGCCACTGGCACACCCTCACAAAACAAATACGACACAGATGCCACACACAGGGACAAATGCTTGACCACAGCAAACTATCACCCTGTACTATTGACTAAATTGTGTCACCAGGACCTCTGGAAAGCACATCATTTTCAAGCGGGTATGCTTGAATTTAGATTGTTATGTTTCTCAACTCTGAAATTGTGAATCAGGATAATGAGCAGAATTTGACTTTCACAGAGGTTTGTGGCACATTCAAGGTCTTAACCACACTTTGGATGGCMTTCCAAATGCATCATCACTTGCATCTTTCCCTAACACGGAACAGCATTTTTATTTGTGAAATTCTCTAATTTCTTCACTTTCCCCTGACTGGAAGAGTGCTGAGTGCCAAAACGACTTCCAGTGAATATTAAAGACCTTGAGAAATTTCTATAAAAGAAACAACATATTTGAGTTTTATTTATGTTTTCTTGATGGTATTTTCAGGTAGATTTTTTTTGCATCTTGCATCTTATTTGGGGTCACCATAGGGAACTTCTGCTCCTTTCCAGGAGAGTCTTGACAGAAGCTATTACAGCATGAATTTAAAGGGGCTTTAACATGTGGTCTTTCAGCAACCCTCTACTGTATATCTAGCTCTTTCCACTATAGTGTTACAGCAGATGTAGATGTGGAAAAGACTCACTTTTTCCCTTCTGCTTTTTGTAATGTAATTTCAATCCAAATCTTGTCACACTGTGAAGCATCYACAATTCCTGTGGATTTCAACATAGAAATACATTCCCAGTACTTCTCAATATTTCTGAGTTATTTTTGCCAACTTGGAAGCTTGCAGGTTGGTAAATAATATTCCATWTCCTACTAGCCTAACCCAATCTTGCAACCAAAAGGCCTCTTCATGTTTGTACGGCTTTTTTCCCCATAAGTTTTGATGAAGAAAATGATTAGGAAACTAAAAACTGATTCAAWTGGTCCAATACAGTCCATGAATTGRAAGCCTGGCTGCTTCTGTGAAATAAAGAAGAAGGAATTATATTAATATTAAACTTAACTGGTAAGTGGTGTGACTGGCATCAGCACTCCAGCAGCACTGCCTTTCAGATGCAAAATATTTCAAGAAGAGAATAATGCCTCAGTCTGGAACTTCATATGATGCTGCTCCATGTAAAATGTGACACTTCATTATGAAATAAAAAAAAAAAAAAAAAAAAAAAAAAGTGCCATCTTGGTTGAGGCCCATTGTTATTAATTGCTATAAAGCTGACAAGATTCCTTGAGGGCTGCCCAGAGGGCACAGCTGTTTCCATACCCTGGCTGGTTTTTCTGTACATTATGGGATAAGGTCACAGCACCTTTCAGTCCCAGGCAGCTCACCTGTGTCACAAGAGCTGTTGTGTCTGCACTGAAATGACACCGTGGTGACTGCAGGGCAGTGCAAGAAGCTGTCAATGCTTCTTCTCAGATCAAGGCTAAACAGGGACTAATGTAACTTGGGATCTCTAACAAGCAAGTGATGGAGAGTGCAAGTGCTATTCTTAAATGGTTTTAAGTAGCCTTTTAAAATTTTGGTCTATATTGTAATAAAGAGATGGTTTTATTCCACCTTCTAAATAGAGAGTTCCTTCAAAAGAGAAAAAAAACTAGGACTGCTCTCCTGCTTTTTGTCTTTGGCAAAGACCGAACATTACMTTTTCCTCCTCAAACACTGGACTTGCAGTCAGGAAGGAAAAACAACYTTAAAATCCCTTGAGGAGAAAGGAACAGAGCACAAATTTCAATTTTATTGCTGTTAAAAACCTTTTATGCCCCAAACTGAAATATTTGAGTGTCCATAGAACTCCATGTTTGATGATCTTTACTGGATACATATATCTCTATTTATAGAAACATTGTTTAACGGTTCAAGCACTGAATTGCAAAAATTATTCATTCTAAAGTGATAAAAACACACCATTTTCCATTCTAATAAAATATTGAATACCAGCTATAATATAGATTATAGTAGTAATGCCTCTAGTAGTATCTGACAACCCAAAATTGTTTTCATGAATGTCCTGGAGTTAAGGTTAATGCACCAAAGAGCTGTTACTCATCAGTGTGTAATACCAGCTGATATAGGGATAATAATCCTTCCGCAGCAGCACAGGGCAGCAGAGAAATTGATCTTCTGAGATATGAATATAGGCTGTAGCTCACAGGATGCTTCTCTACATACAAGTTTAACTTCCCACCAATGTGTTACTGAAAATTTAAAAAAAAAAAAAAAATTATTAAAACCAAAAAATAGCCCCATCTTTCCCCAAAATAGTTGACAGTAAAACCAAAGTAAAAAAAAAAAAAAAAAAAGATATTATTAAAACCAAAAAATAGCCCCATCTTTCCCCAAAATAGTTGACAGTAAAACCAAAGTTGTAATTCCTGATGTTAATCTTTACACATACTGAAAATCTCTGGCTGGATTCTTTTTCTTGCCCATTTTTAATATCCCACTTCCTGCAACTCCCATCCCAAGCTTGACATCGTAGGACTGCTGTATTCATTAATGTTATACTTGCAACAGGTTTAGAAACAACCTTCATTATTAACAGCAGGATTTATTCTCATTTTACTGGCATACCCTGACAAAGGTCTTGGATTTAATTAMATTTAATTAATTAAAAAGGGTATTTATCTTTAAGCTTGTGCAGATGTAAAGACAATTGTTTTTCTCCAGAGAGGTCAGMTACAAAAATCTCAACTCTAATAATACACTTTGCTAAATTACTCTTCTATTTTCAGCCCAGTGTCATGTCCTTGGTTTTRTTTATCAGATGCTCATCTCCATTGGGTCAGAGCTATCCACAGAATGAAATATTTGGCGTCCCAGTAAGAAAAGGAATGTCTGCACTTCCTTTATGCCCCTCATCTAGGACAGAAAATCAGTCAGTTGTAAAAGTTTATACAAAAGAGTGGCATTTTGCAACACCTTTCTAAAAAGTGACCAAGCTTATATTTTCTTAAGTTTTTCAGGGAATCAACYGAGAAAGTTTGGAGCCACCACCAAGAAAATTCTTTCCCTGTCAGCTAGACTCTGCAGACCTGGAGATGTCAAACTCAATRAGCACATGCTACAGAGTGAGTTATCCTTTGCTTGGTTGTAAGGAGCCCCATCTGCCTTGTCTTAAAGCTGACAGGAGGGTTTCTGTGCCTTATCAGATGCCAGATTCATTACAGGATTGAGGATTTCARGAAAAGACTGCCTTCAGCATAGAGAACAGTCTTTCCAGTATGACAGGGAAAGTAACAAGATTTCAGAATAAACTACATGGGTTTGAGACCAAATAAGAAATAAAATATTTYGAGTTCTCTCTTTACGAAGTAAATACATTAGGCAGAATAGATTTTAGCATTGTTAAGTGAAGAGAGTATCTTCAGKTCCTTTCTAAGAGTCAGGATGACTGTCAAAAGTCCAGTTTCTTCTAGATGTCCAGTGTGGCTTTGAGAAGAATCAGAGTGGTTGCAAAAAGAGAATATTCTCCAAATCATAATTATGGTTTTACTTTAAAGCTGAAATGGTTCTATTAAAAACAAAACAAAAAACAAACAAACAAAMAAAAACAAAACAAACATCAACAAATCCCCCCCTGCAAAAAAAAACCAAAAACAAAACCAAAAATGGAAAGAACTTGTCAAGTTATCTTTTATAACAGTATCTTCTTCAGAGAGGCACCATGAAGGAGTTTCCTAAATTTCCTTAGCAGAACTGTTTGCTTTTCATCTRTCACTGGAGTTGTCTGCAAAATTGCCACTAAAACAAAATTTTTACAACAATTTGGAAAGGATAGGGTTTTTTTTTCTTTGTTCCAACTCATTCTTGCAGGCAGCAGGGTTTATTAATACACAGGTCATTTGCAAGTATGGCTTCTAAATTATTTGGAGAATAACAAAAACTTAGGAAGCATTATTCAAATCGAATGTGAAGTAAGACTTTTCCTGATTTGCTTACAGATTATCTRCTCAAAAGCAGAAGTGGAGGGGAGTCTCACTAGGTGTCTGGGATGAAGGTTTATATAGGAGTCCTGACCCGTTCCTCCTCTCCCTCTCTGCAGATCCACCTTTCCAGCACACTTTGCCGAGCAGTTTTTGCTGCCTGCATCAAATGCCTCTACAGGTTACAATTTAGTGTGGAAAAAACCAATGAGCAAAAAATTAGCCTGGAAAGCTGTCAACTACCTTCAAGAAGCTGCTTACCACAGAGCTCTTTGATAATCGTTCACAGTCCTTACTTAAATACGGGTTGATTACTGCTAACAAATACTAACAGAACAGGACAGGAAATGCCTGTGGGGGTACWTGGTACTACACAGGAGAGCAAGGAAGGAGAGCTCCCACAGTGCCCCAGAGCAAGCAAAAATGGCCACTGCACTGGTTCAAACAAGCTTTTCCAGATGGGAAACTTGTTAATTTAACAGCAGGCATCTGGAGGAAACCTAAGGTRCAGAGATATTAATTACTGCCAAACGTAGCACCACAAACCAAAGTGAAAACAATTGGAGTCATTCAATTTCAGCAGCAACCAGTTTAGCCCAGGAACAGAAAATATGAAAGAGTCTCTTTCAATGGCATGAAAGTTATGCCAATAAATGTGTAGCTGTGGCTATAGCAATGAAAGAAAGGCAAGAACACCGGCCAGCAGCACTACCTGGGGAAGATTTTCAAGGATCCTTGACTGATCAGCACAGATCATTTCCTAGGACTGGACACTATCCATGCCCCTGCTCATATGTTTCCTAAACCATAATATTCTGTTAATAAATGCAAGGAAAGATGATAAACTGGATACAAATCAAATTYTGCTTCTTGAAAGATTCTTGACCGTGATGCTTTCACCTTTGTTCTTTCTTTGTGACTGTGAGATGGCAGAAAAGTATTTGACATCAAAGGCGAAGAGGACAAGCTTCCTCTTGCCTCCTTGAATGCTTTCTCCATCTTCTCTTCCTTCAATTTGCAGCGTCTGAAACTTATTTTGCCAGTGGTCAGGTTCAGCAAATTTTAAGGATGAATGTGAGTGTTGCCTCTCTCACTGCCTGCTCAGCACTCAGGTACTTCTCCAGTTTCCAGCTTCCAYTCCAGCTTCTCTTCAACTTGCTTTGGATTCATGAGAGCACAGTCTGTCTCTTCAGTTGTGAGCATTTTGAGGAGCAGATGGAGGTTTCCTGGGTCTTTGCACAGGACTCTGATTAGATGCACTGGCTCTTACACCTCTGCAAACAAAAAAACAAGAAATACCTTTACAAATGTCCCTATGTAAACATCCTACAGAYAAGGACTCGGACCCTCATCCTTTCCATCTCCCTCTTAGCTCTGTGTCTGCACAGCCAGTTCAAGACACAATCCAAGAAAACTGAGTCTGCCCCAGGTCTTCTTGACAGACTTTGTGGGAGGCTTGGGTCCTCAACCTCATGTATAGCTTTTCCTAGTTAAATGCACTATTACACTTGCTCACCAGGGAATATAATGGGCATGCAGGGATGGAAGTTCCAGCATCAGAAAACTTGCTAGGGAAAAGCTTGCCCATAAGCTGTTGTCAGGCTAGCAGGAGTCAGAGCATTTGAGAGACTGAGAGCCTCTTTGATCTCTATTCCAGCACGGCCTCTAAACTGGATTTTGCTTTGCCTTCACAACAAGAACATTTATTTCAGGGAGCAGGAAAAGGATTGAGGCTACACACCAAAATTTACAGTTTTGCCAAAAAGCAGAAAATCGCTGCAATCCTTTTGCCGATTT
Source organism: Malurus melanocephalus (assembly GCF_030028575.1). Lineage (NCBI taxonomy): Eukaryota > Metazoa > Chordata > Aves > Passeriformes > Maluridae > Malurus > Malurus melanocephalus. Next base: position 931,699 of record NW_026623285.1, read on the forward strand.
AACCTCTATGGGCCATGCCATTAAATCATGGCAGGACAAAACAAAAAAGAGCCTCTTCCCGGACATTTTGGGAAAGCTGAAATTCACATTGCTTTCTGGGGCCCCTCTGTTCTCATCATCCACTCACTGAACTGGAGCCAGTTTCCTGCACCCCACCTTTCCACCAGGCCCATCTGTAGGGAGACCCTTTGCTTACCAGAGGAGYATCTGCTGAGAGAGATGCGTGCTTGGAGTCTGCAGGGCACACAGAAAGAGATAGCAACTTCTCACAGCATTTGCTTCTCACAAAAGGTAAGGAGGGCCAGCCTGAATTTGGCAAATAATAATTTTTAAAGCTAAATAAAACCTGAAGAGCTCCACTGCCTGARAGCTATGGGAACTGCAGCACTATGAATCACCTACTAAATATATRAGCCATCAGAGTCTATGAATGGTAAGAGATGAATGAAGTCTGTGCAGGCTGATGAACCAAACTTTTTATTGCATGCCTATTAAGTTATGTAAACTGGTTTGCTTCTGTGCCTGCTCATGCTATTGACTCTGTCAAAGAAAACACATAAAATGTTGCTGCCATAAATCTTGACAAATCCACAGGATAATCTACTAATACRTCTAAACAAATGAAGATTAGAAAAATACTACTAATACCAAACACTGGAATAATAGACTTCATGCTATTACAGTTGGAAATGTCAGGAATGTTGGGCTTGAGACAACTAGAGATCAATATAGAACAGCAGATCATAATCTATGATACTATGCTCAGCCTCTTCATATCAGTACACCACTAACTTATCTTTTTTTTTTTTTTTAACCAATGAAGCATCCTTTTCCCTATTGCTGAGTGATTTAATATGTGGATGATGTACTCTTTACTAGGTTGTTGTTTAAAATGTTGCCTTCTGATGGTTAATTTTAGCTTCAAGACTCTGAAAAGCTTTTACTCCCAGCTAGGTATCGAGGTTGGAGATTTTTTTTACTCAAATTGTAGATCCATGTCATATCTATTGTAAGTTTGATTGTAAGTATTCATTCTAATAGAATGTAAAATATAGTGAACTATTTCAATTCCAGGTCACTTCTCTTTGTAATTGACTATCAGTGATCTTCATCCACTTGAAGACACAGAAATCACTGAGAATTGCTCAAGATGGAAAAAATACAGTTTCGTATTTTTTGTCAGAGACAAACCCTATTACTAAGGGCATCTACTAATTCCTTGATGAGACCCCATTTTCAATGTCCTCAATAAACTAGAACCAGTTAGGCTGAAATTTTCTGTGCCAGCTCCACATCCAGATTTCTGTTTATTCATAAACTTTATCCACAATGGTCTGGCCACCCGGCAAAAAATGTCCTTGAAAAGAGCCCATACAAGAACCTTAAAAAGCTTTGAAAACCTTTTCCATGAGAAACTATTGCCCACTTAATTTTGCAGAAGAAGACTTAAACATGTCAGGTCTGTCCTGTCTGTCAGGATGTGCCTTAAGAATGCGCTGTAAAAATTTCTAAAGATTTGCCAAGACTTTGGCAAATGGCTCAGTACATTCTGAGATTTTAAGAAGTTGCTGATCATGTCTACTCAGGAGAGAGTTGCAGTCAGTGCAAAATTACTGCAGGAAAYATAATGTCCTTGCTAAACCTGCTGCATCCCTCCAGAGCAGCATGGAGCTGGATGTCCCTCCAGAGCTGGCCAGGAAGGGTGAGCAGAGCCACAGAGGGCAGAGGGACTGAGCAGTGGCAGTGCCCCAAGCAGGGAAGGGACATGGCAGGCACCAAACCTGGCACAGCAAGCAGAGAGAAGTGATCAAGAGAGATGAAACAAAGCAAGGAGAATCATGGCAGAGAGGAATGCCAGCGTATCAAGTCAGGAGAGAATGAATGGATAGGGCCAGATCCCACTGGAGCTAAAATGTAGCCAAGGAGTCCTCCACCTCTGCATTGCTCAGCTGCTAAAGCCGTTAGCAAAGCCTGCTTTCCTCAAGCAGTTCCCAGCTTTACAGTGATCTTTCATATTCTTCCAGTTTAGCTGTGGTGTGCAGCACACACTGACATAGCCCAATGGTACATGGGTTGTACATATATGGGATGCACAGATGCACAAACAAACATTTTGTATTTGAAATGTCACAAAAACAGGAAGAACAGGCATAGCTATCTAAACATCTACATGTTTCTGATCACACAGACATTCTGGAAAGATCAGAACTTTAAAAAAAATACATATAAGGACAAATAAAATAACTTTTTTATTTTTCCATACAAAGATGTAACATTTTTTAACAGCATCATGGCAAAATTATAGGAGCCCTTCTTCTAAGCCCCAGTTTACCAARCTCCCAGTGATACAGATCTCAGAAGAGGGCTTTTATAGCCCATCAGCTCCAAGAAYTAACTGTTGAATATAAAACATTCCTGACTCTGCAGCCTAAGCTTCTGTATTTCCAAAGCCTAGGGGATGCACAGGATTAATTTTAAAATAAAGGCAGTGGATCTGTAGGTCCAGCCATTCACAGAAAGAAAAGAAATGCACTACCTTTAAAAGTCAAGCATCCTACTCTAAACAAACCCCAGAGAAAATGGCTCAGAAAGTTTCTTTCTTAATTTAAAAGTTATGCTCTTACCAGCTAGCTTGCAAAGGACAATTTAAAAGGGCACAAATTTAGATTTTGCTSAACAATAGGTTTACAAAACAGAAAGATCAACAGAAGAACTTCTGTTCATTTTGAACTTAAATTGATCATCATATTTAGTTTGAATTTAAGATAATTCATTACCATTTTTGAACCCCAACAGGAGAATACACAATGAATAGGGATAGGGATAGGGATAGGAATGGGAATAGGAATAGGAATAGGAATAG
>NW_026623285.1:934596-959466 GCF_030028575.1 Malurus melanocephalus
AATAGGAATAGGAATAGGAATAGGAATAGGAATAGGAATGGTATAGGAAGTAAAACTATCAGTCAAGGATCTGCAGCACAACCAACAATACAGAAAAACAACAGCATGCTTGGCATTAAGGTGCAGATAAAGGTACGCCTAAAAGAAAATGTTTATGTACAAACCTTAATGGCATCAGACTCTTTTAATCACTAGAGCTGAAATAATAACAATGCACAACTCTTAATAATTGACAGGTAACTCTTGATCCAAGGACATTTTCCAACCTGTGTAAACTTCAAGGGTACTTTCTTCCAGAACCCAGAGGAAAGAGTAATTTTTGTGCATGTGGATGGCCAGAGTCACTGGAAGCATCAGACTGCCACTGATGCAAAACCTTGGAGGTGCAGGAATGGGGACCAAATAACAGCACTTCTGTGGTGGCCACTGTGACAGTGRAGCAGAAACTGCTGTGTCTTGATGTTGGGCAGGGACTGGGGAAAAGATCCCTCAGGCACCTCATCCCCACTCCAAAGGAATCCCAGAGGGTTCCTGGAGTTGGGTAAGCAGCAGCACCTAAGGATGAATAATGCCTCCAATGAATTTAACCAGAGTTTCTGATGGAGGCTGCTCAGGTTTTTAATCCAACATCGCAACATCACCTCTCCTGATTTTTCATCTTCAGTTCAAATATCGTTCCTTACCAATAGAGAAATATCTTGCTAAATTATTTCTGGAATGTGAGCTATATTGATTAATCATTCCTRGTTTTAATTAAACACTTCTTTTCCCTGATCAGATGGATGAGTTTAATTCACTTTACAAGGAGGCATAATTGCAAGCCTGACTATTTCAGAGAAAGCAACCCACTAAAACAAAGTTCTAATAAATGTTGGATTATGGCCTTTTATAGCATTTAAAATGTTTCTTTTTGGGTCTTATAACACTTCCCTTCAGCAACATACCTAAAAATATTAAAGCYACTATAAAATTTATTAGCTGGAAGCAGAGTATAAATGTATTCCTTCTCTTGCTATGTATGACCCTGCTACTCCCCTGCTTGTTAATAAACAGTTTCCAATCCCATATAAAATGTGGTTGATACATTATTGCATYGCTGATTGTAACTTTTGTCAGCACCTCGGTGACTGACATCACATAATCACTTGTGCATCTGGTTCCTGGCTGAGAAGAATGYAGTTAGATTGGTAGATGTTTTATTTAATTGGCTCTGTACCTGGGCCCTGCTAAATGGCTTGAGGAAAACTGACCTATTGATGTCTGGTCCCCTATAAAATCCGCCACTTCCGATGCAAATGGTTGAGCACGTGAATTTATTTCATTTGCCATCAGTAATGCTGGGAGCAAAATGTGCTTGGTAGGAAACAAACACCAAAACAACATAAATGCAGATGGAGGAAATTTAAACTTTGAATGTAACATCAGAATGGGGGCAACTAATAATTTCAGTAGAAAACATTATTTTGAGAAATGTCAAAACCCTTGGGTAAAAGCTGGAAATAGATGGCAGTCCTTCTTGACATTTTATTTGATTCAACCATCTGCTGAATCTTCATTTTAAAATGCCTAGGACAAGAAACAGCAATCCAGTCACGCCTCATTATTGCCCAACAGGGTCACAGTCACCACTGGTCTTGAAGTAGGCACAGAGGGAAAACTTCAAGTGCTCAGGAGGATGTAGTGGAAAATAGTTTCAGTCCTACAGAATCATCTAAAGTAATATTGAATAATTCCTGTCAGCTTCTAAAACCAATCCTGAGTAAAAAGTAGAAAATTCTGCAGAACTGCAAGAATATCTTTAAAAAAGATCTATAACTTTGTAAGTAGTGTATTATATTTCATCTTTGCTCTTTGAAAAAAGATGTGTCTGAGATTTATTTAAAGAATCTCACTGGGTGTGAAGGAAGAAAGCAATTGCCTGACAGATATTATAGCATGCTGCTTATTGCCTACTAAACTATTGCCTACTAAAATATTATGAGAGAGGGATTTGTTGACCTGCCTACAAACATTTTTATCCCTAAATTTGCACACCACTGTTTTCTTCACCACTGTAGAAGATCATGACTTGAGTTGGCCCCTTAGAAATATTTATCCACTTTTCTGAATCTACCTAGATTTCATTAAAAAAAAATCTTGCAGATTCTTGTTAGTCATCCTAGAAGCTCTGAAAACAGGAAGAAAGACTTTTAACAAGCACATAACAGCAAAAAATTTTTAAAAGTATCCATCTGCTTTCATCAGTACATAATGGCAATGCTCCCACAACCTTTCCAGACCAGCTAGTTCCATACAGCCTACAAAAGCTTCTGTCTCAAACTCTGTTTCCTTCTCCACCAGTGAGCCTTGATCCTTTTTCAACTACTTTTAAAGAAAATATAATATCTATTTTTTAAASACATAGATGACCCCTGATAGGGATTTTCACATCAAGTTGTGTCTCTATCTTCAAGTAGTGCAGACAGTCAAGCCAAGCCTCTTATGAAAAGAAGCACACATTGTTTTCCACCGTCAGGTCACAGCTCTGAGAAGACACTCCCCAGTAAAACTTGAAAAGCAACCCCAAATTCTCTAGGAAGAAGTCTGTCATTGAATCGTGGCAGACTCACTTGCAACCGTGATGAAATATTTTTAACATCTGGAGTGTTTGAAATGATTTCTCTCAAAAACGTCTCAGTTCACTAGAACTACACAGCAAGAAATCAAGTGCTTTTTGGTGGTCAGAAAAATTATGGTATTCCTCCCCACAATTCAGCTCAAATTGCAGATTCCTTTTCAGAAAAGTAAGTTGACTTKTGTCCAGCTGTGGTACATCCATATGAATGCTTTATTGTGTACAATAATCTGTGCCATCTGCTTTGGCTATTGAAAAACTGGTTAGCAATTGTCAAGCTGGCATTTTTGTGAAATACCTCAGCTTTGCTAGTGTGAAACCATAGAATTTGGCTTTTTGTTGCTCTACTGCAGATGAAAATATCAAAATATTTGACAATGGCATTTCCAGAATTGCAAAATTGCCAGATAAAAGATTAGCTTTAAAACCCATGAAAGACTTCTGTCTGCTGGTTTATATATCAGCTTCTAGCTGAGAGTTATTTTTCAGCTTCCTCAGAGTGAWGAAAGTTTGCCAGAAACTTAATGTTATGAAGGAGTTTGGGATGAAACTTTAACCAAGTCTTGCTAACGATCACCTTGAGTATATAAACAGCTTTACTGGTTCCTACTGTCCTGCATCCTTTTTCCCTTTCTTTGCATCATGTGTATCACAATTATTTTTCACTTATTTTTGGCCTTTTTGTTTCTGGTAACCACAAGACACCACACTGCTTTGTAGAACAATTTCCTTCACCATTCCTTGGATGTTCTACGAAAAGAAAAAGCAAAAAATTTAATAATCTTGGAAATTATATACCACATCTTAAGCATGWATCTATTGGAGACAAAGGACTAGAAAGGGGTAACTTGCAGGAAGAATAATGACAAAAAGGCATGYCACTCAAATTTTTGAGAGTTAATGCAAGGAACAATTGCTTGCATGATATCCATCAGTGAAAGACAACACAAAAAAACCCAAGCCCATATTTTATTAAAAAGTGTATAGAAGATCCAGCTCTGAAGAACCATTTTCTGACTCTGCATCAAGCAGCTCTCCCTTCTCTATTATCTGATTTTTCATCCTAATGCATTCAATAAAAAGGCCAGGTTTACACATCAAGTCTTACTTCCCTTTTGTTTCCCTGTGATATTTCCTGATGCTTGTATCCACATGAAGTATCCCTTAAAGCTTTCCTGATTAGAATTCTTTCAGTGGGAGCTTGCAAGAGCAGCAGTATTTACACCTAGGATGATCTTAGTTTCTTACATATGCGTAATAAACTCAATTACCTGCATGCAGTTGCTGTATGAAAGGAAAAAGGCTCTTCTATCAAATTTGTCTTGCAAACACGGCAAAGAATGATTCTATCCCATTTCCTGCAAATATTGCTGTGCTTTCCTAAGAGATGCTCCATTTATCTTAGATGAAGCAGCAACAAGAAGTGCTCATATTTTTTTCAAAATTTCACAATACTTGGTAGGTCTGAGATCCTCAGCTGCTGGAGGCCATCAGTCAGGACAGAATGGACCTGTCCTAGTGCAGCACTTGCTGGAAGGCAAGTGAGTACACACAGGCAGGACCTACAAAAGCAAAGCAAGCACAAAAGACTCCTTGTGTCCTGTGGAGGGTACAGTAAATGAGAAGAACAAGCCCTCAGAGACCAGTTCACTCACCCAGCATGCCTGCCTCTGCAGGAGTGTTAATTCACAGTCTGAGAGCCCATGCTACTTAGCTAACAGCTTCGCCTCCACCTTCTTACACCCTCCCTTCCAGTGTTTATATACAGGATTTTGAGGTAACAGGGCTTCTTGTACTTGTACATGCTAGACATGATAAAAGATAAAATCCAAGTAGGGCCCTAAGTGTACAAGATTGTGATTAGCAATGGTGAGAGCCTCTGCACTGCTGTGTGTCCAGGGGGATATTCCCTGAGGCAACAGCAATGGTTTTGGAGCCCAAAAAGACCGCCTGTAATTTGTTGTGCACTCAAAGTTGAAGTGAGCAGGGGTATCTTATTTTTGCACTTCTCATCAGAAAGCTTCAAAGGAAGGGTCTCTGTAATTCCTTCATTATAGCTAGGACAATCAAAAGTTTTTTGTCAAWCCCCTGCCCCTATGATACTGAATTGTTCCTTTGAGTAGTCAATTAAAACCTGCATTCCCTTGCATGTTTCATAATCTCTGTGGCATTTTTTTTTACCTATTCAGGAGCTGTGTCACAGTCTTACTGTGATCACTCAGGACATCACACCCTGACCTGCTCTTTCACGTCTGCTGTTTCCATGGTACCATGGTGGTGTTTCGCTTCCAGCTAGCAGATGTGGCTCAGTCCAGAGTTGTTAAGACCCTTTAGTTTTTTCCCAAATCCAAGTGTCATCTTGAGGTAGACTTAAGTAACCTCCAGACCATCCCAAATCTGTTGCTTTTCCAGTGAGTTGTCATAGGTGCCAAGGAAAACCCAACCAGTAGGCAGGGGAAATAGTTTCTTCTGCATATATAAGGTGTTAAATCTGAATAAACATGTTCTGTGTTTCTCCTAARGTGAGTATCAGAGCCCTGCTGATGCACCACATGTAAAAAAATATTTGGTTTCAGCAAGGTCTCCACTCAGAAGCAATGGCATACGATCCTTTCACACATTGAATTTCTTCAATYTGGCTTATACTTAAGCAAGGGAATGTGTCCTTTTTACACCTGGAGTGTCTGGAGGTTTTACTTATGTTTATGAGATCAAAAGTCAACCCACCTCTTCTACAATGCAAAAGGAGCTTGCCTTCAGACTAAAGCTGCCAAAAGTTTATCTTCTTCCATCTCCTSTTTCCATTTTTCTGTCAAGGGCTTATCAGATAATATGGTCTCTGCCTTTCCAGGGGACTGGGCTCTTCTTGCTGAGATAAAAAACTAGGTATGCTTTCATCCCATTGATGGATATATCGTATTAATTACATATATTGTACATCTTATTAATTGCACATATTGTACATGTCTTTTCTACCTTTTCATGGTCTGTAGACATATTCAGCCAGCATACTGCTGCTCCATATAGAAAAGATGGCTGGCCTAACTCCTGTGTGTTGCTTTCTCTTTCAGCTGTTTTTACTGCCAAAGGAGAACCAAAGGAATGAATGTAACACTCTTTCTAACACCAAGCCAGATCATGTTCTTTTGGCCATCTCCAGCTAAACAAGAAAATCTTTGTTTGCACCTGATGGTCCGTTCAATTTCTATTATGATACCATACTCAAGACAGTAACCCTGCTGTCACTTGGTTTCATATGCACATTTCTTATAACCTATTGCAAAGTGAGGTGATTTTCCCCCTGTGCTTTGTGACACAGCTCATGCTGCTCAGCCTGCACTCTGTRCAACTCTGTTTGATTCACTTAYGCTTTACTATGTCAAATTTYCTATCTCACTCAGTGCTTGATTCTTTACAATCTCCARAGTGTGCTCACCTTCTGCTCCTCAYAAGCCTCATTTTAGACTCRGGAGAGGTTTTTGTCTGTTGTACACACAKTTTATCTCCAAAGCTCACAGGAAAGCTTGCATGGAGAGGAGAGCACAGGTGCTCAGAACCTGCAGGTGCCTCCTCACCGTGACTCAGTTTTCCTTCAGCTTTTCCTCTGCATTGCTCTGGCCTGAGGGAAATGAACAAAGGGGACTGGAAATCCTTGCGGGAATTTAACAGGGAAAGTAAAAACCCCTCCTGGCTCTACCCCTGCAGTGCACTTTACCATGTGCATGAGGAAGGACAGGAGGGGAGAGGGGAGCAAGGCAGCTCAGATGGTGGATGTCAGTGTCAGCAAAACTCCCTGAACCTCTGATTCTCAGCCTCCAAAAGATGAGCTGCAGTTCTGCTCTGGAGAGCTCATTCCTGTTTGTTGTTTAGGTGGTGGTGAGTGTGTCTGACTGCATTTGCACTGCTTTTCAGTGCACACATGGACAAATGTAATACAGGTCCATATATTGGTGTAGCTGCCTGTTGCTGCTAACTCCAGGGGAAGACACAAGAACTCACAATTATGCCAAAACTGTGTTGGAATATAGATCTGAAAAGGCTTAATAAGCAAGCTTCTGAAAGGTAAACACACAACTTAAAATTAATGAGAAAAATGTACAAAAATTTATATTTAACTCAACAAAAAGTGATTGGCCACTTACCAGACCTTTGTGAGCTACCATCATCCCGAATAGATCAGCAAGCCTTTCATCCTGAGAGCTTAAAATTYGAGATGTGACTTTAATCCCTGTAATATGGCAAAACAATGTGGACCAAGGAATTTTGCCACTGGCAAAGAGCCTTTCTTTTCGTTAGAGRTTAGTCATTCCAGCAGCATGTGTGGTCTGCAAGTGGCTCTGTTCGTCATCCCCCGATTCCTGCTGGGTGTCCTTGCACAGGGCTGTGTTTGCTGGGTTTGTTCCTGGCTGCAGGCTGGTGACATTGCCCCATGTCCCCGCTGTGCTGAGCCACCCTGCCCGCTGCAGCCTCTCGCCTCACAGGCTGTCCAAGGACAGGAGAGAGCCCAACCAGGCTGACAGCGTTTGGAATGTGGCACCTGGCAATTTTGGAGCCAATGTCACCTGGCCTTCAGCTTTCCAAGAGTCACTCCAATTCCAACCCTCAGCAGCTGGCCCAGCATGGAGAGGCTCCTCTGCTAAACCTGCAAGTCCTTCATAACCCTATAAAAGTGGAAACAACTGTTGTCTGGGGCAGTGTAAAGCTTCCACCTGGGAAAAAGGCAAAGGAGAGAAAAAGAAGGTGTCTCAAGGGACTCCTCAGCACCTGTATTCCCTTTTGGCAGTGTGTGGTAGGCAAAGTCTCACACCTAAGGAGAGCCCTGCCCATTGCAGCTCTGCTCTTGGCAGCTGCCMCATCTCTATTTTCCCACCTGTAAAAGAAGGTACCTGTTAACTTCTCTGTCTCCATAGAGCACTCTGAGCTTTGCTGATGAAAACTACCTTATTAGGCATAATTTCTACAAAACTCTTTCTGTCTGCCACTAACAAAACTAGATGTTCATGCAGATTTTTTTTTCCTGATTCAGTTTACCAGTTTCTCAACATATGTAATAGAAGATGCAGGAAATGTACTATTGTAGTTCAGAGTTTTATTCCATTAATGGCATTATTGCTTACCATTTCAGTAAATGAAGCTTGGTYCATCCACTGTCTGTAAAGATTGACTCAATGCAGTTTAAAAAACCCCTGTAGTTTGTTTAAAGAAAAAAAAAAAAGATAGCTGAAACTCCATGTCAATATGTTTGATACTACATTTGGAATTCTGGTTTGCCTTTAACCATTGTTAACACACTTTCTTTCAATTTTCTTCTTAAATATTGAATTTTATTTTTTCAAGAGAACTAGAAAGCATGTAGTGATGCTTGGAGACTGCCTTTTTTTTTTTCCTCTCCTTAACTGGCATATGGTTCTTTTCTATTAAGGTTTCACACCTTTGGCTGACATATAATCTGTTTGCTAAGAAAATAGGCTTTTATCAGGTTGTGAAAAGTTCCCTACAAAAAGAAAATCCAGTGTATTTTGATAGTTTGCAAAACATCTGGAACTTTTTCTTCTCTAAATGCATTAAAGCTTTTCTTTCTTAGCGGACTGAAGGCGTCAGCAGGCTCTGAAGGCAGTGGGTGGGAGATGCAATGTGTGCTGCAATTAAAGAGCTCAGAAACCACAGCAATGTTGCTGAAATAATAGAGATAAAAGGGAAAGTAGGGCTAACCCACTAATGCATCCAAAATCAGCTGGCTCCCAACAGGAATTTCCATTTTGGTTTTGAAGGAGCTTGGGGAGGTCACATAGGCTAGAGCTTGTCTCCACTCCTCTTTGTGCCTGGCAGCACTCGCCTAAGAGACACAGTCAGTTTGGGGGCACAAAGTGGAGAAAAGAGGTCAGGAGCCTGGCAAAAGGCTCAGGTATGCCATGGGGACTTGGCAGAGAGGGAAAAAATCCAGCACAATTTCAAAGGGAATGGGTTTCAGATCCAAAACTAATCATGTTTCACCATAATCAAATTCATTCTGTTCCCAACCAAAAAAAAATCTATCCCCAAGCTTTTTCAATTCAATTGTTCCTTGATTAAACAATCATTGTGAAATTATAAATTCAGAAGTATTCCTTTTGAAAATGTCAAAATAAAATATTTTGAGTTTTAAAAGCTTGGCAGAAAATTTTTATTCTGAGGAGAAATAGTCTTTGAGACTAGCATGCATTGGGACATGGTTTGTTATTTTGCTTTTCTAACATTTTCTCCCTTTTTGTCTTTCAGGGGTACTCACTGCTTCTTAAGCCCATTTAGCACTCCATAAGCTTTCTCAAAACCAGTCACAAATTTCCCAAAAGAGGAAGGASCTTCTTTTCATAACTTACTCACTATATTTTAATGTCTAGGACAACGTATCGGTGGCAGGTCCTATTTCTCCTCACACAGGGCATTGGCTAATGGGCAAATATTGTAATTTTAGAGCCCATTTTAAAAATTCATTCCTTGTTTACGGTTCCAAATGAAATATCAGTAGCTAAATTTTATATGACAACATCGATCATCCCACAGAGATTCAGGTAAACATGCAATGTATTTACAAAAGCTTGCTATTTGTAAAAATCAGACACAAGTTACAGGGGTTTAATGTGCTCCTTGATGGCTGAAAGGAGGGTTAAATGAAATGGTTTAGATAAATGTATCATTAATGCATAAATGCATTAGACAAATGCATTTGTCACGGGTTGAGAGGGCTCGCAAGGACAGGTACAGCATTCATGAGAACCTACCAAGCCTGCTGCACGCCTCAGCTCCCACTGCAGCCCATCAGCCTCTGCAAGAACCACAGAGCTTTCCTTACCTCATGGGCCACAGGAATGAGTGTGGTCTGGGTCAGTTCAACCACATGATGCTGCCATCAGAGAGGGACTCCCACSGGGAAGAGACCTGCTGAACATCTGCTTTCAAAGAGAAGGAACAGGAGACTTTAGTAACAAATGCCATTGGCAAATCATTCTGTCTTGTTGATACCAGAGGTAATTGAAACTTATTTACATTGTTTTTCCTGGCTCAAATCACCTCAGAGGAAGATAAGATGCACAATTACTACTAAAAATAGCATAAGTGCTTTTTTCTCTTTCCTTCTTTKTTACTTAGTGCACAGCTTTTGTATAGAACTACCCAAATACAGTTGACATTGCATTGCATTATAATTCTATAGTTACTATCTTACCTTTTCTTGATTGAATAAGAAAATAGGGTTTATTAGTGAGAAATATGAAACAAAATGCTGCAAGCTAGCAAAAATGGTCCCAAATCTGAAAGAGAAGGAGTACATTTCCATAATGGCTACAAAACTCAGAAAGCTGTGAGACTTTGCTGCATGTGTCTTGGAAAGGAATTAATAATCTTCATGTGCTTTGTCCTGGTGATTGAAATAAATTACTTGCTTAAATTGCTAAGCAAGATGACCCATCTGTTGGCCCATACATGTTCAGATTCTCAGTGGGTTTATTATTCAAAATAATGACTGCCATATGCAACAGTAAACAGTTCTTTTAGAMTTGACTGAAAGATCCTGTGCTGCTTTTGAAGGCAATTTACAGAAATCATTCATGGTCCTTCCAGAATCTGCCATTCAACCAAACTCRCCCTGACAGAGCCATTGCACTGCTTTTCTGTGAAGGCAAAAGCAAAACCAAAGCAGAAGTCTGGACTGGAACAGATTTATGCTTTGTGAATGGAGAAGACTGAAAATTATGAATTATACAGCTCTGCAGCCCCAAACAGTGCCAGGCATGTCCCATTTTTTTGTTTATTTGCATCACCAAAGTAACTATCACATAAACCAGATATGGGAGCAATCAATATGTCTAAACATTTCAGAATATACCTAAGCTGGCAGCAGCCACCATAACACTCCTCAAGCCCAAGAAAGAAGAAGATTGACCCAATCCAAATTCACCCTCCTTTTCAGAAAATGCCTGAATGATTAACTAAACTCTATAATGCTCCTTCATGGTCAACAAGTTCAGTCCCTTAGACCCAGGAAGATAGAGCACCCCAGGGCTGAGGGCATTCCCAGGGCAATTATCCCTCTGAGGCCTGAAGTACAAACCAGGAGACTTCCAGCACGAGCATCTCTGTGGTGGATGGGGCAGAAGGCAAGGGTAATGGCAGGGCTTGAGTCATCACAGAGAAAAGCCACTTGCTGTCAGCATGCCCAGAATTACAGGATCATGGTACAGGGAAATTTGTCTAGGCAAGGGAATGATTTCCCTGCTGGTGAATTAATGGGTGCAGTTAGAGACGAACATCAGCCTGAGCTGGAGATGAGATCCACCGGGTTATTCCCTTGCCAGCTTCTCCTGCCCTCAGTCATTTGTAAACTCCTGTTCAAGTTAAAGCTGGCAGAGTCACAGCCTAAAAGGCCATCTGTCTTCAGCCAGGGAGGCAGCAGAAGGGGGAAACCCCCACCCTGCCCACCACACTGGTGTGCAGGTGCCCACTGCTCACAACGCTGGTGTAACTAAGCAAAACCAGACTCACCATCAAACACTCTGCATGCCTCTGCAGGTTAGAGGATGTGCCTGTGTGTTGGATTTGATCACCTCCCTGTTTTACTGTTTTTTATCACTGATTTTCTGTTAAATTCCACTGGCTCCCATCCTCTAGCCTTTCCCTGTTAGGGAAGGGCTGAGAGCCAGACTTTTACAAACAGTCCTCATAGACCTCTGCTTAATAAATAAATAAATAGCAAGGCTCCTTTTCATAACTTCCTTTGCCTTTAATTTAGACCATCCACATTTCATCCCCAGGCTGAACACACATTCAATTCATACAAGACCCGTAAACCATGTTAAGACCACAGAGCATCCATGATTTGTTCATGATGTTAACAGCAACTCGCCATGGCCGGATTACAGATGTTAAATTGCTGATGGATGGCCCACATCCAGCACGTGGTATTCAGCTGAAGTATTAATCATGTGTGGAAAGATCTTTCTTTTTTCTGTTGGTCCCCGTGAATAATGAAACCTCTAATTCAGTATATTGTACTTTACAAGCTTACTGAAATGAACTCTTTTCTAAAAAGAGAAAAGGATAACGCTATTAAAGCAGCCGAATGCTGTACATGACATGATGACATATTAGGACTTTCTGGATAGCTAAATGAAYGCACTCACTTTTTGCTGATTTACGCCAGCAGCACGGACCTTTCTTTCCCAGGAAGGGAAGTTTTCTTGTTTCCCTCTTCCTTTGTTGGAAACAGATAACTTATTGAGTGTGATACTGGCTTGGTAGTCAATTGTTCATGAGAAACGCAGTGTGTAAAGGAACAGGAAAGAAAGACTAAGTACAGTTTTCAGTAAGAAATAACTCATCTGGAGTTGGAAATAATGTTTTCCCTTGGTATGCTGGCAGAGATCTATCTTCTTCTGAAGCACTGAGTGAGAATCAAATATGGGAATCTCCCACCATTTCTTGTGTTTCCTTTTTCTTCTGGCATGAGCATTTTTGCTGGTGAAACGACAAGTTCTACCGAGCAGTATACTTTACTGCTTGTGATAAGAATCCCTATTGTCATTGTCCTTTTTTATTTTCYTCCTGTTTAATGAAGATAGTAAGCACTCAGACACCATGATGCTGAAAACCGCTATGTGCTGGGTCTCCAAAAATGGCCATATGCTTCAAAAGAAAATGCAAAAATCTCCAAGACCAAAGTGCCTCTTTCTTCTTTGGAGTGAACAGAGACAATAATATATCAGAAATAAACAAATACATCAGAATAAGGAAATAGACACCAAAAAAAACAGCAGTCATTTTCTTCCTGAAAGGGTGAATAAATACAAGAAGGTTCTTCATATGTGGCACTGCAGCCATGTATGAAGCAGGGATAACATTGACTCAAAAAAATCAGAGGCTTGGAAATATTTTCCTATGCTGCTGAAAATCTCGCCATGAACACAAACCAAATAATACAGCATGCTCTTGTCCTCTGTACAAGAAGAGCAGATGGTTTTGATATGGCCATGACTGTCCCTTTGAAGGCAAATTGAGAACTGAAACAATGGGTTGCTGGATCATTCAGCTTCAAGGCTGATGGAGATCTCTGGTAATGGTATTATGGATAAGTGGGGACAGTCCCTGGGCAGTCAGAGGTAGCAGAAATGACATTCTGATGTCTGTAAATGCTGAGGGAACAAAACACCTGGGAGAATATTCAGCCTCAAGGCTGCTGCTGCTGCTATTTTGGAAGATGCAGGTTTAYTTTTCCAGGGAAAGGAAGTAATTACTCCAGGCATATGTGGAACCACTGAAGAGACTGCTGCAAATCTCTCTCRATAGCCATGGCCAGCTATAAATACTTCTGTGCTCTCTGTGCCATAGCATGAGATGATAACTGATATGYTCAGACAGGGATGTCAGGAGGGGGATGGGGACTGGAAACTCCATTTCAGGCGCCAAGATGATTTTCYTGAGAAAGGAAATCTGAAACCGGCAGAGGATGGAATGCACCTCATGTGGAGGCACTGCTGTAGGCTTTAGCCTGCACACCTCACACCCACTTCAGTCCTCTAGACACCATTTAGAGGGGGCTTCAACAGGGAACAAACTGGCTTGGGGTCAATATCACCCTAGCTTAATTAATCACTACTGCATTAGAAGCAGTAACTGGGGAAATATAATGATAGTTAGTCCATATGAAGCAGCTGCAAAGTTTCTTAGCAACTTTAAGAATGACCCTTCAACCTTTCCTCATTACTCATATGATTAATGCTTGTCCATGTGAATAGTCTCATTGATTTAACTCACCCTACTTCCTGATTTACCTACCCTTCGGAATCAGACATAGAAACATAGAATTATATTCTTCCCCCATTCTTCCATATCCAGCTTTAGTTAAGTGCAGTGATTAACTCAATATACCTTGCCCTATAGAGAAGGGCTGTAGAGGAACTATTCTGTRAATAGGGTTTCCACTTTAACTGAAAGAACAATATCAGCATCCGTAGTGTAATCTCTCTTTTTAGTCACACCTGTATCAATGATGTTGTCTAAACTTATATTTAAGTTAGATGTGCATAAATAATTTTTAAAAGAGTGTCCATTTTAATTCAACACCTGAAAATTCAAGACAAAAAAAAACCCTGCGCAAAATATCAAATAAAGAAAGAATACTAGAATCTCTTACTAAAGTTTCAATTAAAAAGTTATTTTATCCAAGTATGATTAGTTTCACAATACTGCCTTTATTTATGTTTTTTTCCAAACAATTTTCACTAGTCCAGTAAGTACTTATGGATGGCAATGTGCTTATTTTTCCCTGGAACACCAATATAATACTATTCCACTCAGTGTGGTCTGTGTTTTTGACATATGCAACAAGCCCAGACAACTTTCTCAGTATCATTACTCACTGGGAATCTTTMGCTCATCTCTTGTTCTGTCCCTAARCAGCCTTCATCTATCTTTTTCAGCAATTTTTCTTCAGCTCCTTATGAATCACTTTGCTGCTGTCTTAGAGAAAATCCCTTCTATTATGAGGAGCTACTTCCCTGCACAGGGGAGGGAAGCTGAAAGAATACCGTTCGTGTGGTAAGGACTTCATAGAGGTTTTCATCATGGAATCATCACAGGTAYCATAATCCATATTCCAATTAAATCTGAAGGTATTTTTTAAGTGACACATACCCGGGGACTTTCATCCAATGCTCCAATATGTGCCTGCTATTAACACCTCTCCATCAGGTTTGCATTTGATACACAAATCACACCTCTACAGACTAAAAGTCTCCGTTCTAGGCAGCCTGCTGGACAGACCCAATTTAGCAATGGTAGCATGAGATTTATGGTCCACTTCAGATGGCATTTCRGCTTCCATAAATAAGGATGTGGACCTCTTTACACCACCAAGCTAAGCCTTATTCTCTGTCTGTGTATTAACACTCMATTTTAGGTGGCATGTGGCATTTTTTTTCTTCAYTGTTRTGTCAGAAATGTTGCTCATCTCCASTTTTRCAACACATCCAGAAAAAARCTAAACAAATAGACACAACTGGGAACACTTACGGATAAATCAATTTCACATTTACCAGTATTGTACCTTTAACTCTGGATATTTTCATTACCTCSTCCATTTCTCAAATTCAGCTAATGTCAGTTTCCATGATTTTCAGACACCTTTGCACATCAGTGTTCATACATGAACAACTTTCCCATTGCTCTGGTCTTCATATCAATCCCTTTCTGCACCAAAAGAGCACAAAYACTTGTGACAGCATCAGTGCTACCATGATCACATGCTTTGTTTGGTTAATTACTTTTCCTGGTATGTTTATCCTCTGATGGACTTACTAATATTCATTATTTAAATTTACCCTAGGATTTCTGGTCTTCTGGTTTGTTCCAGGCCAAAACATCATCTATAAAAAATACCCTTGCTCTGTGTCATTAAAATGCATTTCATTCACAGCAGAGCACTTTGAGCACCCCAAAACCCCTTTGTGGAAACTGTGTTTCCCAAAGGATGTGTTAAATTTGCATAAACAAATGCTCGGGGTTTTAATGGGATGCGTGATCATGGAATTGTGTCTCTCAGACAGAACTGGTGCAATCAAGGGGTGAAACACCAGGTCAGTGCAGCGTATACCATTCCTGTGGAAAAGTTTTACACTGAATCCAGAAGTCTCATCACACCTGCCTCCTGTAAGAACACTCCTCTTGGGCAGTTGTCTCTTCTCCATTGCTTTCCAGTGTCCAAAACATTCAACTRTTTGAAGGCACCTCTGATTCCACACACTTCCCAGTACCACACTCTTCCAGCTCTTCCAGCACATCCAAGATTGCTCCCGTAGAACTGTCCCTTCGGTCTCTCCTAGCATCCCAGACACCCTATTTACAGCAGTTCAGAGGTTCATTTACTCAAAACAAGACAATAACAGTGAGCTGTTCTGACAGAAAGACTTTCTACTTCCTCCTTTCTACAGCATTAGCAATAAACAAAGCCAAAATTTGACATTTTCAATTTGCATGTTAAACTTCTCTCCCAGCTCCTACTGACTTGGAGCAGCTTGGAACAGAGCCAGACAGATGTGAGGATGTMGTTTATCTGGGAAGGGAAACTAGAATATAATTTGGCAATTCTTCTGGGAGGAAAAGGCATGCCAAAGGGAGCCAAGCCTCTGAAGTAAAACACATCTCTCACCTCTTCTCCCACTCTTCCAGCAGGAAAGTGACGTATCTTTATTAATATTTATTGCCACTGAGCACCATACAATAATTCAGAGAAATTGCTGGCACCAGAAGAAAGGAGGTGAGGAAGAAGGGGATGGGCAAGAGGGCTGGGTGAAGTTGAATAAGCTGTCCCAACTAACAACGATACTGAGTTTGGGTAATCATTCTGAAAAGCTGCTTTGACCAAAGAAGCCAAAATYTCTCTGAGAATGGGCTCTCAGACAAAGGTTTCCAGTGCAAGAAAGTCCTAATTAGAAGTTAACTGGGCTTCCTCACCATAAGGGGAATGCTGACAAGTTTGCTTTCTACCAGATGCACAACGCAACTTCCAGAACAAAAAGCAAACTCACATGACCAGCAACTGACCCTGTTTCCCGGCTGTCAGGGTGAAGGGAACTCAGAGCTGTCTGCACATGGAGCAGCTGGGTCCCCAGCACAGGACCAGAACAGCTGTGGAAGGACTTAAGGGGGGCACTGAAACCTATCCCAAAGCAGTGCAAGAAAGTGTCAGGATCTTTCAGCCTTCACAGCCAGCAATGGAGTTTAAAAACCAGCAGAAACATTTGCCTATAACTTACATATTTCACTCTCCAGTGAAGCCAGTGACAGGTCCCCTCCCACTAGCTGAACACTGAATTTATCAAGGGCAGACATCTGTGGCCACCGTCTACTGGGACCACCCATCAGCAGCAGAAAATGCCTCCATGCTCTCGTTGAATATCAGAAGGTCGGAGGTCACTTGCTCCTACCAGTTGACTGAATGTGCCTCCATACAGCCTGAATGAAAGGTCATTTTAAGATAGTGTGCAATTCACTGTCAGGGCACGGCTCAGGACAGCACAAAGGCAGCAGAAGRAGCTCGCCTCATTCCAGCCCTTCTCCAACTTCTGAGGTCATCTCCTTCCCTACAGTAACAATGTAAACCATAACCCTCCTATCAGCCACACTTTGTATTACAGGCAGAAATGTGAGCACAGATATTTTCCCCTTTCCAAAAATAGCTCCTTCCTTTTTTTTTGCTTTTAGAAAATGACAACATGAGGAAAAAAAGGCCATTGTGTTTTTCTATAAGTTTTACATCTTTCTGGTGTAAGCTTTACGTCTTTCTGGCTCCAGAGAAACTGGTAGCAGCTGGTTTAATTTCCTCAGTTTCCCGTGTCAAAGGTTCAAACACAGTTGTAGATAYTCTTTATGAGTGAAATGTTCTTCTGCTCTTTGGATCAAAAAGCTTTAAACAAAATCAGATGACTCCCTTTCAGTGTGCTCGGAAGGCCTGGGCAATTTCTTTATAGATACATTTCTCCTTGCATTTACAAGAAATTATCTACAATGAGATCTCTACAGTGAAATATCAGTCTTTTCAGTAGCCATCCAATCTTCCTCCTTTGGTTAGCTCTAGCCAGTCCAAAGGAAACTCACTCTTTGTCAGAACTCCAGAAAAGSCTGATACAAAATCTAGATTTGGTTKTCATTTCRTTTGCCCCAAAATATTTTTCARCATCAAATAAAGACCAAGTGAAAGCAGAWAGAAGAGAATGACCAGAAGGGAGGGGCAGTAGCGAATTAATTGGATAGGGAAAACATTTAGAAAGGTGAAAAAAAAAAGAATAATCACGAGGAAAAACAGATGTCAARTGTAGACCTATTGGTGTGGGCAATGAAGACTTACAAAAGAATCTGTGCATAAAGAGGCTCTGACAGTCCAGAAATGTCTCCCAGCAGCAGCTGTCAGGAGTGGGAGGACAAGCCCTGTTCCTCTGCTCCAGAAGAGATGATTGTTTCCTATTGTGAGACTAGGTGCTAATTGTTATTTCCTTTCTAGAATCAAGGGAGAATTTTAAATCTGTCCAACGCATAAGTAAAATAATCTGTGACAAGATAGATAGATAGATAGATAGATAGATAGATAGATAGATAGATAGATAGATAGATAGACAGACCGACAGATAGATAGATTGACAGATATTTGGCAAGATGGAATGGTAAGGGGCTCTCACTATTGAGGCTAAGAGGCAAAATGGAAAGCAAGAGTTCATGGGAAAGTTTAGTGTTTATGGTATGGGGGTGCATCTGGAATCCGCGTGGGGGTTTCAGGCACTGGACCACAGGCTGTGTGACCACAAGGTGTGTGATGAGCTGCCTCTCCAGCAGATTGCAGATAATGAATGGGAAGGCTCTTGGGTTTTCCCTGTGTGCATCTAGTGCAAAGGTTCACATTTCTGCTCAGCCTTTCACCAGCAGTGGAAACCAACACCAGTCACTGGGGAGTCTTTTCACTTCAGCAGGTGAAGGTGCTGACTCCACTTCCCGCAGGCAAGCCAGACTTCATTTTGCTGACTGAAGAAGATGCCACTTAAATTAAAATTCGTGTAACCATATGTTTCAAAACTGTGAGTCATATTTTATACAAGAATGACTGTGACAGGCCGTGTATTTGTGCTGATTTGCTGTATTTCCACAGCGCCCTGTTCAATAAAGCTATCAAAGTTTATACTGTTTTTAAGCTAAAAGAATAATAACAATCTTACATGCCAGAGGCATTCCTTATGTCAACTAGGTGTTGCMGTTAAAAGAAAATACACAACTTTCATATTAATTGTATTTTCCTATTATGTTGAGGGATCAGTTTATAATGTAGGATTGTATGTACTTAAATCATCCAATTTAACCTCTCAGCACAGCATTTGAATGCTGCATTTCACTGATGCTGGAAAGCTTGGGCTTTGAACTACAAGTAACACAATACAGCAGAACAAACCAAATAACAGAGCAGCCCAAATCATATACACACCATCATATACAGTAAGGAGACCTCCAGCACAGCAGATGGGGTTGAGCACATGGGTGTGKGTAATGAAATACATGGAAAACTAAACTTTTGTTGGTTTTGACAGCTGATACYAGTCACAACACAGAGCTGAGGGTTGTTGCTAGGGAACACGTGAGGCTCTGTCACCAAGACTCTCATCTCCAGAGCAGTAAGTGCAGCCATCTGGTTAAGTCTCAGTAGAAAATGCTGGAGATGACGCTGCTTGAACCCAAAATCCAGAAGATGCATCTTGTTTGCAAGGAGGTATGAGAATCATGTAGAGTRGGAGAGGAGTAAGGAAAGCTAGACAAAGTCACCGGTAGGAATCTGCCTGGACTTACAAAAGGGTACAAATGGGGCAAAATAAAGTCTTAAGTTACTTCGAGCAGCTTATCTAGAAGAGGGCATTGTGTCAGTACCTGGGAAATAAAGAGAAACACTGCAAAAGAAGATCAGGGATTCCCAGCGGAAGATTGATGTGGAACACAGCCTTCAGAAAGTTTCCTTTTCTGTTTCTTTCAAATATCCCATGACGTATTAGACATATTAGAGTAGTCAGCAAACTCTGTATTGTTTTCCTCATCTGGTGTTGCCTGTTCCCTGAAGGAGATAACTGTACTCTAGGCRGTATGACCACAAGGACTGGGAATGATTATATTTAAGGTGTTGTGTAAACCAGAGGGGCATGTTCACAGCTGTGTCAGGTGCCTGGGTGGAAGAGCCAAAGCACCAGTGTCCCAGCAATGCAGGCAGGGCACTAAAATGGAGCAAGTACGGCCTCAGGTTGAGSCACAAAGCAGTTTGAGGATTCACCAGATGGACAGTTTCACAACATGTCCATGATCCCTCAGTGGGAGGCAGAGGGAGGCATCTTTAACCCTGTGACAAGAGCCACATCCAGGTCTCAGCCCTCACTTGTCTCAAAGACAGCACAGGAAGGCACAACTCCACTGGTGATACAGTTGGAGTGTTCATGACTCCCTATGGTCACACAAATGACCAAGAAATGTTCAGCGAAACCCAAAGATGAAATAACATTTTGATCACACTGGGGAGTGAAGGCAAAACCAGGTTGTTAACACAATTCTCAGATTACTGACACCTCACTTTAGATACAGCCTAAATGGCAGTTCTGAAACATTTACCAAACCACTGGATTCTACCAGATTTCTAGGGATCCACAACCTGCAATTAAGTAGTCCACAAAGATACCTGGGAAACCCAAGTTCTATTCAGTTTGGGARTAAATTGATTGTATAAGGATTCACACCTCTGCAGTTTTGCTCAGCCAGTGTTCCTTCATTATCCCTGGGTTTGGAGGCTCTCCTCACAATTTTGCAATTTTCAGTGAAGGGAAGAGTTTGTCCTCTGCCCTTGTACCCTGAGAACCTCAACCATCTGATTTATGGCCAGAAGGAAAAGCAGCCATGCAGACACACACCAGGATAGGGGGGATTTTAGAATAAGAAGAGCATCCAAAGTTTTAGAATCTGTTAGGGAACAATAGAGGGAGAACAAAAAAGCTTTTATTTTATGCTAACTGTTAAATAACAGAGAGAGCTCAGCCAAAGTAACTCTTATCAGCTGAACTGTGATGTTTCTTTTACTCTTCCCTGCATCACATCACATCACCTCTGAACTAGGCTGGTTTTATCTGATATGCTAAGTCCTTAGTGACAAAGTGGAGCCAATGCCAGGAGCAGGGTTCCCATTTAAGAGCTGCTGACCCACCTTCTCTGAGGTGGATCCATAAAACTTCCAGCTCCTTCCCCACCAGAAGCAGGGCACAAACCTCAGGAGTCTGATGTTGAGACTGTGCCTGCTGCAGGCGGCTGTGATTTGATCTCCTCTTGCCCACTACCAAATAACAGGAAGACATGTCCCCTTAGAAAGATGGTTTTGAGTGAAGGAGAGAAGAGTGTGTAATTCCATGTCAGGTGAAGTTTCTTTGSCAACATCTGGCAGCGCAGCAGAATTTCTGCACTCCGCTGAGATTTAGAAGAGCATATGGTTTCCACTACAGCAAAACAAATCACTCCTTGAACAAAAAGCTCTGAAAAGGAGTGGGAAAAGGAAGATGAAAGTTTCAAGTCTGTTTGTAAATTATGCATTATCCGTGCCTGTAATGCCCYAAGGAGCCATAAATTTAAAGGTTTCAACAGAAAAGCCTACAGCTGACACCTTACATTCGTAAAACTCATTACTATCCCTGGAGTGAAAATGAAGGGGGAAAAACAGTGAATAAATAATTGAGAACATAAGAACTTTTCATCATTTCCTTTTGCTCTTTCTCAGCTTTTCACTGGAGTTTCAAGACCAATATTGGATTCACATCAGCTGTGGTCTTAAACATGAAAGGTGACAGTATTTGTCTAATGCCTTTGATYGTAAAATTGAAACAATTCAATTAATCTTACAAGATCACGAAAACAAGRACTTGGTATCTAAGAGATTTTCACATTCAACATTCAGTTCTGCRTCTGCCACAGACACCAATTCTGTAAACTGCATCCAAAACCAACCTGGATGGTAATTTTATTTTTGGTGCAGCTGCAATCTCACAAGAGTGGCTGAGACATTGACCTTCAGGAAATTTTTATAATAGTTTTGATGACCCAGAGGTTCTGCATTATTTAAAAATATTTTTTGTAGACTGTGCCTTTTTATAAAGTCCTTTTATTCTCTTTGAATATCTTTGCCCTTTCTATATGTTGCCCAAAATCTATAGAATGTTTATTCTCAGGACCTATGTGACATTAAACTCAGTATAACAAGGAAAACAGAGGAATGAGTGAGGCATGCAGAGCAATTTTATTCAAGGATTAGATGCAAATTACTCTGGAAAAAATGTGCTTTCTTCCACTCTATCTACAGCAACATTAATGCCCAGCATGGCACAGAATTGTACATTTATGCTTTTTCCACTTTTCACTTAAATTACGTATGAAATTTCAAAAACTAGATGTGCTGTCTCCCTCGTGATAAATGCAAATTGCCCCTTTCCCTTCCTTTTTCCTCCAGAACAAAAATCCTTGGAGGTTCAGAGAATAGAAAGGGAACAAGTCTCTCTCTTCATTGTCAAAAGTTCACCAATGATTCACCGAGGATGATCAGCCCAGGGGCTCTGTGCTGGTKGCAGCTGCCCAGATGGGGCTCTGGACAGGAGCACTCCATGTTTGGGTTCTCTCTGATGTTGCTCATATTTGCCCCCCATCTTTGAGGGGTTTCTGCCCCACAGGCAGAATGTTTCACTTGGATCAGCTCTATTTGAGCTGGGGTACAGAAATCAGTTGGAATGGCTTCAAAAAGTGCTGCCCTCATAACAGATGTCTCTCTGTGGAAACTAAAAGGCARGCCTTGAAAATAAATCTGTGCAGAGTGATGTGTGGGTCTGCAAACACAGGCAAGGCTCACCTCCCAGTGAATGGAAGGACCAGATATCCACGTACAACCGACAGTATCAATTTTTCTTCAGTTTTCTCTGGGAGAGAAGTCACCTACCCTTTTCTTGCCGAGTGAGCCACTTCTCTAAACAGCTCTTGGAGTGGGAAGACAGAATTAGAGATCCAACAGTCCTCWGTTACATTCCATTTTATTTGTCCTTGACCAAACCCTTTGGCACCTTCGCTGGGGTCAAACCCATGCTGACCACAGCACCCACACTCCCTTTGGGCCACTGGGCACCTCTTGTCAYGGAGCCCAGCACTCCTTCCCTCTCCCTGCTTGCCTGAGACCTCTCCCTGACATACGCCAGAGAGTCAAGGCTCAGCAAGCAAATGACTCACAGATGCTATTGAATAGCTGTAAAAACACTGTGCACAAATGAACAACATGACACTTAGGKCTGCTAGTATTCCTGCCAGTCAAAAGGAGTCCACAGGAAAGCACTCTGAGTAGTTTTACAGACAGGAATGCCCTATGGAAAATTATACATAAACACAAAAGATTGGCAATACAGTGCAGAGCAGTGTTCCCACATAACTTCATTTAGATTGCACTGAGCTGGTATATTTTTGTATGTCTTGAAGAAAAACATCTTTCTCATTTGAAGAAGATAAATTTAAAACATCAGTGGTATGCCAGTGCCCAGGGCCCTTTATGCATCAGCTTTTACTATTCTAGTCCATGAGTCATAAGTCAGAGCATTTATCCCATAGGAACTTGTATTCCCTGGGCTACTCATTCAGATTGGCAGGTTTAGCAAACCAGCATGTAGTCCATAAGAGGCCAAAATTAAAAAAGGGAAAGGTGACACGAAGAGCTCCCCCCCCCAGTAAAATAAACAATGGCAGTGGAAAGCTCTATTTATTGAGGCAGGAATGGGTCTTTGCAAAGGAAGAGTGACTTCATGCTCTGAGCAGCAAGAGCAGAGGAGGCCATCAAATCTTGCCCTGCATGTTGGGAATCAAATTAAAACCACACTGATGTTGCAGGCTGCTCTGCCATGCCTCCCAGCCGATGATCCCTCCCAATCTGTCCTTCTTCTGAACAGCCAAGACATTCACTGAATCCTGGTGGACATCAAGACCTGCCTGGGTATCACATCTTACTGAGCAGTACCCTGCAAGCCCATGCCAAGGGCCCACGTGCCTCGAGCATTGTGTGTGCAGAGAGAGCTGGGACCTACTGTGGATAAAGCCCTGATGGAGGTCATTCCCCAGCTGAGCACCCTCAGGGCTGATGGAAATAACAGGAAGCACAACCATTGTCAGGTCACATTGTAAAATGATTACTGAGGTTTTGTTTAATGGAGYTGGCCACATAAAGCCTAAAACAGAGCCACAAAAGGTCCTGCCTGGTCCTTTGCTGCTGTGACATTGCTGACCTGTAAGGAAAGGATTCTGCACTGGGAACACAGAGCTGATTCTGCCCCTACTCTTGTGCTCCACCAGCATCCAGAAAAAAGCCTGGGGTGTAGCCTAATGCTGCCTTCAAAAGGAATATTAATATCTTCACGCCATCATTTTCCCACATGGTCTAAAGGTATATCCTACCTTCTGGTTTTCAGCCAGTGATCTGAGTACCCCTGCGAGATTCCAGGTCAAGGAAAGATGACAAAATAAAATAAGTTCATAAATATTAGATAGTGATATACAGATGCATCTTTTTTTTACAGTTCACAGTTTTGATGGAGAATGGTTGAGGAAGGATACATTAATCATAAAAGGGTGGAAAATTACTGTGTTAGCTTTCAAAATACAAAATCATTGGTGCAGAAAACTGCATTTCTTTCTTTATAGAGGTATAGGTGCATATGACATCATATAAACATGTTTAACAATAGCTAGATGTCTCCAGATGGCCTCATCTATTCATAATAACAGCAGTTCCCAGGAAGCATTGTTGTAGATTGTTGCTGAGTTCAAAGGTTCACAGTGTATTTTGGATTTTGCCAGTAGAAGAAATTGTTTCAAAGGCGCAGCTGAAGGACCCTTTTTGATCCCACATAATCCAGGACTGTAGTCTTCTTTCACAAGCTGTTGAACAGCTTAGATTTTTTTTTTGTTAGTTTGTTTATTTTACTCTCTTCAAAAATGATTTTTCTAGGAAGAGTCTGATGTACTGGAGTAGTGAAGAACTTTGCATTTTCATGCAACTCAGGCAAGGATACCCTCTGGTGTAGCTTTTCACTCTGGTCACTGTTACCCAAATTATCCTGCAAACATTAACAGGACCTTTTGAGCTCATCCACATCTCCAGGAGGTTCACTGAGCTGCACCAATGGAACTGTACACYCAGCAAGGTAGGTGGATGCTTTGGATCTCCAAAGTAATCTCACAGCATCAAGCTCAGGGAAAAGGAGTATTTCTTCCACACTTTGCTCCTTTTGACTGAACAGATCAAAAAMCAGGGTGATATTAATTCTTCTAGAAGGGTATTTTGTTGCACAATGAGCAGTCTCCAGGGGACATGTACTCCTCGTCAGCAAAGCTGACATTTAGAGGTTTGACTAGAAGCCAGGGTCTATAAGGTTTCAGTGAGTTAGGGAGTTTAAATGTACAGTATGGCTAATTTTCAGATACAAGGTCAAAGTATCCTAACCTGGCCCCTATTGCTGCTCAAAACATTAACTGAAAGGTCCAATTTAGGCTATTTATATGTCTAGGTATTCAATTGAGCCTTCAAATCAAGCAGTAAGACACTGAGGTTACTTGAATTGCACCTATAATTATTTGCACACAAAAAGAAGCAGAAACAAAGAGCTCTTGGTGGGCCAGACCAGCTCCCAGGCCCCAGC
>NW_026623285.1:960119-986355 GCF_030028575.1 Malurus melanocephalus
CCAAAGGCAAAGCCAGCAGCCCATGGGAAGGCGATGGGGCTGTGGCTGTAGGGGTGACCACTGCCTCTGACTTCACCCCTCTGGGTGTAGGATCTGGTGTTCAAAGGATGCTCTCACTGAGAGGCTGCACAGAGTGCGTGCACCGAGCTCTCCGGTTTCAGGGCTGTTTTCTTAACGTGTAACAGAGGGTGCCAGTTTAATATCCTGCTATAACATTTGACAGCAAGGGTCAAGAGCAGCATGGAAAGAACTGGGGCAAACTTAATGAAAAGAGGCTTAAACATCTTGAAAGAATATGGCTGTGTGGGCCCAGGCACAGCTCTAGCCCCTGGGAGGGACCTCAGGTGGGGGTAGGTAAATCGCCTGGGAGAAGAAGATGCCACCTCATGGTYTGCAGAGCTCCAGGCAGGAAATGTCAGCAAAAGAAAAGATGAGTATTCCAGTTCCCATGCAAAAGGGAGAATGCTCTACCTACAGCAGCGGGCTTGCAACTCGTCTGCTGCCCAACACTGAAACCCAACCCCAGCCCCCAAGCCCCAAACCTCCTACCCCTTCCCACCCCTGCACCACGCTCCAGCCTCTTCCTTCACCCACAAGGGATATGAAGCTCCACCTTCAAGAATCAGGAAAAGCTGTGCAGCCTTTTCCCTGGAGCAAGCAGAATCTCAAATCCTCCCAAGTCCCGAGYAGGACAGACAGCAGCACCTGTTTGAAATTAAATTCCTGGATTAAAAACAGGGCTTCCAAGCTCGCTGCTTGAAATCAGCATACCACAKATGAGGGGCTTTCCTCCCCCCAGCCCCCATTCTTTCTAGGGGTAATATAAGCTTCTTTACAAGAGAGATTTTGTGAAACTTTCCATTCCCCTTTAACAATAACCAGAAGAAGTTTGTAGCACATTAGGGCTTAAGTTAAGGAAATGAATGAAGGAAAGATCTCCTGTTCATTGGGCTCTTGACCTGGTCTCTGATTTTGTAGGCATTATTTCGCAAACAGGAACACCTGCACTTTTCCCCCTGTGTGGTTACCAGGGGCACACACACATGCAATCCCTTCTAGGCATAAAAGTACAAATTTTGAATAACTTCTCCCTAAAATATATCCACCCACCCACATATCACTAATTGGTTGTGCAGCTGCAGATTGTGCTTGGTGAAGACAGGGAAAACWGTGTTTAAAAGTGTGTGTGTGGGTGGGTGTGACCATGACTATTTGATTGTCTGGGTTCACAGATTTTTGTCAAGAGAATTCAGTGTGCAAACATTTAAAAACAAGTAGTAACACCTTGTTAAAAATATTAGGTTGTCTCCCTCGGAAGGAAACCCACAGGGAAGTTTAAGGGSTTGCATTCAGCATCAGTACAAGGAGTGGGGAATATGGGATATATAAGGACATGGCGCCATCGGGCAACCATTACTGCTGGCCTATGTGTCACTGAGACATAGCCCTTCAGCAAAATGACAGCTATTCCAGTAGGAGACCCAGGAATGCACTTTATTCGAATGAACAGCTTCACTTTCCAGTTAAAGTCACAGTTAATAAATGGCAAGAAGTGCTTCTCAGCATGGGAACGTTCAGGCACAGCCTGAACAAATGGGGTGCAGATTTTTTTAAGGGTTTATTTTCATTCCCATTATAATATATGTCTCAGCTTGTAAATGCTTTTGTGCCAGCAGTAAAAAATTCCATTTATATGGGTTGAATTGAGCCTTCGCAATTCAGTGGCAGTCCAGCCACTTTTAAGCAGATGTTGAGATGGTTCAAAACTTATTTAGCTGAGGGAGTGACAAGTTGCTAGAGCCCAAAGATTTTCCATGGCTGAGCATGCAGACAGCATAGATAGACATCCAAACTGATATATCATTCATTCCCACCAATGGAATTGTATTTTGCTTGCACGCACATRGGATCTTACCATATGTACTTTAAAACATGGGACAACCAGACCTACGTGCGAAGGAAATTTGTTTAGTTCGTTGTAAGTTACAGGTCTGAGAAAAACAAAACAAAAMMAMMAAAAMAAAAAAAAACCCACAAACCCAAACCAACAATAAAAGAGCAAGGACACTAACCAGCCTGGGAAGGTCTCAGTGAATTCTGAGAGTTCAGAAATTCTGTTTCCCACATTTTGCAGCCCATGTTGCAGGCTAGCCCAGGCAGTGTGGCTGGGGTTTTGTTTCAGCTATCAGCTACAGCACTGTTAAAAGAACCTTTCTTTGCAGAGAGGTTTTCAATACACATAAAGGGCCGTGCCTTCCCTCAGATCAGCTGAACCCCAACGGGGCTGTCTGATCCTTCTCTGTGAAACAAGGACAGCTTATGTTCAGCAATTACATTCCTGTCCGTGCGCAGACAAGAGGCCACCGCCTTTGTCAGCCAGTGCTCCTCAAGCTTCTCTTGCTTTTCAGTGGGGACGCTGACCTTTCTGACCACATCAAGATGCACCATCACCATGTGCTCCACACGGGGCCCAGTGAGCGGCACGGCTTTTTTTCCGAGCATCTCTGGAAGAGGAGCCAGTCCGTCTCCCCTGATGCAGCCTGAGGACAGTGATGGACTGCCCTCTGGGCCTAATTACTCCTCCACATTGAGGATAAATAATCTACATGACAACAGACTCCATTCACTCAT
Organism: Malurus melanocephalus; assembly: GCF_030028575.1. Taxonomy (NCBI): domain Eukaryota; kingdom Metazoa; phylum Chordata; class Aves; order Passeriformes; family Maluridae; genus Malurus; species Malurus melanocephalus. Next base: position 962,751 of record NW_026623285.1, read on the forward strand.
GCCCTCCCACACCTCCTCCACCCTAAGCTTACTCTTGAGTGACAGATGGACCAAGAGTCCATGCGGGCTCCCCTCTCACAGATTTGAGTTGGCCATCCCAGCCAGGCTGTCGCACTTTGCTTTTGGACACAGCAGATATGGAGCACAGCCCCTGCTAATTCAGCTGCCTGGCAGATCAGCTTGGCTCCCAGAGAACAKAAGTCCATCTAAACAAATGCAGTGAGTTTTCTGGAGCCAAATGCAAATGACTTCAGCTCCCAAAGCCATCCTTTTTGGGACTCTTATGTGGGCTATGAGCAGGATGACCTCAGGCTGTTCTCCACCTTGAGTAATTCTCAGTGAAATTATACAGTGTCACCTWGGCAGTTTTCAAAAAATGTATCTTTCTATGATCTTATCCCTTGACTGTGAAAGGAAACAAGTCCAGACCAGGCAGAGTTGATTCCTTACACACATTTAGATCCCTGCAAGGGCTCTGTACCCCACTGGTTGTTAGYTTTGGTTGTTGTTCTAGTTCAGTGAAAGGAAARCACTCTATTTATCCTACGACATATYCRCTGACTTGAAAACTTAWGSTAAGAGYTGTCAACACTGTAAACCTCTTCTGTCACCTTATCAGGTGCTGTTCTTAGGGCTCTGTCCAAGCAAGCCCTGAATTTCTRAGTTTAACCTCTCAGGTCACCAGAATAGGCAGTTTTCTATAGCAGTGACATTTTCTACAGCCATAGTTATCTGTATTTATGAAAGGCAGGTTTCTAGAGGCAGCTGAAACTCGAAAACAGTCCTTGCCCAGAGCTGGTCACAGTCCCACAGACAGATAAAGGTCCATCACTCTGAGCAAATACATGGAAATTTTTTGGGACATAGTGGGAAAAGGCAGAGGGAATGCTTTTTGATGAAGCTTTTAAGCAAATACTGGCATGATGAACTGTCTAAACCAGAGAATGACGAGCTGTGAGAGGCCACTGGTTTTCTCTTACTTTACAGACAAGTGAACAGATAGACAAGCTGGGAAAGAAAAGGCTATCCCTTGAAGCAACCTTCCCAGGCAGGGAATGTCTCCTGCCTGCTCTGCTGGGCCTGGCATCAGAGCACAGGTACACAAAACTGRAGGGAAAGTGCACCAGCCCTGCAGGGGACATAAACCCACTTCATAAACACACTTTATTACAGATGGAAAACCARCCTATTTGAGTGCATCAGGCGTCCAGCTGCCACAGTAACACAGAACTACATTGTGTGCTGAACCAGAGCTTGCCATCTCTGCAAAAACAGGCAAAAGACATTTCCTATGAGATCTGATAAGAACAGGAGCTGTTTGTTTAAATCTACTCCCTCACTGGAAAAAAAAAAAAAAAAAAGATGAAATATCAAACCCTTAAAATGAAAGTAAAGGATCATTATTCTTATTAGAGCAACAGTGGGCACTTCTCATAATGTGTAGTGAAACACCAGCGCTTGAGTGAATAGGACCAACTGTTCAGCCCCAGAACAAATTGCACATCAGTCTTAACCTAATAGGTAAGATTAATGGAATGTCATATAAAGGGGGAAACTCAAAAAATTAAGGTAATTCGGCAGAAATGGCTTGGAATCATAGTCCATCTAAATGCATTTCATCTGGAGGATTACTGTCTCCAGTGCTTTAGTTAAGAGTTATATTAATTCGAAAGCCATGCCTTACACAGACCCATCCTATGCTTAAAGGCTGGCTTTCTGCTAGGAATGCTCGCAGCGAAGCCTTTGCTGAAAGTTTGCCCAAACATTTCACAGGCGACTGCAAAGCCGAGCTCTGGGGGCTCGGAGCGCCGTACCTCGCCGTGTTTATGACCGGGTGACTTTTTGGCTCCAGCACCTGGATTTGTCAGGGCCTCTTAGCTGCTGCTGGGAACGTGCCCCTGCCGAGCCCGGCTGCTCTCCCTATCACCCCTCTGACAGATTAAAACACAACAGGGTCTGTTGGATGACTGACACATTCTTCCTCTGTCTGACTCTGAAAAGACTTCATTTAACAGCTCTGGAGTTGAGCTTTTGACTGACAGATTGTGAAGGGGAAAAGTCATTCAGTTCCATTAAGCTCAGTAACTGCTGTAGAACAAAACACCTTTAAAAAAGGGGGATGAAAAAAGAGCTGCGGAGAGMGGGGGCAGGAGCTTTAGGAAGAAAAAAAGGGGATTCTTTTCAGGTTCAAAGACAATCTTTCCCTTTGCTTTCTGTCCATCAATGAGGGCAGCATTCCCAGAGGGAATACAGTCCAGCGCTCATTGGTGCCATTCAGCTGCCAATCTCCCTGACAGGGAGACCAAAGGGCCTCATGTTGCGCTGCGGAAACTGTCTGTCAGACAATCAGCAGCTGCCATGACATCATCTGCCCTGTTTTTCTAGGACTATTATAGGAGACTGGGTCCAGGAGTGCTGCTCCAGAGCGGTATTCACATTTTCCTTTTGCCCCCCAAAACGACATTTCTTTACAAAAGGAAATGTGGTCTCGGCTGTGCGGCTGTATTTGCAAGGGAACTAATGCTGTGCCAAAGAGTGAGAGCTGCATGGCTTCAAACTGGTCTTTTTCCACTTAGAATAAATATATCACACCAAAGTTGCACAGCCCCTCATCTATTTTTTAGTTGTGAACTGAATTTTAGTTCAAGAAATGCTCCATGTTAGATATCAGTGATTAAGCTTTCTCTCTTTTTTTCATCTGAAAGCATGGTTTACTGGAGTCCCTCTGTTTTTGCTATAAATATTGAAGTTTTCATGAGATTGTTATTCTTACACTCAGGTATGTGAGCATGCACACACACAAATGCATTCATATAGAACTGTGTTCTGGCTGAATTTACACTGCTGCTGCAGTAGCTGGGGCTGCATTCAGTAGACAGTGCTGCAGAAAGAARTTATTAATCCTGACGATAGCAGAAGAGAAGTTAAGTGTGAAATACAAATAAGCTGCCAGCTCTAAGTGTGAAGTCAGGCAATAAGCAGGACTGGGACACACTGCTTGGGCTGTCCCCTTCATCCTGTCRAAGAGCACCTAGGATCAGTAGGATYTGGTGGGGCAGGACAAACACTGAGCAACTTCAGTCTTCCTGGTCCTCCAAATCCCCACCTGGAAGAGCAATATAAATAACCTTAGTGCAATTGACTTGCAACTAAATTAATTAGTGACTTTACAGCATGATGTGTTTGCTCAGGCGAAAATCCCAGGGATATAAAATAATTTTGCCTGACCTATCCCTGCCTACAAACCAAGATGTAGACTGGTCCTTCCTGGCAGTGCTAGCACAAGCAAGATGCTGGAGACCTGTCCCCTCTGTGATGCTCTGTGACCCTCACAACGTGCAGGGTTCCGTTCATCTGGCTGACTCCTGCTCCGGTGCTGGGGGACCAGCAGGCTAAAGAGAGAGCATTGATGGCTGAAAGAGAGAAAAATGAGAGGGAGGGAGCGCCTGCTAGCGATTCCTCTGAGTGTCACACCACACCTGGGGCAGGGATCAGGCAACACAGCCGCTTGAGGGCTGGCMACGGGACTGTCCAGCTCAGCTGAGYGGTCACAGATTTTCTGYTCCTTCCCTTGGCTGGCTGGTTGGTTGGTCAGTTGCTTGGTCTGCTGATCTCAGGAAGGCTTTATTTCAGGCATTAGTATTARGGCCAAGCTACATGAAAAGATGATAGCTCAGCTCCATATGGAACTGTGCTCGGACTTGTTCCCCTGCCAGCGTCCTGCTGCATGAGCCATTTTTGGCTGTCAAGTCCTCTGCCTTGTTTCAGTAAGGGATTACTGCAAATCCTCACAGATTCCACATGGACCTTACRAGACAGTTAGCCAGATCCTGGATGAACTCGCACACAAAGGCGTCCTGCTGCTGCTAGGGTCAGAATGYCTCCTTTCCTTCAGTATTATTTGTATTTTTACAGCCCTGTCAAAGGTCTGCAAGCCTYGAGCAGCTACCATTTCAATCCGTTCCAGCAAGCTGTAGTCTGATACCCCAGCTATGTTTGCTCTGTACGTTCAGGCATTACTCTTTCTCACCTGGCAGTGAACCATGCAAATTGAGACAGTCTCCAAGCACACACACACATRCACAAATCCATGGAAACCAAAGCTGCCAGATTTCAACATCAGAAGCATGCAAAGGGAGAGGGGCAGTGAGCATTCAAGCTTCCCTCTTTTCTGTTCTCTTCACGCCAAAAAGGACAAATGTCATTATTTTCTCTTCCGGCACTCATACCAAGAATATGGTGCAGTAGGCAGCAATAGTAAATCCTTTGTGAGAAGGTCTCCAGATCAGATCTGTAAAGTTTGCCTCCAATTTATTTCAACATTTACATTCTCAACTACTATAACACAAACAGTGACAAAGAATCAGCTGTTAGGGCTGAAGAACAGCATGTCCAGTTTATTTTTATGGACACTAGGAGGTATCCCAGAAGTCTGGAAACACCAAAGAACCTGGTCTTCTTGTGACACTCTGCACTTACGAGTAGAGAAGAGCAAACCAGAGCAGCATAGGCCAACAGGGACAGGACTACACAAAATCATTGGGCAAAGCCCTACATGGGGCAGCTCATCAGAAGTGGGGGAGACCTTTACCACATTGTGCACTCAGTAGAAGAGGTTGCTCACTGCCCTGAAACTCAAGAGTCTACCTCAGAGTCTGAAAATGTGGAGACAGCCTCTTGTGTCAAGCCTCTTTCTGGTTTGAGATTTGATGTGAATAGAGACACCACAAAACTGAAAGACATCAAATATCCATTACCTCGTCCCGCTGTCTTCTGTAGTATAAAAATACAGGTTTACATTCAGAAAGGTGTATCTCTTGAACAGGAGCTTAATTGGCATTCAGGAAATTGAAAAATGGTGTTTTAATGCCTTTGCAGGTCAGAATCTTAGTAGCTAAATCTTGGTTCCAAGCAAGGGTGTGATAGAAGCCTTTCTGCAGTCTGCTATAACAAGCTAATTCAAAAAAATAATTTTATATGTCTTTTCAGTACTAAATCAATCATGAGACAGACCTTCCTCCTTTGTGAATACCCCTGTGGTAAAAAAATAAAGTTGCTCTTCCAATATTTTTCTTGTTTTAAGTACACTTTAAGTGTGTCCTCTTCTGGTTTACAAAATGGCTTTGTGCCGTGCACTTCTCTTTCAGATCATTCTGGAATGCTTTTAGCAGATCCTCTGCCAAAAACACTCAGCTTTCTTGTTTCTGTGGATAATAGCAGATTACAACTTTTATAGCTGTTTACTTTTGTTAGTTCAAACTTTATATGAGTTATGAGACCTAAGGTGAGCTCCTTCACATTGTCTCAGTCCAAAATAACCCTTAACAAGTTTCTCTCTTATTCTAATGCCAGAMCTGAAACTCCTAAAGAGAATTTATGAAGAGTGTGGCTTTTGTCCAGTGGAATTTCCCTAATACAGTGACACAGTAGCACCGCCAATATTGATCGCCTGCTGATAATTTTTTGGCTAATGAAAACAGATTTCTATTGGAACAAAAGATTACCCTGCTTCTCAGAAACATTCTCCATTTTATAAACTCCCACAGTAAAACTCAATGTTTTAACCACTTCCACTCCAAAATGAAGAGCTAGGGGCCACTTCCAGCCATRGACTTGRTMATTTTAAAATTATTTTTGCAAAGATAAGATGCCCATGGCTTCAGATGGGAGTTTGTGCTTTTCATCATGTCTGAAAATCAGATCACAAAACCAAATTCAAGTATCTAGAATTATTCATTTAAATCCATAATTATCTAGCYTCCTGAAGAGAACTGATTTGAATGTGAGTACTTATAAGTTCCTGAGTGCTTCAAATATTCAGAACCAGGGAAATCAGGCCATAACAAATGAACCAATATATAGATTAAGATTATTGTCTGTAAGTACTTCAAAATACTACATTTTACCTRTTTCTTGGTTTTATCCTGGGTTTCCTCATGTCACCTATGCCAATCTGAGCTTCATACACAGGTTCAATTTTAKGATAACATGGTCCACAACAGAATATCAGTGCTTGCAATTTTGTTTGAAAATTCATGGATTTCAGTGTTCCTTACTATGGAAAATCTTTCCTGATCAGAAGTATAGGAATAAGTTTTATATATTGGATAAATATTCCTTCATTGCTCAGAATTAGTCCGTCTCCACCCCCCTCCCTTCTGACACGTTCACCCAGGAAAAGGCAGTGACAGGTAGCGTGTGTTTGGTGGCCAGCAGGCTGCTGTCAGGCTTAATGAATCTGTTGCTTTTCCAACTGCAGGGCACTCATTTGGCCTTATCTCCTCTATCCAGATGCTTATTTTCCCCAGCTTTGTAGGAAGGTAATAATCCTAAAGCCTTTTACCTTCTGTCAAATAGAGTTGAAATTGGCCTGTGGACCCAGAAGTTATTAGGAGAAAAACCAACGTGAAGTGCAATCACATTAGCTTCACTTTTTGCTAATTCATTTCTGGAGGAAACACAGCCAGCCAGGGAATGGCCTCTGAGTGTTGCCTTCTGTATTTATTTTYACAATGAAAATACCATTATCAGTCAGGAGACACACTCTTGAAGGTGGGAGTCCCAGTGAACAGCAGCAGAGCAGTGATGCTTCCTGCATTCAGTTGGCCTCCACTCCAAAACTTGAAAATACCAAACTACAAATACATCTAAGAATGAGTTGTATTTGTAATTTGGTGAGCAGGAAGCAAGGAAAAAGCTAAAGGCTTGTGGTCTGAGAGTCGATGAGTACCCAGCCTACTCATAACTGCCKGGTTTTCACAGCTTCTCATATTCTCCATCTGCCTTTAGGGTGCAGTTGTTCAACACTCCCTCCTGTATCACGCAAAAAAATTTCCCGAAAGCCAAAGTGATTAGTGCTGGGAACAGAGATTAGTCCTTTAATGCAAAAATTTCAACATGGTTATAAGTGCAGAACAAGGCCAAGGTGAAGGCAAGGGGGAATGTAACTTGTCACCATGTTAGTCTCAATCCAGGTCTTGAAATGGAATGCCACCAGCTATGATAAGACTTTTAGGGAGTACAGAAGATGAAACAGCACAGGAGAAATGGTTCCATGGAAATCTGCTTCTTTCCTTCCATCAGCACTAAAATTGGGAAAGCAGCAAACATATTTACATTCTTCTGCCAAATACATTGGGGAATGGGCATTCCTATACCAAGGCAAGGAAGAAAACTTCAAGTAAATAATGTCAGTTTTTATTTATTTCAGATCTGAATCTCTATCAATTATTTAATATTTGCAAGGCAACCTTATGYGTAATCTATCACAGAGGACTGTTTATTCTTTACCAGTAACATTAAACATTCAGTAATATACACCCAAGCCCTTGGAAATCCAACTATCTAAAGGCTTTGTATATCTTTATTTTCACAAGCTGCAAACAAATCTATTTAATTAGAAAAATATGTCTGAAATTTTAGTCACTGTTGTTCTGGTTTTGGCCAGGACAGAGGTTTTTTTGGGTTTTGCTTTTTTGCAGGAGTTGTGTGAAGGTGGAGCCTGGAGCTGTGTGGGTATGTTTAGGTTGTTATTCTACACCACCTCAGCTCATCCAGAAGTAGGGGACTTTCTGGCTTCTGGGAAGAGGGATATGGCTTGCAGCAGGAAAAAAAAGTGATGGGGAAGGAACCCCTCCACCATTGGTTTTCATTGTTCCAGGCTTGGTGAGCATTTGGCATACAAATCATCCTCTCTTTGCACAGTTTTGTTATTAATATTGTCGCTGTTGCTGTTCATGTTCTTATCTCRTTGTTTCCAATAAATTGTTCTTATCTCAATCCGTGATCTTTACWTTTTGCTCTTCCAACTGGAGGGGAGAAGAAACGAGGGCTGCTGTGGTTTTGGTGGGAGCATCGAATTGGGGAATACCATTCCTAAACCTCAATAACTATGATCAACTTTTTTTTTTTTTTTTTTCTTTCATAAATTATTCAAAAAGTACCTGGGAAGACAACTAGCACATTGAGTGAAATTAATTAATCTGAATACTATTTGTATTGCCACAACACCCATAGCTCCGGTGGTGTGTGACAGGAATCCCATGTACGACTAAAAAGAAAATGAGGGATTTAAAAGGCAGCCCAAGGCACCCACAACACAAAGCAGAGGCCTCCAGCTGTCTGTGAACAGCACAGGACAGCAAATTGTTAGGGGACAGCAGCAAGTACCATGTGGTACCACATACCAGAAGGACACGCCACATCACTGGAGGGAAGACCCAAATTCCCATACACATGGCACCTCTCTATGCTTGCAGACTGTCCACATATTCCTGTGCTGAGCATTTGCAAGTRCTGGAATGAAAATTAAATGCCCAGATTTCAAAGGTGTTCATTGTTTTRTGGTCTACGTGATTTCTCTAGAGCAACTAGTGATATCCATATCSAGGTTCTTGGGAACGTCAGATCTCAGACATGGTAACCGGATCTTTCAGTCATACATGAATGTTCCCTTTCTATAAAATTCTCCAAGTTAGAGATAGTGATATCCTACTCTGTTGCCCATAGTATGCACCCAGAAATTGTATATTTCTTTCTAGATTATCTACAAAATGCAGCTTCAGTGGTCTTACTGCGACATAGTTGAGCTCTGTATATGTATTTTGATTTTCACTCTTTTTCACTCTTTCTTATGACCCATTTAAATTGTATTTTATGACATATCACATGAAACCTTTCAGTTTTTAAATATGTATGGGTCTGTGGAAAGAAACTCTTCCTTCACATTCTGACCATCCCATATTTCACATGACACTACACCTAGATCTCCCAGGTATCATGTTGGCTTCTGAACTTTTGGGTTGGTTCCTAGGGKAGCAGTCAATGTTTTGAATATTAATTACTCCTTTTTATTTTCCTTCTAACTTGTCCACTTTGAGATAGATAGAATAATACGTGACCAGACRTGAAAATTTATTTTCCATGGCAAGTTAATTATGTACAGTTGTTGAAGTAAAAGCTAATTTGATTTTCTCAGATTTTTCCCCAATATTAAAGCCCATTAAAAAGCAAATGGAATGAAGCTGACCTTTCTTACCAGAAGAAGGTATGCAATGGCAGAGGAGATTAGTCCTCTATTTTTCAGCAGAACATATTTAATAAAATTATGGAGAACACAACTGTTCATTTTGAATCTCCTTAATGTCTGCAGATACTGCAGCTTGTAAGAAGAACCTAATTTCTCACCTACGATCGGGAGCACGTTACAAAGCCAAAAATGCCATGTGCTATTTRATACCTTGACAGTTGCAAATAAGATGAACCCTGTCACCAAGGAAACCGCCCACTGGTTTGTGTAATCTGAATTTTCTAAATGAAAGTAGTATTTGTATGCCTTTATTAATAATAAAGGGATAAATCTTGCTTATGTGGGCACTTCTGTTGACTTGAGGGGGGAATGCAAAGAAGTTAGGAACAGATCCAAGAAATTAATGAATTAAGATGTGCAAGCATTTTTCTTGACATCATTTTATTAACTCTGAAAAGAATAATAGGACCAGAATATAGAAGTAATAAAGGTTTTAAGCTTTCMAAAATCTAGAAAATAATCTAGATAGGCCAGCTTCTGATAATAGGCACAGAAATTCCTTTCATGTTTAAGAGTACAAATCTCACAGGACAGAGAMTCCTGGGTCCAGTGAAAGCCTTAAGTGTGTGTTTAACTTTCACAAATATCAATACTTTCATTCAGTTTWTTCAGCTTGGATATGGTAAACCACAGTCTTAAAGATAAACGTGTTTATATGATTTCTGGACTTGGATTTAAATGGTGCTTCTATTTATCCACCACTTACATATCCACTTTCCTTTTTCCTATGTCCCATTATAGCACAGGCATATGGGACAGAGTTACAGCTGACTTAACAGGAATCTTAAGTCTGCATTTCATGATATCTATGAATTTTATTTAATATAAGGAATTTAATTTATATAAGAATTTAATTAATATAAGGAGTATTTTTTTCCGCAGAGTATACAACAGCTGGTTGTTATATACCATGATTTATTTACTCATTGAAGAAGATAACTTTTGTRTGTTCCTTGAGTTTTTACTTCTTGCAAGAGTTCGGGTCATTTTGCCAGCAGTGGAAATACACTGGGATGCATCATGACCCAGCATCACCCATATGGAAATTGGGTGTCCCCAGAATCCCAGTCTTTCCAGTTTACATCTCCAAATGGCAGKGGAAGGCACCAGAGAGAGTCACTAGGGTTGCTTTCTCCCCAGTTAAAAGAGTTGTTTCATTCTGCTTTCAGGCATGATATGAAATTATTGACATTCAAATAACAGCGCAGAGATTGGAATTCAAAGCCAATTAGAGCAGGSTGATGTAAGGCTGCCAATTTACAATTACCACAACACCTGCGACATTTCTAAATATTACTTCACAACATTCCTGTGTCCTTAGGTAAATCCTTAGATTTCACTTGGTGAAATGGATCACATATGTTCCCTGCTTCTTTGACTTGACAAACATCTTTATATAAAGCAAGCCACTTTAAAATAGTTTGGTATTTAAAACACTTGACAAGCAAGRCTGTTCCTAACATTTTACTGCTGCAATTAAGAATCACRAAAARCTACCAAAGATATGGTTAGCTGAARTGTCTGCCTGARCACCAGGAAATATGTGACAACCCTGCACAGAGAGATGAAATCCTACRATATAAGGGCACTGGGGTTTAAGCAGTGCATAAATGTGTCAGTACCATCTCTGCACTAAAACAGAATTTTTTCCCTTAACATTTGTTTAGATTAATAACAACTATGACATAAACAACATTCTTGCTCTTTATAAATGGAAGTAATAATGAGAMATGATTTCTTGATGGTATTGATTGGCATCACCAAATTAGGCAGGTGCAACCTCTCAGTGCCTTCAGCCCACACAACCTTTGGTTTCAAAATGTTTCCAACATTTGTTCACTGTTAACTGAAATCATTGTTTCTRCAAGTAGCATGTGAAATATCTTTGCAGCAGCCGAAAATGATGTTCAGACAGTTCTTTCAGCCCCACACTGGTGGAGGAATATTGAAGAAGCCATTCAAAATCTCAAGCTGCCAACGTATTTGCTTGTTCAACAGCTGTGGCAGCTTACAAAGGCACCTCAAGTTTTTGTCCCCATAATTTAAGTAACAGATGAACTAGTAAATTTAAATAAATAGCAGGTAAACCAACCCCAGGAAAGTTCTGTGGACCATTTTCGACCTAAGTACCAGAGGTGAATTTAAATATGAAGATGGTGGCAGCTAATGGTTGTGAGACAAAAAAACCCATAAAATATTTTGTTTCACAAAAGGATATCTATGGTGGTAATGCTATTTTAAATCTTTATCTCATTGTGAACCACTCCCCCACAACTTAGCAATACAAGGCTCATAAATGACACTGGGACTATTTCTTCAATTACAAAGGCAGGCACGCAGCAAGATGCAAATACAGGTCATGATGCCATCAAGCCCAGCTCTAGTTCTTAACACTAACATAGATATTCTTGTGTAAATTATTGAATGAGGACTCCATGCTATGCAAATTGTATCATGGGCTAAACTCAGAGATGATTCATTTATTCTTTGGATTTTTTTTTTAATATTAAAATCCAAGTGAGAGTAAAAGTTGTTATCAAACTTGGGTAAAATTCATTCTTTATTTCAATGGGATGACATTTACACGAAACAATGACCTTGCCTATGACTTTAGTTGCCCATCATAAACCCTGAAAGACAACCACGTTAGCCCAAGGGAGCTCTTCAAAATTCACGCTAATACAAAGTGGAACTTGAATCTGTCCAATCATCTTCAAAAGTAATTGCATCCCTCTYGTGCTTTCCCCATCACTCTTCTTCTGTCTCTCTTGTCTGCTGTCTCTGCCTGAAATATCTTTCTGTCTTGTCCTTCTCATGTATCTACCTCCACTTAGAATGAAAAAAAAAAATATAGGCATGATTAATCATATAATCTCATAATATGATATATTGACAGGTTATTTCTTCCTGCCTTACTTGGGTAAAAATCATGTTTGTGTCACATGCCTGTCCCAGTTCATCTTTCTAGACTCAATTTCAGATGAAGCACCTATCATTTTGATGTTTTCACAAATACTTATGTCAAAAAGAAAAGTCTTATCTGATTTACTATGGACTTTATTAACATGCACAGCCATGCCGCATAGTTTAGTCAGACGACAGAATAATTTTTCTTAAACACCCTAAATTCATAAAAATCCTAAAGGTGACAAATTCCTATTTGTGGAATCAATTCCCCTTTTTAGGTCTTCGAGGACCTCATCTTTCGAAGTTGCTGTTTTTCCTTCATCAGGGAAAGACTGCCTTCAGTAACCTCTTTGTGATCTAAAACTCTGATGTGGGAGGGCTCAGGAACAGGTCATTCTTGATAATGAAATATTTACAAGTGTTCTTTAAGTTGTAATATCATCCMGAATGCCTTGGTTCTTATCCTAAAATAGCATCATGGAGATGAAAGACTTCTCAGACATCAAATAACCCCCAAAGAGTAAGTGGCTTTCTGTTTTTTGATGAAATACTGTGTAGTGGGAATGGCATTGTGATACCCTTGGAGGAAGGCAGAGTCAAGCTAAAAGGACAAAAAGTCAATAAATTACAGAAGCAAACTGAAAATACAGACACAAGGATTTCAGCTATATAAATCATGGCAGCTCCATTCYGACTACGCTGATTTATTCTTTCTGTGAGCCTTGCCAGTTGCGCTGTCCTGGCTCACTCACAGAATACACAAAGAAAATGAAAACACAGGGAGGTTAACRTCCAGAACTCTGTCCCACCTCATGGTGTGCCTGGTATCCATTACTAAACCTGCAGCCTCATCCTGGGGTACGGATAGAGAAGGATGGCCCCAGTTCTCAGGGGCCAGGAGCTGCAGCTGTGACAGGAATGAAATAAGAGGTGACAGTGTGACAAGGCTTGCCTTCTACCCATCTCCTCTCATCTCTGACATTCTCTGCCAGAGGCAGAATCAGATTTATGGGGACTTTAGGCAGGGGTTAAAGTGTGGGCCCTTCTCCCTTTCCCCTGTGTTAGATGACTCCCAGCACTCCTCAGTTTAGTATCGTATGAGCCTCTGCCCATGTCCGGGCCTTTTGGCAATTTTTCTGGGAATTCACCCCTAAAGATRGTTCTCCCCACAAGTCTACAGCAGAAAGTCACCCATTCCATTCCAAAGATCTGCTGATATTTGGCTTTATTTGGCTTTATTTCTCACATTAGCAGAAGTCTCCCTGTCTTTTTCAAGATCCCACTATTTTGTTGCTTCTCTGCGGTTTCACYATGGGATATGCAGTGATATTGCAGTAATACAAAGGTTTAAAAYCATAAATAACAGAGATCAAAGGAGCCCTCAGACCATCTCACCACTCTCCTCAATGCTCCCCAGAGTACCTTGCCCAAATTTGTTCAGTCCTGTTCCCTATGACTTTACTAATAGGGCTTTCAGCAGCTTCCTCCAGTAGACAGCTCCACGGTGTTATATTTCTAAAACTCGACAATGGCTTTTATTGTGCCTAAAGGGGGAAAATTAGGATTTTTGCTTTTCAGTAATTTTCTCCACCATTACTGGAAACTCTAGCCCTAAATTTCAGTTGACCCTCTAGGTCACTGTTAATCAACCTTTAAGTATCATTTGAAACTCCAGTACATGCTCTTCATCTTTCTAGTCTAGCATTTTAAAGTCCAGAATTGGGGAGGAGGTTTGACATAAGTGTAGTCAATACAGCACAGGGAACATGATATGAGGATATAATATTCTTGACTAGTACCCATGATCACTGTTAAACACTCAAAATGTTACCTGAGCTTAGAAGCCAGAGAATAGAGAGCCAAGCAGCTTCTTTGGAATTAATAAAAAATCACATTGCAATATTTCAACAAAAACCAAATAGGTGCACAGAAATGAAGTCAAATTCTGCACTTTCTTTTTCCCTTTACAAGTTCTTTGGGCAGGAAATGTGCTTTTCCATCTAGCACATAAGTCTCATCTCCCTTTAACTTCACTAACTCCTGTGCAGTTGGGAACATGTACSTACCATTAAGTTTGCACACATCTCAGTTTTGTCTGAGTAGAATTTACATGAAGGCAGCAACTCKTTCCTCTGATTTTGCCACAGTGCCATGCTGTGTAGTGGGAAATTCTCCTCTGAGTTTTCCCCCAGATTCCCTTTCTCACTGGAAGAGCAGCTCCTCTGGAGAGCTTTGTTCACTCCAAGCCTTCATATAAACCACTTGCATTCTTACACCACATTTCAAATGTGTGTCATACGGGTGATGTTCAGGGGCTGAAGATTTCCCTCAGCCCTGTGCCCCACCAGTTTAATCAGTGGCCTGTCACAGGACCCAAGTTCATAAACACTGCCTGAAATGGCCATTGTTTCATCAGGGACCGAGCATGGAGACTACATACCCTGTGCCCTCAGATCCCTTACCGACAAACTTTTAAAAGTATTCCCCCAGGGCTCTAGGTGCAGGCAAACAAATCTCTTGAGTAGGGTTGGATTACCTGTCAGAAGATAATGTCATTTCTTCTGCCGAAGAAATATTTGTCCTGTGGCTGTATCTGTAAAACAAGGAGCCTTCAGGGCTAACGTGGTAACTTCAAGGTGCGTTAACAGCATTATTCATGGTCCTCATACCTTAACCCTCAGCTTTGTAGTGACAAAGCACCCTGCTCTCATCTTGTTTACACTGCTGTAAATTTGGTGACCAAAYTTTTTGCATGTTCTGAATGTATTTTATCAATGATCAGCACTGCAGCAGAAGTGAAGAGAAAAAGCTCTGTCACAGCCCTATCAAAAACCAGAGTCTGAAATATATTCCAAAGGCATGCCTCAAAGCCTCCTGTCCAATACCTGARCAAAGACATGGACACCTGAAAATAATATGGGATCGGATGAGGGGTGCACATCTGGCCAGAGATTYGGGGGGTGATAATTTTCACTGATGCATGAGTTTCAGCTCTTACCCCGGGCAACTGATCTCCTGTCAGCTAACCATGAAAATTGGTCACATATGTCTTCTGAACTCTTCCACTTACACAATTTGACAAGGTCCTGCACACAAACATCTCCCCTGACCCTTTTTAGCTTGCCTTGCRAATTTTTTATCCAAATAATAGAGGGTGACCAAATAATTTAGGGCAGTTTAGAATAGGGTTAAAAAAATGTAATATAATCATATTAAGAAAGGGGGAATTTTAACAAGAAGATGAGAGATTTCTTTGTGAGCCTTAAGAAAACTGTTGAACTTAACACCCAAATGAAGTTCAAACTRTAGGGAACAAACTTACCTTGGGTGTAATTGTCATTTCTGTCTCYAATATGGAACATTTTTCAGAATTCCACAAAAGCAAGCAAAATAGTGCCGATTGAATAACAGGCACGGTAGAGATCTTCTACATCAGAGTTTTTCTGGGAAGAGGGTAAATCCAAACCAAGGCCTGTCCTGAGGTCAGGAGAAACTGAAGATCAGTTTGGATGGATCTTTGAGCAATTTTAGCAGTGAAAGATGGACTTGATGATCTTTAAAGGTCCCTTCCAATACAAACCAYTTTATGATTTTGTGAAGATAGTACTTATTTCTTTGATTTTTGACACTTGGCATTTTTCAGGAGCTAGGTTGGTCCAAACATAGCAAGCAAATTGTTAGCAGCTGTGTGCTGCTGCGTCACTCATTATTATTATTATTACTATTACTAATATTATTATTATTACTCACAGTAATAATTCTGTCACCAAAGATGCAGAAGTGTGTTAACTCAACACTGTTTCTGCATTTACAAAAAAGGACAGGAAGACCCCAAAATCATCTTTATTATCAACATAAGAAGATTAAAAAAAAGACACCCACCATCACCCCCCCCCCAAAAAAAATTGTTTTCTGCAGAAGCCAAGAAAGTCTGAACCCAAAGGAGTAGCGTGGGAAGGTTTCTTTCCTTGGTGGCATCCTGGCTGGAGAAGGGCCATGCACTACTCCCACCAGCCTCAAGCCACCAGCAGTACCTACCACAGCCCATTTTTCCTTTTAACAGAAAAGGGTAATGTGCAGAAAAAGACCACTGCCCACTCTTCAGAATGGAATCTATGTGATTAGAGACCCTCTCTCCTGGCATAATAAATCATGCTTTCCTATGCTGTTCACTAATGCTGAATACTTCCAGGCTTCAATATTTCAAGTACTTCTGTTGGTCAAAGCCCATACTGATTTTCTGGAAGTAGTTTCATTCGCATTATACTTGTACAAAAACATGATTTATTTTAAATGTCAGGAGTAAATTACAGTTTTAGTGATTTTGTAGAAGGTTTTTCTTCCCAACAAAATAGATTATTCTTCCCCCAGAATTACCAGGTTTCCTCAGGTCTTGGTTTTCCATCTCTTTAGGAAAGCTACACGTATGAGTACACTAAATATTTATGAATATAATTTATGAGACCAGTTATTTTTTTCTTGCCAAAAGTAAGAAGTTGGCCTGTGTGTGGTCTGAAGAATTCTAGCTATGGCCAGACTGAAACCATGGAGGTGRCGGCAACTTCACATTCAATAAGAAAAGCACCCAAAAATTCCTTATGTGACATAGAAAATATATCCTAAATAAAAAGAAAACATGCATCATCTCTAAACTAACCAGGCTGTTAATTCAAAATAAAAGGCAATAAGGGAAGTTAAGTGCACGACATTCATCAGCAACATTACTAAGAGCATGAAAAAGTGTACTAYTTTCCTGGCTGAATTAATTTCTTTTGCTTTGTTGTATTTGTTTAATGGTTTCCTTGTTGTCTTTAAATGAGTTGATTTGGGCTTCTATTCAGAAATTAAAGRGAATCTCTGCACTGAGTGTATGACAAGCTGGATCAGGCCTCAAGACAAGATGTAACACAACTTAACTTCCCAAAACTCTGCAAAACAACCTCCCATTGCACTCAGGRAGCAAATCCTGATGCTTGGCACAGMCCCTAAAATGTTGYCCYGATTTYTGAAGAAKGAGAAGCTGTAAGTTTTYCATCCTTGCAGATCATCCCAAATAGTGTTTTTCATTGATCAACATATCATCCTTCACAAGAAAACCTGCTTTTCATTATAGGAAAATGTAGCATGATGAGGAGCAAGTCATTAGTATTTGTTCTTCACTACAGGAAAGTACATCAGATTAATACTCAAAAAATTCCAAAAACAAATCCCATAGATTTATCAGGTTGGGATTCTTCCAAGACAATACTTTGACATGAGTGAAACTAAGAACTATAGATATTTTTAAACCAAGTGAAATCCACAATTCCACAATAAAATGTTTTCGTTTGAATTTCAAAATAACAGTTCTCTGAAATTTAACATGTTGAGTAGAGCTGAAGAGATGATGAGAAGGACTGGGATTCTTTTGGAGAAACTTTAATCTCAGTCCCACTGGATGTGGAGTGGGTGAAATGCATTCTGGCATCATGCAATCCTCCACATTTACTAACTTCACTTGTCTCTTGTGTTGGGGAGTTCCTTCTTTCTTGCCTCCAGTGTACAATTTACAACATAGTTCAGGTATTTATAGCTAGGTTGCTTTTCATGTTCCCCTCGGTGCCTGTTTTACGAGATTTTGGAAAAGAGAAGCATAMGCTATAAATCCAAAGTTTGAAATCCACTGGTACTTATCAAGTATCAGTTTGAGAACTCAGAAACTTTACTAGACAGCAGAATTCTCTGCCACCACCTACTGTAGCCCTAATAAAGTGAACTTTTCTCTTCACATGATGGTTAAAGAGAAYGGCTGATCAGATATCTTCAGCTAATCTTTTGTTTTGCAGAAAAAAAAGTAATTTTCTGAAGAAGGCACATGTTTGAAGCTCCCAAGGTAAAGAAAGAGGTCTCTGGGCATTGAGTACAAACATGGAACACCTTCAGATGTGTCTGTGATACTGTATGGATCTGTGGCTACTGTAAATGGATAAACTTCACAGACCACTAGTTTTGGTTTTGTTAACCCACAGAATTGAACTCATGAGCATGTTTAGAAGGTTTATTTCAGTCTGATATTTCACTGACCACTCATTCTGCCTACAGGAGTTCAAGTATTTCCAGGGTGGATACATAATCAATTATTTTATATGCAATTTACTCTTAATGGAAATTCAATCAAACATCACAATCTTCTTGAGCACCATTCTTTATCACTGTTTGCCTTCAGAGACATCTTGRGGTAGAGGATCCTTAATGGGTTTTATAAAGTGCTCAGATCCAGTGCCTGACACTATAAGCCAAAAACAGCTCCTTAATTAGCTCCAAAAGAGAGAGGCTAATGCAGCACCATCTGTACTGCTTTTCAGACAAGGTACTTCTCACCTTTTTTTTAATGGGTTGAGAAACACCAGCTGAGCTGGCGTTTTTCAACCATCTATCATGACATCTGAATTTCTCAGGCATTTAATATTGTGCAGAGTTGATGGGAATGGTGGTTGTTSTTTAAACTAGATATTAAGTTATCGTAAATGTACTCCAAGCTTTCACTCATGAAAGAAAGTAAGTCAGCTAAGTCTATCAACCCAGGGTAGTCCAAACGCTGCAAAGTAATTCTTTAGGAAAATACCTGCAAAAGAATTTGCAGTTTTATTTGAAAAGCCTCAGCCAAAAATCAGAGAAGCTCCACCGCAAGTAATTTTACATTTGCAGCTATTTGCATCCCTGCCTTAGGCCAGTCTCAATTAAGTTTTTAGCTTTTTTTTTTTTTTTTTTTTAATAGAAGACCACATGCATTGGATCTGATTCTGTAAAATACCATGAAGTTCATAGACTGTCATCTCACACATTTGATGTGGTATTTCTGTCAGGTGTACTGTATTGTCATTCACATGGAGCAAACGGGCTCTATGAAGCTTCATCACCCTGTGGAATASCAAAGGTGAGAAAAAGGAAAGCAAAATTTTCTTGGGTGCTCAGGASAGGAGCACCTCTTGCTGTGTTCCCCCCATCCCTGCTGCTCTTTCAGAGCCAACTACACCAGGTACCTGGGGCAGGCAGGTCATCCCAGCTGAGGCAGAGCAGTCTTCCAGACCACACTTATGCTTTCTCAGAAGTCAAAAAATGCCAACATCAACCCAAGCTGCAAAAATATCAGGCACAGATTTCCACAGAGGCAAAGCAGGAGCTGCAGGACCAGGATGTTCATCTCCTGAGCTCAGTGTATCAGTCCTAAGTCTAAAGGACACCTGRAATATGAGCAGAGAGCACAGGCCATGGGTTTATGCCTGCTCAAACCCACCTGCACATCTGCTCTTTGCCCAGGTCCAGATCTAAACCCAAAGTTTCAGGAGATCCCTCAGCTCTGAAACACTGGCAAAAGCCACAAACCATGCCTTGTACAATTCTGTATCATCTTTCACACCAAGATCTTAAACCAATTTGCTGGCRTTAAGTAAGCCTCACAAACTCCTGTGGGAGTTGAATAAATGTTGTTATACACACTTCATACCAGAGCTTACCTTAAGAGAGTTTTTCCAAGTGCTCATTCCTGCTGACCCATGCAGGAGCCGCAGTTGGTGTGAATATGCTGACATACTGAAATGCTGCTTCGTGCAGGTAAGCCCCAGTTTAGTTTTCTGCTGAAGTTAACATATGGGAAAACATACACTTAACTATGCCCAGACTGATTTAAATGTGTTGCATACACAAGGGCATACTGAAAAAAGGCATGGCAACCAGGCTTCTTCAGGCTTTGTAAGACAGCCAACGCACTTGCAAGGGAGGTAGTCTCTGGACAAAATATAGCATTCATTTTAAACATCATGAAAACTGATCAATCCTGGTTTAGATTTCAGACACTGAGCAGCACTGGACTTCTTTTAGTCTTTTAACTGACAGTTGTATGAAAAGAACTCTGATTTTCCCACTAGATCWGTTTAAAGCAGGCCAAACCCAGTCAGTTGAGCTGATGCTGTGCCTTTTTATGGAGTTTATGTAAGTTTAACCCCTGGATTAATATGCCTCTCTTCAGAGATTGGGCCGTTGGAATCCTTTACTTATTTCTCTAAAACACAGGTGATATTTTTGGCATTGCTGCAAGACAATCTGYCTACATTACTGAGCCTCCCATCCACTCATAAAATGAAATGTTTTCTTTTTTCCTTGAAYACCACAAGAGTTGCTGAGGTTTCAGTTCTGACTACGATGAAACTCATAATTTTGTCATTGGCTTTACTAGGATCAGGACTTCCCCCAGACCAAAGGTATTCCACTGACAGTCAGTGGACCCCTGGGCATAAATGGACCACTTCTGAGACAGCACAGAAAAAGCCAATCTGCCATTCAGAGTTTTTAGTTCTCTCTGTGGAAAACCTTGAAAATCATTACAGATCCATATTCTGAAAAACGTTGAAAGCCATTTCCCTTAGCCACTGAGAAAGACAGGTTAAAAAAAAAACAACTGAAGTCATGTCAGCACGGCTTAGTTTGGGTCTTTATTGAGGTCTCTTGGCAACAATAAAGGCCTCTTTCTTATATACTTATATATTATATATATMTTTCTTATATACCTGTCCAAACTGTGCTCCAACCTGTGGGTGTCMCAACTTGATGGACACTTTGCCTCTGTCTTTAACAACACATACGTCACCTGTGTCTTGAACAGCCCARCCTAGAGGACAGGACTGGGCTTCACAGAATCACCCTGGCCCCAGTTTCCACTCTGCTTATGCGAAATCTCCAGTCTCTCTTTCTTTTTCATCTCCATCTTAAAATGTCACAAGCCCACTGCACAGCGGTGGGGTGCTTAGGGATTTTGTCAGTGTTAAGATATGCAGGAAACCTCATGCAATAGTATTAATAAGGTTTGARTGCAAACTTGACAACTACCCAGGTTTTGCTTGATAAAGGCAGTTTTGGGTTATTTTAGGCTTTCAGGAACTTGGCAATACCAGAACAGCAGGAGAAAGGGAGAAAAAAACCACATTGAAATCTTAATGGGAGAAAGGAACCCACAGAGCCATTTGAAAAATGCTCCTGCCACGATAGCTAAGGCCCCAAATACAGCCATCTGCCTCTTTTCCCCATTTCCCCTTTGCTACACTTCCTCTCCCAGATGTTTCTCATCATCTAAGGTAGCAATTCAGGCATTCATGTAACTGATCCTAAGGAGCRTGCTGCATGTGATTAGCATCAAGTCACCAAAGAACAAAGAAATGCAATTAATCCCTGTTTAAATAAAAAACAGATTAGATAAGATTAAACATATTATGGGCAAACCTCAGATGGTTTGTAGACCAGAATTGGGCTGCAAAAGTGTTTGGGAGTGCCAGTATAACCCAGATCCTGTCCAAAGTTTCTGATGCTTTCATCCAGGAAAGTTGGTAAGCACAAGGAAAGCTCTCCTGTGTGGTACTTTGGAAAGTACCTTCACTCCAGTACAGTTGGAAAAAAAAACCCACTCTCACAGCATGTTGACTTCTGGCACCAGCGCCTCTGACTGTGGTTGCAACAAGAAAAAATTGAGGGCAGAGTTACCCACTTACTGTGTAGGGCTCAGTTAAAAAGAGTTGTTATAGTTAAACAGATTTCAGGTTTGATTTAGTGCGTTGGTCTGTTTTGTTATAGGCTGAATTTGTTTCTATGATCTATGGCAGAAAGATGAGCACTGCCCTATTACCCCACTGGTTTTCATGACGTTGCATTTGCCTCCAAATGAGCATTTTGAGCAACTCATCTTCACAAAAATAACCTCTCATTTGCTGATCAGGCATAGGTTGTTGATATTTTGATTTCAACAACATTTTTGTCAACACCTGAAACAGAAACATTTTGACCAACTCATAGAAAGGATTGCAAATAGGGAAAGACTCTTTCTTAGCAGCTTGCAAGTCTTGCCTGATTTGCCACCAGCACTGGGCTGCAGCTCATCTCATTGCAGGATCTGGACCTCTATTTTGAAAGTGAGCCTGGAACCAAAGCTGTTAAGCAACATATCCTCAGATTTCTTATTTCATCAGAACCAATCTTCATTACTCTYGTTCGCAAATTTCTACTATTTCTACATGTAGAATAGAATTACAGMATGAACTGTATACCAATCAGGGAAAAAATTACTCATTAAAAAAAAAACTAATTTTAAAAGTCTTTCTGGGAAGATAGGATAGATAGGTGGATGACTGGACACTCTTAGGAAACTTCTTTGAAGARCTATATTTAGCATAATACCTCCCTGCAACAAGCATCTTCTAAAGTTTTCTTTTATATCCAGTCCAATCMAAGTAAAAAGTGGGGAGCAAAAACATTCTTCGGAAAGAAAAAAAAACTCACTCACTATCAGAATCATGAGCTGCACTCAGAAATTTCTGTATAAGAGTAGTCACTCCAGAGAACACATTTATAGTGAAATGACAAACAGAGGGGTCAACAGGCACACAGATACATCACAATGTCGTCGTCTCCCACATCCACGACTGCTTTCACAGTCTTCAGTTTGAAAGAGTGAGATCTGGGCCTCTCCTATTGAACTGGTCCAGCTGACCTATGGATAGCAGCCGTCCAGCACACACCATAATTTGCTCTCAGTCTGAACTGGAGCTGCTATTGAGTCAAACAGACAGGGCCAGATTCTCAGCCGGTGTAAAGGAGCTCCACAGAAGGAAACTTAAGGCAGCCTGGATCTCATTGATGGTGTTAAGTACACTGGGAAAGCTTCAGCCATCGGGCAAAAGTGATTTCTCACCTGTTTCCCAAATGTTTATTATTCATGGCTGGATTTCAATTCCTTTCCTCASAGTGACTAGCACCTTCCTCAAGAAAGAGCCTTACTGAGTTCTCAGGTATACATGGAAAATTAAAAGAGGGCTCAACAGGAGGGGAGCAGGATCTTCAGTGCTAAAATAGTAAATGCCTCAGAGGTCTCAAATCCTAGCCCTTTTACAAACTAAACAAAAATTCCTCTCTCACCTGAAARCTACCCTCAGAAACTTTTAAAAATATGGTTTTTCAAACATTTTGGATTTTATTCCTAATGAGATGCTAATAAAAATGTGGAACGATAATTTATTTTGTGGTGCTGTACTCAAAGAGTGGGAATACTTAGTAGCTGTGTGCTCAAGATGAATTGCTGGGAAATGCTTTTAAAATCTGTCCTGTCCTTTACCTGTTTAGATTTATATCACCTCAGATGTTAACAGCCCTTAGGTGGCTTTTTAATGCCAAATGTAAATACAAAAACAAGAAGAAAATGTTCCTCATGCACTCATACATATCTTTCCTGGCAAAAGGCCACTTCTGTCACTCAGAGCTCAGACTGTTCTTCTTTTAATTTAGCATCAATTCCRTGGCTGCTGTTAATAGTATTATTTGTGTTGGAGGAAAGCCAGACAACACACTTTTCTAACCAATTTGTCCAATAAAATGGATTATTTTGTTAGTTAATCTGTCACTTCTTGAAAAGAGAAATCTTTAATAACATTTTTACAAATATTCTTGGTATATGTCTTAACAATTTTTCATCTCCCTGCATCAATACCAAAGCTTCTATAAGAGCTAATTAAGTTTTGATACATTCACAGAAAAATGACTGTTCAGCCTTGATCAGAATCTTCATTTTGACAACCTTTTTTTTTTTTT
>NW_026623285.1:986690-1016798 GCF_030028575.1 Malurus melanocephalus
TTCCCTTCCCTTCCCTTCCCTTCCCTTCCCTTCCCTTCCCTTCCCCTCATTAAAGCCTGACCTGGCTCCAAACGAGGCACACGTGGCTGGGCAGCCCATACATGTGTAGGTTCAGTGCAGTGGAACATTAAACAAGACTAAATATTTGAGCACACCCTACAGATTTTCYTCCCTGAACTATTTTTCCATCTCTGCACATCTATCAGTTTTCCAAGGTTTAAGAGCTCACGTCTCAGACTGTGACTGGTCTGTCTAAAGATGTTAAAAATGGCCAGTGGGTTCAGCAGTTACTGCAGATGGCCTGGCAGATGAGCAGATGAACAGGCTGGAGTGTCATCTTTTCATAAAGAGAAGCTGGAGAATACAGGGCAGAGAACAAAACACATTATTCATAACCACGTCTAATAAAAACAGTCACACACAAAAATCAGATCAATAAAATATGTTATATTTTAAGAACAATCCTGAAAGGAAAAAAAAAAATAAAGGAAAAATAGCCCACACATTACCTAAGAATTCATTCTTTCCTGTGCTGGACTGCGAATAAACAGTGACAGATACTGTATGAAAAACACTGCATGTTCACTGACAGTCTGGTTTTACCTTTAATACTGCTTAAATCAGAAGCAGARTCAGCAGGACTGCAAGGAGCCACTGAACATAAACTGGGTAATCCTGTTTGGCCCCAGAAACTGCACCTCCAGCAAGGCAAGCATAAGTACCTACTGCCTCCTTCCCATATGGATGCAGGTGGTTAAGTGAGTGTCTACAGTGTATTTGGGCCTTGAATATCTTCTAAGTGGAAAGTAGGCATCTTGATGGAGCTTATGTCAATTAATTTTATTTTCTTTAACTGTAACCATCTGCATGCCAACACTGGTCTGGCCAGCATTCCCTGTTCGGTGTGAGCCCACAACCCAGGGCAGTGTGACAGGGCTCTGCCATGCACTGCTGGCAGGACAACAGCCCTGCCTGGCCACTGTCCTTGGGCACACAGAGGAATGGCCAGCAGCTGCCTGCTGCCCACACGTGCCTCTGGGCAGGAAGGACTGTGCAGGAGGAGAAAGTACTGATGCACAGACCTGCTGTGCTTTAACAGTGCCCGCAGAAGCTGCAGCACAATGACAGCCACACCAAGCCCTACTCCAGAGCAGCCACAGTTATGGAATTGTCCCATATCCAGCTGATGTCGCCCCGAAAAACCTCTCAGCCGGAGAACTGCTCCTCCTCTGGAGCTGCAAGGATCCCTCGGGGCAGGTTATTCAACTTGGCCTGATGAATATTTAAACCAAAGGCTATTTCCTCTCATGTTTAGGAGTATAAACATTGGCAATTTATTCCTGACATCTCTTAACCCATATAAACATGTGTTTGGTGTCTTCTGGTTTCTTTCTCAACCAAACCCTTTAGAAAGTGTACACACACTTCATAATGATGTGAGCAACATTTTCCTACTGCTGAGTACCGGAGAAGTGCTTGGCATGGTGTTTATTCCAGCTTGAGTTCTCTGCATTCAAATCCCCTATGCACAGTGAGGCTGAAGCCTGGGCTTTGTGCTTGCTGCTCCTGATGAAATGTGCCTGCAGTCCAAAGGAGGAGGAAAGGAGAAGGAGAAGGAGAAGGAGAAGGAGAAGGAGAAGGAGAAGGAGAAGGAGAAGGAGAAGGAGAAGGAGAAGGAGAAGGAGAAGGAGGAGAAGGTTATTCATGAGCACTGAGTCCTTGCATCTGGCCTCCTGCACTGCCAGCCCCATCCCAGGTCTCCAGCTTGACTGGAAGAGATCCCCTGTGGTCTGCATGTTTTGGAAAGCATTCTCTGTTTAACAAAACCCAAACATTTTATTAAAGAAGCTCAGATGGAGGCTCTGCACTTTTTTAATGCAAAACATCAGCCAAAAYCCTGCAATCCTTACAGCAGTGAGAAGTCCCAGAGGAAAAGCTCTGTGTTATCCACGAGGAATACCATGGTTCCAGGCTGTGCTCTGCAGGGCTTTGGTCACCTGTCCATTTCCAGACGGGCTGGGGTTTACCACATTCTTCCCCATGATCCTTCTCACTAGAAAAGATACTTACCTGATGACTTGAAATATCAACTGACAAAGGTCCTCTGAAAGCTTCCAGGAGGACCTCTGCTTCTGAAAAATATCCAGATGTATGACAAAAACAGAAGCATCAGTGAGCAATTTATTAGCATCGGAGGCTTAGCTGTTCTCTAACCTGTAAGTAGAGTACAGAAGCCATTCCTTTGAAAATTCTCATGTTTTCGACACAATATTCCACTTTGTGCACATTTATGCATTTACACTGCAGACACCTCGAACACCCCAGAAAGGACAAAATAGCAACAAAAACCAGAGGCTTTGGCTGAACCCAAAATCTTTGCATAYATGGATAGGCATTGGAACCAGATTTGTCCAGAAACATTCCAAAACAAGGACCAGGTTTCCAAAATGCCTTTGGAGTCAGCTTTAAACCATGGCAAAGTAGTTCTCCAGACAAGCTGTCTCACACTAACTATTTACTGGATAGGAATAGGGCCCACTGTAGTGGGGAAGGTGGAAATAAGTAACCTGAAGAAAGCCCTTCAGCCTGAATAACCAGCCCAAGAACAAGAGATGGATTCCTTGTAAGGAATGGTCCCGGAGCTTGTGTCACGTCACACAAGCTGCAGGTAACCAAACACGCTAGGGAACGATAATACCAAACTCAAATTGCAGCTAGTCAGAGGATTTATGGGATATCTGTTTTGCTGWGTGGTTTCTAATGAGCTTTGAGGGCCTAAGAGATTGTCTCTGTCCCGAGCCTGACAACAGGCTTGTGGACAAGGGGCAGAAAGCCTCAACAGGATCACCAAACTGACAACAGCTCATACTACTGTCATAAAAAAAGCTTAGGAGCCACTGCTGGTGGTAACAGACCCACATAAATTTTGAAATTAGTACCTTGGAAACAAGCAGGTCCTTCCCAAGAGATCGGGGATTTCTCACGGATACAAGAATATAAAGTTGTAGCTGTTTTGTCCAACCCCAGAAGTCTATACCTGTCAAAACAATACCTCAGCACTGAATGGAATTTACTCTAAAAGGTGTATGAGCACTTTTTCTCAAGCCTGAAGATCAAACATTGGTTGTTGCATCATAACAAGCATCAGCTTTGCCCCCTTCACCCTGCCAGTTGCTCCCTCAGTATATTCCCTCAAACACTSCTGGTGCAGGGCTTGCCTTATATTTAAGAAAAGCCTTAAAAATCACTCCTAAACAGGCAGAGGTTTATATCCTACATGTAGGCATGGCTGTAGCTCAGCTGTATCACACAGATGAATCCATCTCATTCTCTGAAGACTGCTGTGGTCAGCGCCAGTATCCTGCCTTGTGCAATAGTTCCTGCAATCCTCCTGGTGTTTATGCTTAGAAGCATGAAGTGCTGCAAGCAGAATGGAATGGAAATGCTCCAGATTCTGAGTCTCTCTCCAACCTTTGAGACCACTAACATAAAGTAAGCTAAAATAAATAAAAATAAAATAAAACAAAAGAAAGTAATACAAAATAAATTTCAGTTGAACATTCCACAACTAAATGTGGAATGCACACATGGCACAGTGTTCCAGCTTGGAGGTCTCTATCCTCACATAATACTAAATATCTTTAGCATTAACTATTTCTAATTTATTATCATTTGCAAGCATCTGGACAACCTGGCAACTGTGGCAGGGTTGGGGTTTGAATCACAGGCTAATAAAATCTGCAGTGAAACCTGTAAACCAAACACATGAAGTCAGAWGGGGGTATTAGTTAATGTGTGTCACTGACGTGTGAGCATCACCCCACGCTGGCCACACCGTGAAGGTGTAGGCATGAAACAGCTGAGGGGTGGCAAACCAATTTCCAATGGGCTTCCTGAGAGAAGTTTACAGAGATGAGCATGGAATGCTGCACCGGGGGAGGTGTCAGCAGCCACAGCAGTACAACACACTTCCAATCTTCATCCTCTYTCCGTGGACACACCTCCTTCTGCCTAAGGACCTTGGCTTTCACTTGGCTGCAGAGGTGTCCAACAGTTTTGCTCCTCTGATGCTRTGCCCTGGCTTCAGCATTTTTGCATTTTGTTGCTTTTCCAGTGAATTCCAAAAAAACCCCCTGAGCTGCATTTGGCAGTCCTGCACGGAGGCAGGTGTTCGTAGTGAGAAAATTATTTTCTAAAGCAAGCCAAACTCTTACTTTTGACATGGGATACAGTTTTGCAAGTCTGGACTAGAAAAGCCTAAGCACATACCTGAACCATCAKTATCCTAAGTTGCTTTGACCTAAAGCAGCCAAGAGTCCATCCTTYCTCTGCAYGGGCAACAGAATWTTTATGAAACACCCTGACACCTCTYGATTTMTAAACTTAGGTGTTTTTTGTACTATCTACCTCCTGCCAGCAGTGATTAAAAGTCCTTGCCCAGTCCCTGTTGTCCACAGCGCATCCTCAGTCATTCTGCTCATGTGCTGACAGTGGTGACAGCTCAGCACCGCTCAACTGGGACCAGCCACGTAAAGCTGCACCTTCATCTTGTCTGTTCACAGGGAAGGATGGAAGGAAAAGAGAGAGAAAGGAAGAGCAAGCACCTAAACTTTATTTTAATTGGTTTTCACAAATGTTTCTCAAAAAGTTGATTTTACCTTCCTTCCAAGCCTCTTCTTCTTTCCTTCCTCCCTGTCTTCTTTCCTGCCTGCCTGTCCTCCCCACAAAGAACACAATGGAAAGAAAAATATGAATAGAAAGAAAGAGAGAGAGAAAGGAAGAGAGAAGGAAGGAAGGAAGGAAGGAAGGAAGGAAGGAAGGAAGGAAGGAAGGAAGGAAGGAAGGAAGGAAGGAAGGAAGGAAGGAAGGAAGGAAGGAANGAAGGAAGGAAGGAAGGAAGGAAGGAAGGAAGGAAGGAAGGAAGGAAGGAAGGAAGGAAGGAAGGAAGGAAGGAAGGAAGGAAGGAAGGAAGGAAAAGAGAGAGAAAGGAAGAGCAAGCACCTAAACTTTATTTTAATTCGTTTTCACAAACGTGTCTCAAAAGATTGATTTTTACCTTCCTTCCAAGCCTGTTCTTCTTTCCTTTCTCCTTGTCTTCTTTCCTGCCTGCCTTCCTGCCTTTCTTCACTTAGCTTTTACTCTTCCATTTTTCCACTCCACTTTCCTTCCATTCATATTTTTTCCTCCCATGTCATGTCTTGAAAACCAGCAGAAAGAGTGAATATGCAACAGACAAAAAATACAAAAGAAAATTACAAMTTTACCAAGTTGTAGGAAAGGTGGGTGCAAATCCCAAACTGCTTTGTTAGTATTTTTGAAAACTGACAATGAAAAAAAAAAATATTAAAGGTCTTTTCTGTTTTACATAATCTGTGTCCATTTTATCTGTTGTCTACCTCTACAGAAAATGTGCTCTTTTGGTAGAAGATTATTAGTTCAAACTCAGACTTTGAGAAACTTACTTAGCATCTCCTCTTACAAAGGTTTAATGACAATAGATCTGGATAATTCATGACAGTAACAAATTGTCGGAAATTAACTTAGGAAAGATTTTTGTTTAGTGGTTTGATAATTTTTAAGGACTCTGGTAGACGATTGACCTGATTTGTGGACAAGTCAGACAGTTTTGGCCCTGGGCACCAGAGTACTCCTTTCAACCTGAGAAGCTAATAAAACAGTGAATTTCACAGGATAAAACAGTGGATTTTATGTGCACAGGATAAGCGCGGCATTGGATATTTCACCCACATGGCCAAAAAGTAACTAACTGAATTCTGTACAGATATAAAAATTTCTTAATTTTTTTAACTGTTTTTTAATACTGAAAAGGTGACTCTTCTTTTAAAACTTGCCAAAGAAGAGATTAAAGAACAATTTAAAAAAGGAGAGAAAATAAAAAATGGGGGGCAGAGTTTGGTTATTTTAGTAGCAAACTTCATGTTTCTTGACTTTCCCATGGAATTAACTTGAGGCTTCTGGTTTCCAGACAGCAGTGTGAGCACATAGCCAAGCTCTCCAAGCTTTGCCCAKCATCTCAGGGGCAAAATGTCATGAGTTTCCCAGCAAAGCAAAAGTTGGTGCAGTAAACGTTGCTCTTCTCTCAACCCCAGAAAGCACAAAAGATTGCACCAATGTTTTTTGGCAGTGTTGTGCTTCAGCCACATGAGCTTTCAGTGTTAAACAAGGCATAGAAAGGGAAATCTGCATGTATTTTTTTCAGCATTTTGGTAGCCGGATGAGGCTTATTGGCTGTTTAAGGCAGAAATACAATAAACTAGAAACCGTGGGACTATGAGGAAGAACAGCCTTCCTGGCACATTGTGAGCAAGGGTGAGAGACAGAGAGGATGAAGTGCATGGGGAAAAACAGACCATGAAGAGGCATGACCAAAAATATAAATGTTAATGAGTCAGGACATAAAGTGTCTTGCTTTCATTGAAATCCATGGCTTAGAAAAAGGCTATAATCTGCTGGAGATGTCATCATTTCAGTGGAAGTATAAAAGCRGAATCAGGATTACTTACTCTCACTAAACGTTTGCTGGCCCTTTCTTGCATGCGTTCTGGCCTCAGGGATCTTTATCCGGGTCAAAGTCTAGTTTAGATCTCCATGTGCCACTTTCCTATAATATGCCACTTTCCTACAATTCAGCCCATCATTTCACTTAAAGATCTTGTTCCTAAAAATCTTGTTATGTAGCCACAGTGGCAGCACACAACCTCGAATCAGTATCAAATGATAAGCAAAAAACCTACTGTACACTCTGGTCCTGTACCTGTGTCTCTCAGCAGAGACCCACCCAGATAGCTACATTCATACAAATTATTTTAAATAATCCAAGGAGCCATCTCAAGCACAATATCCCACTGTGTGCATCTACACTCTCAGTCATTCATTTGCACACAGATATAGAAAGATGCCATTAAAACCAGCACAAAAATATAGACCCAGTTCCTGTCATCACAGCCCTGATCAAGGTGACATTGCAGCTGGTGAAGGGGACAAAGTGTAAAAGAAGATGCTGGGAGTAAAGACACCTCACTTTGCTTTGCATAGGGCTAAAGCTGAAATGGTGTCGAGTAGTTATTACCCAGTAGTTCAAGTTGATTTGTTCTGCCTGTGAGTTTTGATTTGGAAATACAGCAAGCCTGAGGAAAAGGATATGCAATGACCTGTAGTCAGGACTTATATTTTCCTTCCCCAGTGGATGTCCCTGCATACCTGCTTGTGGTGTAATAGTGCAATAAATTGAGCACATATCTATATCCACAAAGGGTCAAACTGTGCTCGGAATTACACCCGTGTAAATCCTCAATAACTGCACCAGCCTCACCGGAGTTATTTGGCACAGATTTACACTTATGTAACCGAGAGCTGGTTTTAAGCTACAGTATGAGAAGTGTTTCACCTTCAGGGTAAAAAAAAACACCCTAGTAATGTCAGTTGTTGTTACGTTTAAAATAACCAGAAGGAATTTCACCTGGATGGGATCCATCCACAATCCATGACATTTGCATGAACCTTTTCCCCTTATTTCTGGTGTGCAGGGATACATGTCAGATTTTAATTCACAGTGCATCCATGCCTTTTGTTTTGGAAGGACTATTATGCCTTAGATCAATCATTAGGAAAAGGTGTCTATATTGATAACACATTTGCCTCTGAGATGCTACAGGATGTTCCAAGCCAGATTTCCTTTGAAGCCAGGCACCACTTTTATTATCAAAGCATGAAAAATAGCTCGYATTCATGACATCAAAATGCAGCCAGCACACATCACTGGGGGCTAAAATGAGATTCCAGTTACATCATGTAAACCCAGAGGAGSTGCAGGCACTTTTGCTCCCATTCCTGGGATGCAGCTGTCCTGCTCAGCACAGTCCTGTGCCCCTGGGGCTGCTCTGCTGCCAAGRGACAGCACAAAACCTGCAGCCGTGTCACCCTGTGGGTACAGGACAGGCRGCCACGCTCTGACCCATGGACACASAGCTGAGGAGGSGGTGAGGATCAAAAAATACAGCCTGTCAATTGTGACCTTTTGCATTCATCGATCCCGAATTGAGCTGAATTCCTTTAAAATATCTGAGCCATMAGGGATGATGTCAGAAGGGTTCTGGCTCTAGGGATTCAAGGACTAATTTTCCTGAGGTGTCCCCACCGCCTTCTGGCTCCATGCTGGAGGTACAGAGGGAATGATTTGACACTCCTTCCTGCCAAACAGCTAMATTTCATTAAGATACAACAGAAAGGTGAGTTTGCTTTGTAAACCTATTAGAGCTTACAGAGCAGTTAGTTAGAAATACAAACTTTGTTCTTTGAATAACCTCAGCTTGAACTGAGTCCTGGAAGGACTATCTTTGAGTTAAGGTAATACGGAGCAATAAAGCTTYCTGAGAACAGAAGACTGCCAAAGTTTAAGTGGTATATTTTATGATCTGGATTATTGTCCATTGGGGAACTCAGATGAAAACACAGACTCATTTCATTTAGGTCTCTAGTTGTGATTTGAACCATGATCCAAATTTCCAATAAAAAATACTCAAAGAGCAAAGCTAGTGCTTTATCCACCACATACCAAGATTTGCTGGCCCTTTACTAAAAAATCACAGTAATCCAAGGTCAAATAATACATTTGCAACGACTTCAATACTCCACAGAATTTTAGCTTCCACCATTTCTTTTCTTTCAGTCGTGCAAACCACATACAAAGTGATGTACAGTGAGGTAATGTCAGATAGCAACTATTATGCAAATCATCTGCAACAATGAGAAGAAGAAGCCAAACATCTCTATAGAAAGGCAGCATTTCTACAAATGAGTTTGTGCTACAAACCTTCATTATTTCTTAGTCTCATCCTGAGAAGCAGTTGGCACCATGACCATATTCCATCCTGTCAGACGAGGCACAAAAGTCCAAGTGCAAAATATGTACCAGGTATTTCAACTCCTGTATCTGCATCTTGGGAAGACAGTCATATKATCAAGGGATCAAAAGTATGTTTATTGTTTTCTCCTCGAGGGAATGAGAGTCAGATGGTTTCTGTGAGCAGAATGGGAACAAAAAAAAAATCCCTAAATAAATGTCCAAATAAAATTGACTACAATCAGCTACATTCTCTAATGCAAGATGACAAATGGTCTGACTTTTCTGAAAGGTCATTAGTCAAACTCAGTTTTAAAATATTCAATTCAGGGGGACGAGATCTCTAGATGAAAGCCAAAGCTCCACAGAGCACTAAAGAAAAAACCTCTACCAACATGTTTTTCCTGACTTATCTCCATTAAAAAACATAAACTGTAGGTTATATTCAAGTCAGGACAAGATAATTAACTATTTTTTTCCTCTGGAAAGTCATCTGGTCCCCAGAATTTAGGCCTCTCTTTACAGTTAGCCTACACAGAAATGCAGCAGAACACAGATGTTGTTCTAAAGAAAATTAGAGGTAGCTTGAAATGCAGAAACACTCAGAAATACACTGCAGAAAAACACAGAACTGAGAAGCAGCAGTTCCTTGTCTCGACACAACACCTTACAATGCCAGAGGGAGAAGAACTGGCTCTCCCATAAATTTGTTTCCATTTCTACCAATATATTAGTGACTTAAACTGGTGTCAGTTTACAGGTCCTGCATTGCTTTTATGGTCATTCCCCATGATTGGCAATGGGTAAAAATGTTTCGTTCATGCACTCAGAAAGCAAAATCAAAAATGTTCTCATTCCATTTCAGGAAGAAGGTAACTTCATCTCTTCTCCCTCTTTCCATGCTTTCAAGCAATGTTGTGTTGGAATACTGATCCAGACACTCTCTCAGAATCACAATATTTCAGATTTAATGTCCTGCTTGAGGACATCCTCATTGATWTGTATGATGTGGAATTGCCTGTACAGGAAAAACCAAGAAATGCTCCTCCACAAATACTTGAGTTATGGGATCCCACACCTCTCTAAAGTGTCAGAAAAGCCCTCTGGATTACTGAGCACTCTGAATTTCTCTCGCTCTCATGTTCTGCCCTGAAATTCTGGTCTGAATCTGAAGTCTTCTCTGTGACAGTTTTGCCAAAAAAGGGGCGTATTTACAAATCATTGCTATCATAGTCCCAAAATGCACTCTGTTTTGTCAAAAAAATACAGAACTTTCTGTGTC
Source organism: Malurus melanocephalus (assembly GCF_030028575.1). Lineage (NCBI taxonomy): Eukaryota > Metazoa > Chordata > Aves > Passeriformes > Maluridae > Malurus > Malurus melanocephalus. The sequence goes on from NW_026623285.1 coordinate 996,836, forward strand.
TGAGATTTGTTGCCCAACAGTTACTGTTTGTTTTCCTGTCATGATTGGAAAACTGGCCCTGAGAAACAATCATAAATACACAGTATAAAAAATATTATTCCAGTGAAAGTTTTAACTAAACATAATTTGTGCATCTATACAAAATGCATGGAATCTACAGCCCGCAGAAAAAATGCCCTGAGATCTGCATCAACAATTGGTTTTGATATCAAAAAATGAGAAAGARTTTGACTCAGCAATATCAGAATTCTCACAGCTTTTTTCCTAATGATGTCTGTAATCTATTTTTCAGCTAATACTCCCGAGTATTACATGCACATCTCCCACAGATTGGGGACCTAAAAGGACCTTAAGTCTGATCAGCTGAATTGCTCCTCATCTTTGAATTGCACTCACTACTGCACCTGGATTAATAAGAATTAAATTAGGCCATTCTACCAAAAACAAAGGAGATTATTTTGCAYAGTACATTGGAGTCATGAAGTGAAAAAAATCCACTGGTACATTTTGAATATGAGCTGCATTATCTCAGSATGAYTCCTTTTTGTCAAGATTTTTGGCCRCTGGTTCTGCATGAATACAGAAAATCGTTATTCCTAATTTGTACTTATCATCCTCCCATCTTTGTTACTTAAGTAAGGAGGCAAAACTACGCTCTGTGACCAATCACAAGTAATAAATTAAAAAGAGTTAATGAGCAAACCTCTTGTCTGAAAATTATTGATCCAAATTTTATGGCAAAAACTTTCAAATATTTAATAGAGCCATGGCTAATGGGACTGATTGGTTCATGGAGGATTCTCTCAAGCTGCACAGTTTCATTAATGTATGTATGACTAAAAATTTCTTTATAAAAATATATTAAAACTGTCARATTTATAAAAGTCAGACAAATCCTCCATTTTTCTGCTCACAAACTCTCTAAATCCCTTTGCGGAAGATCCCAGACCTCAGCTGCATTCCTCAAGGATTTACAGGGCACCAGAGGAACAGCAATCTGCTCCCAATGAATATATGCATTCAAAAGTATATGGAGGTTTTTCCAGCTTTTCACGTACTTCTCTCAGATTAATCTTCCTGAAGGCTCTGGATGTGTTTGCAAGGGCAATTTTAATCGCTCTTCCACTCTGCCACTTTACAGCACAGCCATTGTGTCTTGTTGATGGGAATAACTTCCATGCAACCAGAGGTGAAAGGAAGAGGGGCTGGAGTACTGGAGGGAACCCACAAAATCAGGGGAAAAACCCCAYGCACACTCAAAAAGATTTACTCCTTTTGCAATAATATGAGCTGGGACTGGGGATCAGATTCTGMTCTCAGTTGCTGTGGTCCTAATCTGAATTATCAGCACTGATTTCAGCAGAGCTTCTYTGGATTTAAGGCCCAGTCCAAAGATTGCCACTGATTTGTGCTGACAGTGTAACAGATTATTATTCCAGCATAAGAATTTATCCTAGAAAATGTTAACMATGCTTTTATCAGCACTGTACTAGGAAATGATTTGTACAAACTTGAAGAAGGTTTAACATGGTTTACTATTTACTCTTTTCTGCTTGTTTGATCGACATGTGTGTTCCTGCTCCAATTCTAATTATAAATACAGAGGACCAAATTTTATTCACCCCATATGCTATGTTACCTGCATTTGCTGTAATATTTGTAAGATGTAAACAAAAAGAAAAATGTTAGATGAAAAGCAAGAAAAAATGCTACAGCAAAAATGCATCACTACAGAATGAACAAAAATTGGACGAAAATTATTTTCTTTCTTATTTTTATTCCACCCTGTGTTTCATCTGGGATAAGCTATTCTTCACATTGCATGCCATGGTTTTTTTTTTTTTTTATTTTCTGGTCAGGAACAAAAATGTCTTCAGACATGGATGCTGAGGAAAAAGAAATATTGTTAATATGTTGTCCAGATTTGCCATGCTAAGTTAAAATGACACTGTTACTGTACACATATTTTTAGTTGAATATTTACATAGATACTAAGACAAGTGGAATCCACCTGTTTTTCTAACATCTCAGTATGAATTAGATTAGCAGAACATGATTTATTTGGGTCAATAGGAAAATAACTTTTCCATTGTCCTGGAGATTTGAAAAAAATAAAAAGTCCACTGCTGGATTTTGAACGACAGGTTCTGAAGAAATCGCTGCACTCTTCTGAAACAATGTTTTAGAAAGGAAAAGGCTGCAAGAATCTCTCTTGCTCTTCCCTCTTCTGTGTCTCTAGGTAGAGTCCTTGTGAGTTGTCCCCAGTGGCATTTACAACCATAATAAAAGAAAAAAAAAAAGGAAATTAATTAATAATAATAATTTTAAAAAGCAAACAATAAAATGCAGATGCTTTTTTCTTTAAAAAAAATTTGGAAGATGTGGACACAGGAAAACTGTGCTGTGTTGGTGCTGGAAGAAGATCAGACAGCGTGGAAGAGGCAGTGACCACAGCCCGAGTGATGAACACAAATATACAGTGCAGGAATCACAGGGTGGGGAGACGGAGGGCACAGCTGCTTCCACAGTGTTTGACCACACCATACACCCTGCATTAGGTGATATTTGGGGCTGGGCAGGGAGCAAAAAAGTTCACCCCTTCAGTTCCTTCCTGTGCCTGAGCTCAGACACATAAGTATGGCAAACATTACGTTTCTGCATGATCAAATAAATAAATTAAGAGAAAATTTCTTGCGTGGTTTGGCCAGGCAGAGATTGGACTCCCCCCAAACAAAACAGACCTCCCTCACCCCCCAAAATATCTGGAAAATGAACCACTTTTAAAGCCCCACATACTGAGTATACCTTTCTTATGTTACAAGCTGCTGCCTTTTTCYACCCGACACATGGTAAGGATTATATTTAAATAAAGATTTAACACTCATAGATGGTTTCTTTTAATATTGCTGTAAAGTAATGGATCTTTTATGGGCAAATTTAAATGTCATTCCCCCACGTACAGCTGCTCCAAACAGTGTGGTACCGTTTTACGCAGCCATAACCGAGGAAGCACATTGACCAACAGCGCCTGTGGGTAGAGTGTGGATTTTATGAGCCAATATGAGCTGGTGACCCGTGAGCAGAGTCAGTTTTTGCATCTTGTAAAGTCAGCCCTTGTGAAGGWACCACCACATGTGGACAGTGAGCGGCTCCCAGCCCAGAACAGCCGARYACAGCCTCCTGTCTTGGACAGCAGSAGATCCTTTCCAGCTTGGAAAGGTTTTTCCCAACACCACKCCCTGCTCAGGCTTCACCTCTCCTGGCAGGGGTGTGGCTGGGCTGGCTCTGCACACCCTGCTGAAGGGTTGGATCAAACCCTCTGGTTTCTGATATCCACCTCTCTGAGCACCTGCCCAGCYGGGCCAGCATCGGATTCCTTGTGGTCCCAGGCAGAAAGTCAGACTTTTCCCCCCCATCCTCGCAACAGGAGGGCTCGCACTGCTGCCTAATGCAGCCTCCAGCAGCTGGCAAATKCAGCCCAACAAGGCTGTTTCAGATTAATTCTATGAGTCGAGTTCCCAGCCCAAACTATTCCATGGCACAGGTATTCAGTGCTCTTTCCAGCCTCACAAGATTAAGCATTTGGTGAGTTTTCAGAACTCAACAAGGACTYTTTTTCCAGAATTTGTTACTGGAATGGGTGATTGCTGCCTGGTTTAAAAACATTCTTGACTTTTATAAAAAGGCAGGATTATTTTGCTGCCTCATTTTTGCAACATTGTATTCCTCACAAAGGTGAAGGAATAACTGCTGCTCAAGGTATAACTATCCATGGAAAATTACACACAAGGCTGGAAGGGCCCTAATTGTCTTAAAACAATGGTCACTCCCCTTGCAAAATGTTGTTTTTGCTGCCAGAAGACCTAATCCCAAAGACATCTAAGTAACTATTTATGCATTTCCCCGACATTATTTCCTTCCTCCTTTTAGAAGAATCTTGGTTTCTGATGTTTAGAATAAGTAAAATACTTAACAAAATATCTCATTTAAAAAGCATCATACCCACCCCTAGCCACTGGTGATTCTCCCATGCTCTCTACATTCCACAATAGGCAAACTCCTGCCAAAAAAAAAACCCTGGCAGATCAATCCTCCCAGTGGAATGAGGGATCAGAAAATGTTATCCAAACCCCGCTGCAGCACAGCCACTTGATAGGGCTCATTGCCATCATGCAGTATATGAAAAGAAACCTGTTATTTATTTCAGTCAGCTTCTCACCAGCCAACTAAAAGGCATCACAAACTGCTTTTGGGTCTTGGTTCAGCAAATCGTCTCAGCACGTTACAGAAAACATGTGACCATTAAATATTTTGGCCTCATCAATGATGTACACTCACATTGTTTGTTGTGTGCCTCACACCAGCATGGGAGATGGCCAGGCACAAATTTCCAGAGATACCTGACTAGGGACTGCATTTTCAAGGCCATTTCTGAGCCAAGCAAAGTGACCAAATGAGAAGCAGCACTTTTCAGTASAACTACTCGACTCAGTTTCGTTGGTTCACTAAATAAATCTCAGACATTTATAAATATATATATTGACTCCTCAAGAACAAGGCCAGGAGAAGCAGCACAACCCACGCAGAGCACCAAAATTCAACTCAGACTCTCTTTTCCTGACTTTGACTCACAGAAAAATGGAGCTGCCCAAAGACCTCAACACAGAGATTTACTCCAGAGAATGTTCTTTTTCTTTGTTGGTTGTTTTTTTTCTTTTTCTTTGTTGGTTGTTTTTTTTTTCTATTGTTATTTTTTGGGGTTGGTTTTTTTTCCCCTTGTGAACACATCTGCACACTCTCGGTTAGATGCTTAATTTTGTTTTGAATCTTGGTTTTGGTTTGGTTTAGGTTTGAATATTTTCTTCACACTTTGCAAGGACTTTGAACATGAGAACAGCATCTCGTTCAATTTTAAAGCTGTGGTTTCCTTCCCTCTTTTAACTGCAAATCATGCTGTGATTTACAGTGGCATATATTCAGAAAACGGGGCCAAGGCTTTTAGAACTGGATGCTCCTAAAACTCTSTTTGAATTTTCAACAGGAGAATGCTGGAGCAGTCAGAGTTTCTTAAAATTGGGATTTAGTTAAGAAACTGAGGAGAAACCCAGGAGCTTAACTTTATGCCCTGGTGCTGGAAACCTCAGCCTAGATTTACATTTTAATTCATCTGTCAGCACAAGCTCTGGGTAATGCAGAATTTCACTTTTTCTTTCCCTCCCACCTGCTCATGAAASCTCAACTAGCAATTTCACCTCCTTTTCATTAGGAGCCTGGCACTTCTCAAAGGACTCAAGCTGCATGGAACTGTCCCTATGAAAGCTGAAACCAGGAGAAAAAGGCTTGGGCTTTCAGATTTCATTGCAGAGCAAAAAAGTCAAGTTCATTTTGCTGCAATTCAGCATGTCTCAGGAGCAAAAGCAAAACTTTTTGTGAAGCTGTGCTCAATTTAAAGTGAATGTGGATGGAGGTGGTAACAGGGAGTAGGCACAGGCAATTCTCATTTCCTGGGCAATCTCAAAGTTTAGCATAGAAATGCTGAGAGCTTTAATAGAGCTGAACCATAAACTGCACAAGTTTTTATGTATCAGCATTTTGAACTGCACCTAAAAGATGAGGGGAAGCAAAACCAAATGTTGAACTATGCTGAACATTTCCAAAGAAGGCAGTTGTCTTCTGTCCTTGCATATGYTTTTAACCTTCATTCAAATTGAGCATCTCTGCTTTACCTTCTCTGGAGAGAAAAAAGCTAATGGATACGTGAGAATGCAGTGGAAATAGCCTGTGTGAAATGCCAGCAATCAACTCATAAAACCTTCTCAAAATAAAATAAACTCAATGTCTCCTTTAGCTCTGGCACCATAATTGCCACCTAAGCCCCAGGAAATTCTGGCTCCTTTCATCAAGGGGTTAAAAGCCACCATGCTGGGAAGAACACATATTCTGTTCTTTCCTTTTCATGCTCCCTGATGGTTAATGACATACAGTCCCATCTGGATAACAAGCACCATAAACAAACATATCCACCAAAGAAYCGTGCCCAGATAATTGTCTTTGATGAAAATCAACTGCATGACGTTCACATTACAGACATTTTTAAACTAGTTACTCATTTCTGGAGCTTTAGGCTTCAGTGGTTTGAAGATGAGTGTATATAAATGTATTTACTAATGCAGCACTTCTGCTACAGTGTCACTGGTGTTTTCCACYTTTCTTCCACACTTTCAGCATGTTCCATGCTTTCCAAGCACTGGAAAGCTGGCCACATTCACAGGCCTTTCACAATAATGTGATCTTGAGCAGAGTTTTGGGTAACAACCCACCCATCACTGATGGCATACGAGGGCAGAATATCATGGACTGGAGGATGTGGGAATAGCTGGGACAGATCTGAGCTCCACAAACTTTCATTTCTGCCCCAGCTCACTCGCTGGCAGCTGACAAACTCATAGGCTGGGCTCTCTGAAGGATGTTAACAAGGGAGAAAATAATTCCCAGTCAGACCATGGGCTTTCTGATTTTTTTTTGTGTTTTCCTTGATGGAGTTTAAACCGGTAAATATTTCTACATCTTCACTGAGCATTTCCCTTTGAACAAAATACAAAAGCACACAAAAAACCATCCTCAAACCAGACAGATCCTTTGCCCTTATTTTCCATCTTCTGTTTCCCTTCTTTTTCTSTCAGCTTTGATATTAGGCTGTCCTAATCATACCAAGACGGATTGAAGGACTCATAGGCCAAGAGCTTCTTTTTTTCCTAAGCAAGGATTCAAACATCACCCTGGATCCCCTGCTCACAGCTGTTTTTTGTAGCTCTTGCTTCTCTGCAGGAACTGCTAATGTGTATTTTGTGAACGGACTGCTATTCTTTTTCTTACTTTACTAAGGTTTTCATGCTTTTTGTGGTATTGTGATGTTGAAAAATATCTATGCTAGATCATATTTTGATTCTGAAAAGTACCTGCCCTGTGTCTTCAGGCTGTGTCCTAATTTYCTGTTTGTTTACATCCAAGCCCCCAGTGAGGTTTATGCCAAGACTGAGAAAAATACTATTTCAGAAGAACCAGCTACCTTATTTTTAAAACAACCATCAGATGGTGTCTGATTCTAGAAATGCTCTTTTATTCATACTTGGGAAAAGAAGTCTCTGTGAATAAAGTAATACAAAATATCAGGAAAATATTATAGTTTTCCATGTATTTATACCTCTCATTATAACAAGGAAATTTTTGTCCACAATGTGATCACAATCTGTGATTTCATCAAAGAGGGCCAAATCTTCTGTTAGGTAGCTTGACTCACTTGATTATTTCTGTCCTGTGTGTTCTCTGCTCCCAGAGGGTTTCCAGACTGTCCCATGTGACAGCACAGTGCCAAGATATCCTTGGACTTCACATCCCTATAACACCCCTGTGGACTTTGTGGCAGCAATTCCATCCACACAGAAGACCCAAAGATAAATAACACTCACAGATCAAGCTGAGTAGCAAGCATGCACTAGTCAGTGGCCAAAAGTAAAAACTATTAAAACCAGATTCTTTTTTGCTTTTCAGGACACTATTTAAAGAATGGCTTTTTTCCTTCCCATTATTTTYCAGAGCCAGGTGTAGAAGTGAAGGAGCAGAGGGCTGGATCTTATTGTGAGGATGTTGAAGGAAGAGTGTAAAAAAACAGGGTTTCAGTACACTGCTGAAAGGAAAGCAGTAAGAGAAAGGCCACTAACTGTCCATAATGGTCTGAAGACATTTTGAAGGATGCTACGTTGCTACATCAGTATCAGCATTATATTGATGAAGGTGCTGGGCGACGCCTGTTTGATTTTCACAGTGACTTAAATTAGCCAAGCCCTCYTTTCTCCCATTCCTGCTCAGGAGCCTCATATAAGGACTTGATTTCTCTTCTCTAGCAAAGGGCAATTTTTTTTTGTTTTGATGAGGCCTGTCAGGACCATGGCCTCARAGACAAAGCAGGACTGAAAGTGAAATTCAGGGTATATGGGCAGACAGTGCAAAGAGTTAGCGAATGTTAGGCAGTGTCAAAGCACTGTCTTTGGCTTCCTTTGAAACAACTGGAGATCTGCAATAATTTCCACTGCAAAGCAAATCAACATCCTGCAAAAACACACAGGGCTGAGGCGGAACTGAGAACTTCTGAAAGTTTGAGGAGGGATTTCTCTTTTGGAAAGATGTGTTGCGCAAGGTGAATCACCTCATCATATATTGCAGTGACTCAATGTTGAAGACATTAAGGAAAGTGGGAGCCAGAAGAATAACTCTAGTGCTTGTTTGTTTCTATATCTGTTCCTCCAGTTAAAATATCTTTCCAACAGTKTAGTTAGTAACCCTTGTGGAGCCACCACTGAGTCAGGAAGTGAGGTAGGGAGAAAGACAGGACTTGGTCAGACAGAGTAGAGAAAATGCTCAAGAAAGAAATGTCAGGGCAAGACACAGAAAGCAGAAGTGAGTTTTTGGTTGGTGGTTAAGCATTTGATGGGACAGATATCCATAGGACAGATATCCACTTACTGTTTCCAAACTCTCAGGTTTGAGCAGTGTGATAGAGAGGCATGGGGAGCTCTGACAYGGCAGTGCTTTTCCTGGACCTGGGAAGCTGTTTGAAAGCCTGACCAGGATGATCTGTGCATGCCTCATGTTTAGCTTTGAGTGTCATTTGGGAAGAAAACACTCTTCCTTCTCTTTAGTAATAAATTTGTCTCAAGATTCCCACACACTGAACAATTTTCAGCAGGCTGATTCAGAAGGTTGTGGCTGCATGTCAGTGTGCTACAGCTCTGCCAGGGTGCAGCGTGCTACAGAGGACCACTGTAACATGCTCACAGACCAGTCAGACCTTAGAGGGCCTGGCTGAGGTCCATCTGTTTACTCTGCCCACACTGGACTCTTCCAGGAGGGCTCCTGGACCACAGTGAAGTACCAGCCTTTACTGTGGGTCAGGCAGGCAGAGCAGAGTTTGACTGAGAGGCCAAGTCAGAGTAGGCAGGACAGAGAAAAATGGAATAACCAAGGGATGGGACAACATAAAGCCATTTATGGGTGTTGAGAAACACCCCAACCAAGATATTACAAAGCATGTCATCTTTTAGCAAGCCTTATTCTAAATACTGTTTGAAGGAGCTGCATCTGGATAGATGGTACCAGTTCACCAAGCAATAGTGCAGGAGGGAGGGAATGGAAGCTAGTGGCCATGGGTACTGGGGCATCTCTTCACAAAATTGTTGCAGGAACTCTGGCAGCTGAAAAAATCCCAYGGTTTTTCAGCATCCTTCAAAAGATCTCCATGAAGCTCATGGTGTTTTACTCTGTTTATCCATGCTGGCATGACAAGACACTGATCTTACCTGGCTAAAATCTGTAGAAAACCAATATCCTGCGGTAAAGCTTCAGCCTTGTGCTTCTCTTTTAATAYAAGCTGTCATTACTGAACCACAGCATTACCCAGATCTGTTTTACATGAGTCCTTGGCAGGACAATGTCAGCTGTAGTTAATAAACAAGGTCTGCATTTATCGATTCAATGATATTGTAAAGGGTAAAGTGTCATCTGGTGTTACCAGAACATCAAACCTGCACATCTGATGCAAGACAACCATCAGTTGCTGAAAGGCTGCATTACCAGCTAACCCAGAAGGAAAAACAGCATGTGAAATTTCCATCAAAAACCCACCTCCCAACTTTTGAATAAGGAATTTATTTCCTCTGTGACCAGTCTTCCATTCCCCAAGCTGAAATGACATCATGAACCTATGCCTCCTTCATGACAGCAGCTAGTGTARGCTGGTTGTCCAACTCTTTCTCAGCCACAATTTCCCAGGGCATCCCTCTCCATCCCAAAGCCATTGAATGAAGCAGCTGTTGTCCCCATGCTGCTTCTGTGCAGGACTCACAGGGGTGCTTCTCATTGAATTTATTTTCTTTCTATCTTCTTTTCCCAGCAACCATGGTGAGTTTCACTTGAAACAATACTTGGTTCTATAGGTTTCCTCAAGAATGTGTCAGAGACAGAAGTTTCTATGGCGTCAAGGAAGCAAGATGATAAAGCTAATGGATATTTCTTCGTATCCAGGATGTTTTGTCCAAAACATCTGTCCGCACTAATGTTCCTCCAAGCTGAAGTTCTTGCAGCCTCTGCCTCAATTCCTCAGAATGTTCCGGGAATATAAGGCCTTTATCTCTTTCTTTTGCCCAGAAAGTCTGTCTACAAGCAGGGTACAGGCACACCCAGAACAACCCATGAAAATAAATATCAAAGCAACACTATGTACCACAGAGCTCACACCACCTCTCCATAACTACAATTAATCCATGGTGAAACTCCTGAGAACACCTTCAAACAAAGAAGGGAAATTCCTAGCTTGRAAAAGGGTAGAGTTCCCCGCAAAAAATGTTGGTTTGTTTTATGTCTGGCTCAAGGCAAAGCTGGTATTCTTCACACAAACATACAAATCCCCTTGAAAAAGAAATGTCACATTTTTGGCCTGGTGTCCCAGTGAGATAAATCAGAAGTAAAATAGCACTGACGATGGAGACCTCCTGTAACACCATAAAAGTATCTTGACTTGGAGCTCCATGTATACCCTGCCCTGGCATCTTTGGGGAAGAATCTCATTTGTCCTCACATTCCTGACCTACCCTGTTACAGACCTCAGCCTGCTTCTTTTGCAGAGACCCTTTTAAGGGGCTGAGTCAAATTGTCCAGAGATGTCAACAAGTTGTGAGAGGCAGGCTCACACTGGCAGCAATTACCAGAGGGCAATGATCAATGGGGGTCTTTTGTTAGCATTACAGGATCACTATTGACTCAGGAAGGAAGTGCCCCCATGGTTTAGGCTGAGCTGAAATGGACAGGCAGCCTTGCCCTTGGCTGCTCACAAGCCACTAACCTACACTTATCTCATTAATTATTCCTGTCCCAATGGCAGCGATCGTTATGATCCACAATCAGCTGAGGAAGAAGAGGTCACAGCAAACACACAGGCTCCATTTACCAATCCAAGACATGCATCCTTTCTCTTATTTGCATCCAAAGTGTTGTACGACACCGGTGCTGTTCCTCTGACAAACAGGTAACAACACATGACAGCCACACCAGCACTCTGCAGAAATAAAGGGTAGAGCTTACATGTTTTTCCACTTACAGAAGTAAAACTACAAGGCACAGTGACCTTGATAATTGCATAGATGGGGAGGGGGGAATAGTGTTCACATTCCAGGGCACCCAGATTGCCTTGATCCTCACAAACTGCTACCCCAAACCATGGTCAGAGCCATCAATGGTTTACAAGGCACTCGATGCACATCCCGTTGCTTCAAAAGTATAGTTTGTGCAAGGGGATTTATAGGAAGAAAATACATTTGACAGGAATAAAAGACATTTGAGGGATGAGGGCTTCTGGATGGAAGGATGGAGTCTCCTATTAAAGTCACCTTGCACTGCTGAGGGATAAATCACTCCCTCGAACATATTGCAGTCCGCTGTAAAGGCAGATGATTAGTATGACTGAGAATGAAACCATGCTCTGTTCTTACCCCCCACTGTGTTATTTTTCTCCCTTGCGCTGAATTGTTCAAGCCACGGCATTTTAAATCAAGCTCTGATTTAAGAAAGGGAAGAATATACAAAAGGAGCAGTATATTCYGAGCACACCCTGCCCTTCAAGCTTAGAGCTCCCCAGTCACTTCAGAAACAGGAAAATCACGAGTCCCTGAGGAAACSTTACAAATGTGCACTTGCAAAGTGAAGTTTGCCACATGTATTCTGCTGGGAAGGGAAAAGCCCCCAGCACCTCTGCTCAACACCCTGAGCCCTGGGGGAGAATGCATTTGCAGCATTTGTTTGCTGTGCCCCAGTCCAKCCTGATAACTATCCAGGGAGCTGCAGACAGCCTCAGGAGTTTCAGCACATAAAGAAAGGCTCCCACCAGGAAGCCATTTCCTTCTCCAAACTGCATTTGACCAGAAAGGTTTTTTTCCTCACTTTCTCCCCTCAGGGGGCATAAAATATGGAAAGAAGGGACTTTCAACATCTGCTCTAGATTTTTATTTTTTCAACTCCACTGATTTTTTTTTCCCAAGATTGTTATCCAGTGCCTATAGCTTAAGCAGTCTGTATTTTCCTGACAAACCCGGTACTGTCTGTTAAATGCCATCAGCCTTTGACTGAAGCATTTGCAGTGGGAAAGATCAAACATTTGCAGACTGGGTTTTTACCAGACTCTACTGCACCAAAAGCATCCTACAGTCATCTTCCACGGCCCCAAGAAGTGACTGAGAGATGTAAATGGTTCTTTTCTACAGCAGTCTGACAGAGCGATCGGGTGGGAGATGGCAGGAGAAGAGGTGATGATCAGTTTTCAAGCACTCCCCACTCTGTGGTCTCCTTGCAAACAGCAAGGAAATTTGGCAATTGCTATGGTACTGCTAAAACCTGGTGCTAAAAACACGACTCGGGTCTGTATTACCCTGCTAAAGAYGTCCCGTTTCCAAGAGGGATATAGGGAAATTTAGCACCCCCTGCTGGGTCAGGGCTAATGCTGGCCAAACCCTGTCACTTCTGATTAAGAGAAACCCATTCTCTCGCAGCCAAAACTAGCTGCTTTTGCTCAGGCCACAAGAGATGAGGGATTTGTTATTCATAYTTCTGCGAAGCTCTCACATTCAGCAAGAAATGATCCCTCTCCCAGTCGCCTTCCAGATGCAGACCCCCTGGTGGGGGTCCATCTCTTCTCCCAGCTAACAAGCAATAAGATGAGGAAAAAACCTCAGGTCATTCCAAGGAAGGTATAGATTGTGTATTCAGAAAAATTTCTTCACTGAAAGGATGGTCAAGCATTGGGACAGGCTGCCTACAAAAGTGGTGGTCATCATCCCTGGAAATACTTAAAAGGGACCTGGTTTCATGTCCATGCTGGGTTAATGGCTGARCTCAATGACCTTATGGGTCTTTTCTAACTTTAATGGCTGTAAAATTCTACAATCAGGTAACACCAGAGGGGAGCAGGAATGGGAAGCAGGAAGGGCACTTTTCTGAGACGAAGGATTGTCTTCTGCCCTCCCAACTTCCATGTTGCCTCATCAAGACATTCCTGTKCCCATTTCCATGTGCTGTGAGTGCCATCAGTGATCTCAACACACAGGGTAAACAGCCACCACTGGGCAGTGCTTCAGACTGAGGGTGGCTAAAGGACCAATTTCCATGGAAGCATATCCACTGAAATCATTTTAACAACAATGGGCTGGCTGGGGCAGCCATGGTGATGATGAGGTGACCACACTTTCTGTCRGGACAGCCAGCATGGCTTGGCCAACTCCTGTGCCCTGGCAGAGAACAGCCAGTGGAGCAKGGCTGCTGCCACAGCCAGGCAAGCCACAGCCACCACTAAAGTCACAAAGTGGCCACTTTGCCATCAGTGAGAGCCAGTGGCTGGAGGGGCAAAAGCCCAGCCATCCTCCCAAGGCCGTGCTGTGCGACACTCTGCACACTGCTGAGCCTGTTTACATAAAACCATTTCTTGTTTTCCTTTCCAGAAAGAGCGCTGCCAATCGCTGGAGGCAGATGTGTTTATCAAGAGGTGTATCTCAAAGCCTGACATGAAATCTGCGGCCTCTGGTGCAGCTGAAAAACTCTGTCAACACCTTGGAGAGAGCAAACCAGCGGGGCCAGCGGGGCCAGCGGGGGACCAGCCGGGACCACAGTCCTGCCAAAAACTACAAGGGGAGCTCAAGCCAAACAAACCTTTTCCATGCCCTCTGCTCAGTGTCTAGTGGGGGTGTCCAAACCACAAATCAGCCAGTTCTTACGTGAAAGGAAAAGCCTTTTTTATTATTATTTTTTAACCTCTCCCCCTCATTTGGAGACCTGCTCTGCCCTTAAACCTGTGAATATATCACTGTATTAGGTCTGAAAGTTTATGTCAGAGGGATGTTGAAGTCTGGCCATGCTGAAGATTGCCTGCTTAGGAAATAAAACACCCTTCTAGGGATCGCTGCACTTGATGATCAGCCTGAATAAAAAAAATACTGAGGGGCAGAGTAAATCCTTCAAGCAGAGACCTGCCGGGTAGGGGAAGGGGGTGAGTCACGGGTTAAAGAGACTTTTTGTTTATGCTTTCAGACTCTGTCTGCTGCTCCTGAGCTGCCACTTCAGGGAGAGCAGTTTCTGGGGGAGCAGAGGGTCACGGAAACCCTCATCACAGGATGGGAGTCGCCCACAGTCCYTGGGGTATCATTGCAGTCTGCACACCGTGATGGGCTCTTCCACCTCTTTTTCCAGAAGCACCAGCWCTGGAAGCAAAAAGCAGAAAGACAAGTAATTTGCAGAAAACTAATTTCACAGATCTGTGGAAGGAAGGAGAAAAAGAAGGAAGACAAGGAAAAGAAATAAAGAAATCCTGCTTTACTGTGAAAGGCAGTTCCTCTGATTTACATGGAAAATGTTGCCCGTAACTTTGTAAATTTCCACTAGACTTATTGCTTATCTGGTAATCATCAGTCAATTACATTTGCACTCAGCCAGACTTCCTGAGGCAGAGCAATCTTCAAATCACCTCGTTTGTAAATCACTCTTTCTTCCCTACAACTCCTCACTCCAGCACCTTCCCCAYCCCTCCTCCTTCCTGGGGCTCTGTGACTTGTGCTGGGCAAGGTGCCCAAAGGGGGCTACTGCAGCTCCCCTGTGGGAGAAGCATAGCTGGCATTCCAGAGGAGTCATGTCCTTGAAGCCTTCAAAAATGACAAATAGCTGGAGAAAAAAAAATGCACACACACACAAAAATGCCACAACTTTCACAATTACGTATTTAGGAGAAGATTGGGGTTGTATGTAGACAGGTACAGTCCTGGCCCCTGTGCATTTTCAGAAATCCCTGAAGCTGGATTCCAGGATGGAAAAGCTACTTCYTCAATCCCCTTTCATTTAGAGCACCTCAATGTTCCTCTTTGTGGGTGTGTGATGGGGACACATTCCCCACCATTCCTGGTGCAGGGACAAAACACAATTCCCCAGTTCATCCACGGACATGACATGTCCCAGGCCACAATAACTATCCCTGGACTGTGCTTCTTACACTTCATGTAAGGAAATTTGAAGGTGCTCTTCTCTGAGGCTTCCTGTTGCTGCTTAGTTTATGAGTATAACATGAGTGAGAAAATCTTAGTTATTCTTTGCTTATGGGCACACAGAAGAAACTGGGCAAGAGGGTATCTTGTGACATCTGACATCACCAGTGGGATTTAACTAGGCAACAAAGATGTGAAAGAAAGATACATTTTTATGGATGCCCTGTGGAAGTGCAAAGCATAGTGCTTCTCTTTGCCTCCACTGGGCTTGTAGAATTCTCACCTTTGGGCCACCAAGTTTTCCTTGCCAAGATAAAGGTGCAGAACCTGTGGCTAAACTTGCTCATTTGTGGTATCCCGTCTCAGCAGCAGTTGCAAGATGGTTTCCATAATTAGTGTCTCCCCAAACACTTAAGTTTTACCTAAATCTGTTTGGATGGTTCTGACCAGCTCAGGGGGAACCAGTTCTGAAGTTCAGGCTCATGAAAAAGACAGCTTTCTGTTTTTTTCCCACAATGCAGGGTTTTGGTTATTTTCCAAACCTAAACCCCCAAATGAAGGGTTTTTTACCCTCCTGCTCCCCCTTCCTGCAGTTCAAAGCTTTTGCACTGACCACAGTACTCATTCCCACATACCCTCCAAGAGCTGCAATTTMTGATCTTCACACCAAATGAAATTCTGTTTACAACCCCATCATTGGTCATAATGAGAGGGGCTTCCCAACTTCGAAAAATAAGCATCTGTCTCTTGCATGTGTTTTCCACTTAATATCTAGGAAAAATACAGCAACAGGACCATATTATAAAAAAAMATGTGAAAACTTTTTTCCAGAGTTTATTGAGAAGCTGCCTAAACACTGTACATTAGGTTCCATGCCATGGCAGGCTTTATGTTGGCAAACATAAGATAAGGAGCGCAGTGGGATAGATTTCCCAAATGGGCKACATCAGCACCATTCCCTTGACTTCACTCACATAGTACAAGTCTGGCCTGAGATGTCTAAGCCACAGGAACCACAATCAGGAGTTAAATCAGAGTCTGCAATTCCCATCAGTATTTCCTGTRATAGGAATCTTTGCTGGAACTGCCATATCTTGGTGTTTCCTGAAGTAGGAATGATTATTGGGCATGTCAGGAAAGAATCCTTCAGTCAGGAACATACCTACTTGGGAACACTGGGCACATCTCTGCTGGGAGCCTGGCTTGTTTTTCTGGATAATGAAACACTGAATGTCTTCTTTTCAGGATGATRTTTTATGCATGTAAATGACAGCACAGGCAAAATGTCAGAACAGTCATTTTATSTGGCTGGTCGACAATGAGGCTTGCAATGTCCAAACTAAAACARAACTTGCCTTTGGAAAGATCACATTACTGCCAATAGGCAAAATGTTCAAAAGTGCCTATCAGCCAGGGTTGGAGTGAGGCCAGAGCACCCCTGAAGGAGAGGCACTTCTCTGCCAAAATATCACATCATCTGTGTTATCAGCCCCTTCTCTGCAAGTTCACAGCAAGACTTCTCATACTCATTCTGCATCCAGTTCACCAAGACCCAGAGCAGCAGGATGAGAAAGCATCAGAGCTCCTTTGCTGTTTCCTGTTTCATTTGTTTCTTTGTTTCAAAAAAAAGAGAAGAAAGAATCTGTCTGGAGTGTCATGTATAGAGACTCRGGCTCTGAAACTGCTGCAGTGCTCCCATTCAGCTCCAAGCATCCCCAYGCTCAAAGGCCTTTTATCCCCCGATCACTGACATGACAGAACTGCGGTTACCATGTCACTGGCAGCTATTGCAGGCTCGCAGGGATCAGGACCTTCAGCCACAGGTTATGGACTCAATACATAATCACAGAGTCCCCTGAGCTCCAGGTCAYTCGGACCTGGCAATGTAACCTTCGGAATGCATCTGCCCTCTTCAGAACARCGTTTACATTATACAGCATGTACCAAATCTAAACATTTGACCATTTGTTTTGTGCGCTGTTAGAAGAAACAATTTAATTTTCAGATAATGTATTTTGTCTTTAATGAGCTACAGTTTGGCAAGAGCACAGTGAAATCACTGACAAAAAATCGGGTCCCTTTTACCTGCTCTGGCACACAAATTGTGGTAAAAATGATACAGATTTTTTTTTTTTTTAAATGAGAGAATTGTTTATTCTAGGGTTGACTATTTGAGTTTCTCACTTCCTTGCAGTCGGGTAAGTCACCTAGTGGTGGTCTCCAGTCAGAGCTTATGAGCAGGTTGGCGGTGAAAGTGCCACCAGAAAGCAACTGGGCAAATTTGCAGCCATTTGGGGCCTCAAAACTCCATTACATGAGTAATACCGAGAGCTCGAAGAAGCATTGAGGTGGACAAAGTGGACTGGTTTAAAAATTAAAATGAAAATTCACAGAAAACACATYCCACTGTGTATCCAGCTCCAATTTGTGTATCCATTGCCTGCTTTGTGTTAAAAGCTCTTTCCTGAATTAAATGCAAATGTTTTCTGAGGATTTCATWAGATTCCACAATTGCATTTAGAAAACAGTATGACAGTCCTCATCTTTTCCAGCATTGTCTTACTGTTTTCTGTGAGGCAAGCAACGCGAAAATCTTCCCAAACCAGCTGTAATAACTTCAAAAATGTGTCTTGGTATTTTTCAAGCTGTAGAAATGTTCTTTTCTAAAAGGGATTAGTTCCCTTGCTAAGGCTAAAAGCATCGGGGCACGGATGTGGAAAACACTGCATGTTTTTCCTTACAGGAATCCGGCTTCTACTAACCCAGATTTTCACCAGCTTTCGCATTGTATTAAATAAACCCACYGCCTCGGCAGAAAAGCGTCCGGCAGCTTTGCGGGAGAAAGGAAAAYTCTTGGAAGCGGGGACCGGAGGGGCCGCTCCCCGGTGTCTGSTGCCCTCCGGTGGCCGCACGCCGCCGCTGCCCCGGGAGAGCCGCGCCACGGGGCGTTAATTTTTCACATGTATCCACATATATGTGCACATATAACAACCAACAGATGCATACATACACGTATGTAAGCATATAAATGTGGATGTATAGACGGGTGTGTGTATATTTATATTTGCATGCGTGTATATGCATATATATATGTATGTGTATGTGTGTATATATACATATATATGCATATAAAGCATCGTGTGTCTCTTAATTAGAAATTCCCCCTCGGCCCCAAACCACCCCTGCACTTACGGCTTTGGGAACGCAATTCATAAGATTTGGGGACAGTATTTAATAACACGGCATAACACTCCCTTAAAGAGAGCAAAAGATACCACCTCATACCAGACAGACACAGGCACAGACTCCCAAGCCAAGCAAGCACATCTGTGTGGAAGGAAATAATCTGTGGCACAGCAAATAACTGCAAGCCAAAAAAGGTGTGGGGGGGATGTTGAAACGCTTATTTTTCCTTTTTTTTTCTACTTTTTTTTTTGAGGATTGCTGGGTTGCTTTGCTGTTAGTTTTACATCCCGGCCCCCTTACTTCCCCAGGGAATCACTTTCCCTTGGCGAGTTTGCAGACGTGACACTGTGGGAAAGATGCCGAGTTGTACTTTGTCCTGCTTCGTTGCCCCCGGCACGGATCTGGCTGTTTTCCGGCCAGCATTCTTCTGCGGTGCCTTAACTTCACGGAAAGGAGAAAGCCGAGGGTTTAGGGAGGGGGGAGGTTTCAGRGTTTCACCAGTGCAGACAGCTCATGCTATAGAAACAAACAAACACTGCAGTGAAAGTATTTTAAAGTCACAATTCTCTGAGTCTGTATGAAAGCAAAACAGACTAGAAAACCACAGGCTCTGTATATTTAAAATCCTCAGGGCRCAAAGTGTCCAGAATAAAACTAAAAGGAATGGTTGTCCAAGAACAGGCCAGAAATGGCGTGTGATGCTGAAGAAGGGGTGGGAGAGGCTTGGGGACAGAGGATCAGTAGGAGGATGGGAGTGGGGAGGCCCCGATTCAGCAGTGACCCTATAACGGGCTAATCAGCAAACACATGCATTTCACCACAGGGCATGCTTAACTCCCAGTGCGATTCCTGGGAATGACCAGTGCACTGGGAAAAGAGAGGAGGGGGGACCAATTTTGCACAGGGTCAATTATTTCCGATTATTTAGAGATGGGAGAGGAGATTCTTTCCAAGCCCAGTGGGTAATCAGACTTGTGCAATGAAGTGTAGCATTTGTTTCTCCTCGTTACCATAGCAGATACATCCCCTCAGCTGYGGAGCCATCTCTATTTCCCTGAGCCCTCCCCAGCTCAAGGCCCCTTTCACTTCTCACCAAACTACGCGGTCATTTCTTGGGGGAATGAATTACAGCAAGTTATTCCCTAGGGAACCTTCCTTATTTAGAGAGAAACCACAAGCCAGGGAGATCTGGGAGTGGAGCGAGAGAAAAAGAGMTCAGGCTTGTTTAGAAGGAGCAGCTAAACAGCTGGGAGATCTTTCAGTTGGTTTATATTTCTAACTCTGTTTGGGGCTTGCTTTACAACCTGAATGAAAACAAATCAGGATAGTTTCCTCCTYCTTGGAATGTCTGTTTAGGGTTTTAAGGGCGGAACAAGGAGGGGGAGAGGGGGAACAACTCCACATGGGTTCTCAGGAATCACTGCTTTCCCAATGYCTGCAGCCTCTTTATCATCCTGCTAACCTCTCCTGCACACATGCAGCCCCACTCTCTTCCACCCACACGATACAGAGACATTTGTAAAACTRTTTTGTCAAAAAAGGTGGCTGTTCACCCTTCTCTTGGAAAAGGGAAATGTTTTTCTTGTGTTGGGTCACTGCAGAACAAACTGTCCTGGAGCATCTCACTGATTTTAATTTCTGTTTCAAGTCACAAAAACAGAATACCTTTTCCTTATCCTCCTCTCACCCTCTCCCCACCTCCCCCC
>NW_026623285.1:1017953-1023842 GCF_030028575.1 Malurus melanocephalus
GTGGGCTTAGTTTCCGATTTTATTTTAAATTTTCTCTCTGGGCAGACGTGGAAAAGTGCTAAAACTCATAAAGTCAAGCGGGGCTGCCCGGCGGCTGTTCCCGCTTGCCCGCTGCGGCCCGTGGGTGTGTGCGCCTTGCCGAGCACGCCGGGCAGCCCCGAGCGGGTGCAGTCCCGGGCCCGGTGCATTCCCGGTGCAGTCCCGGTCCCGGTCCCGGTCCCGGTGTATTCCCGGTGTAGTCCCGGTCCCGGTCCCGGTCCCGGTCCCGGTCCCGGTCCCGGTGCATTCCCGGTGCAGTCCGGGTCCCGGTCCCGGTGTATTCCCGGTGCAGTCCGGGTCCCGGTGCAGTCCCGGTGCATTCCCGGTCCCGGTGCAGTCCGCGTCCCGGTGCAGTCCCGGTCCAGGTCCCGGTCCCGGTGCCCGTACCCCCCGCTCCCGCCGGTCCCGGCTGCAATGCCCCGCGCGGCCACGGGGAGGCGCCCGCCGCCTCCTCCCCCCCCTCCGCGTCCCCGCGATTTGCATACGCCGTGTGGATTGGTCGGCGTTCCCGATGCATCATCTGTGACGTCAGGACACCCCGACCAATGGCTCGTCCGGAGCCCCGCTATTGGCTGCCAGCGGCGATGTCAATCAGGCGTCATTTGCATGCGAGCGCGCTCCCGCCGTGGGAGCGGAGGCGGGCGGCGCGCGGGGGCCCGGCGGTCACGCGGAGTGACACGTCACAGCCGCGGCACGCGCTGTCAGCGCCCCGCCCAGTCCCGCGCGCGTCCCGCGGAGCTCCGCGCTGAGGGCGCGCTGTGACAGCCATGGCGTCCGCACACACCGCTCTGAACCCATAACCCAGAGTGTGTCTGTGGGGTGTGTTTGTGATGTTGCCGGTGCGTGGAGCTGTGCCGGCTACACCCCTGTGTCCGGCTCSTCCGGCAGCGGGAGGAAGAGGCAAAGCCCCTCCACCATCCCGGCCGTCGCTCCGCTCGCACGGCACGTTCCCCCGCGTTTCTCCGCGGGATGGGAGTCGGGAGCGTGGGAGCCCGGGACACGCTCAAGGGAGAGGCCGCGTAGCAGCTCCCCACCGTGCGGGGCAACGCCGAGCGCGGCTTCTGCAGCGGGAAATAAAACGGGAGTGCAAACAGGCGGCAGCTCTTGGCTCGCTGCGCTGCGCGCTCGGGAAGCGGCGTTCGGCCGAGCCGGAGCCCGCTCATCCGTGGCCCCGCCGCCCCGGGCCCGCTCTGCTCCCCGGAGCCCTGGCGCTGGAGACGCGGCACCGACGGGCGCTGCACGTCACCCCGCCGGCGGCATGATGGGGAGGGGGCTGGGAGGGCGAGGATTTACGGCGGGCAGAAAGAGACGCCAGCGCTACGCGGTTCCGGGGCACCGAGGGAGACACACCAGCCAGCCCCGTGCTCCTCGCCCCGTCCGCCCGCTGTCCCAACGCGCCCCGCTATTTTGGGGGACAGGAATCAGAGCGGCCGCTCCGCACAGTGGAAGGGCTTCGGTAGCCGCTGAGGCGCTGCCCGGCCGTCCCGCCGCCCTCCGGCGATGGGGTACAGCGGAGCCGGCTTTGGCTTCTTAGGTGTGTTTACAGAAATCACACACAAAACAAAACAAAAACAGCCCCAGGTGCTTCCGGGCTCTCTCACCGCCCTTTTTTAGAAAGAGAGCAGCCCCCGGGAGGGTCTGGGTGACGTCACTGGGGAGGGGCTGTGTCGTCACGGCTGGTGGGCACCGAGGGCTGACGCCGTGATCGCCCCGCGGCACCACCGGGACCGCCGCTGCTGCCAGGTGTTGGATTTCCGCCGCGGCGGCAAATTGATGCTTTAATTGTAGAAGCAGCTCTATTTTCTCCCCTCTTTTTTCTTTTCTTCTTTTTTCTTTTCTTTTTTTTTTTTTTTTTTTTTTTTTTTTTTTTTTTTTTTTTTTTTTTTTTTGGGTGTTTTTTTTTTTTTTTTTTTTTCCCCTTTTTCCTCGCAAATAAAGTAAACGCAAGAGGGCGTTTCGAGCCTTTGATCCCGGCTCTGTACAGTAAGGAAAACAAACCATGAACTTCAAAAGAGATGGAGCTTTTCTGGGGTTAATTTCGCTTCCTAAGCGGCTGAACACAGCAATAAATCATAGCTTCTCTCCCCTCCAGGAAAGCGCTAATCGGAGGAATATGYCCCAAAAGCACCTTTCACCATCGGCAGCCTCAGAGCCCGCGTAGGCTGTGATCTGACGGATCAGACTTCATGCGGGAGATATTATAAATCAACAGGTTTCATAAATCTTTGCGGGCGACAGCTCCGCGGGGCCGGGGCGGGGGCGGGAGAAGGGGAGTGCCCGGCGGTAATGTGGGTACCGTGAAAATTCACTTCCTCGCAAGAATTGCATTAAGTAAACCTAACACCGAAATGTTGTCTGGCAATCTGTCTTGAAAAGGTTACAGCGTGTTAAAGATTTGGAAAGCTCCATAAAGTAGTAAAGATTATGAAGCACAGCTTAAAGGTTTATCAAATGACTTCCCGTGCAGGGAAAACATTTAAACCGAAGGGAAAACCTGAAGCCTGTGATCTTTTGCAGTCTGAGCCCGTAAAYGTGTTTGAGGAGGGATTCTGGTTTCTGCCGCTTTATAGTATCGCTTCTCTAACACGTAATTTAAATCCACTTTTCAGGAGCCGATATCTGGTAGTAAAACTAATACCAGGCAATTAGACGCGGTGCTTTAAAAGCGTAGATGCTGTTGGAAGGGGCATATACCTAAAATCAGGAAGCGAACCTGTGGCGAGAGAGTGGGGAAACGATCTTTAAACCCTTTTGTCCCGAATCTGGGACCAAGGGGAAGCGAGTGCTGGGAGCAGCACGGAGGAGAAGGGGCACAGCAGCCCGAGTTGCCCCGCCCGGGGTGCGGGATAGGGAAGTGGGGGACGAGCAGCCACGGTGCCGGGAGCCGCGGAGGCGCCTCAGGGCTCTCCCCTCACTGATTTCCGTCTAGGGCTGCCCCTCCGTTCCCTGCACACGCACACACCGGCTCTGAATCACGCGGTGTTTTTAAGGGGGYTCTTTGATCTGGCCAAGTGTCAGAGCCCCGAAAGCCGGGACTCAAATAACACGTCGTTACGGCAAACAAATTTCTGCAGTCAGCTTTATGGCTTTATTGTCTATGGCACGAATAAACTCGGGGAATTAGCAGGTTAGGGAAAAAAAAAAAAGAAAAAAAGAAGAAAAAAAAAAGCTCGCCTATAATAAAATACACATCTGTTTCCAGGGAAAATATGGTAAAAAACACACACAGAGTCAAAACCTGGCTTAGTCGCCACTGGCTGTACGGATAGGGAAAAGCACCATCTGTCATTTCTTAAGTGGCCCTTATGTTGATATTTGCAATTGGCGTTTTAATCACTCGTTTTATAATATTTACTGTTGACTATATTTTGCAATACACACATACCAAAAAAAAAAGTTTAAAAGCTTAGTGTATGTATACAATCACATCAATTCTCTTTCCATGAACAAGCAGGCGTACTTAAAGCATAGACTACCATAAAATTTATATAGGGGTAGATTTTTATGGGCTTGTGTATTAATAGTCTCTAATAAAAAATGGTTTACTTGTGTGTGTGTGTGTGTGGTTTGAGTGCATATGGCTACACTCACMGTCCAGTTCTCAGTGTGCTGGATAACCTGTGCAGGAATTATTAAAGGGGGCATATACTTATACCCATTAACACGTAGTGATAAATCAGTGAATGTCCGRGTTTGCCTGTGCACGTACCGAGATCTAATTTCCGAGCTAGGAGAACAATATATCATCTCTGATATTTCAACAAGTGGGGTTTTTGTGTCTTAAATATTTTGCGAGCCAGACTATGCAACCGGAAATAATGGATTTTCTRTGTGATATTAAAGAAAAATCCATCTTTTTTTTTTCTCCTTTGAAAGTCGTTAAAAGTTCAGAAAATAATATCCCAGAGATTTGCGAGGGTATTAAATCGTTTCGTTCCCTCTTTGCACACACGCGCATGTGCCCGCACACACGCACCCTTCCACACGCACACACGCGCTGTCCTTTTTGTAGGAATTCCCACCAAACCCATGAAAGGACWCCGGTGGGTGTTAAACGATAAGATTTAGGAGCTTTCCATCCACAGGTTTAATTTTCCCTAGGTATTGCATYCATGTGTGCTTGAAATGTATTTTATAGATAAGTATTTGACACCTCTCTATACATTGTACATRWATRTRTGTGTATACGTTCAGCAAGAAATGTAGATTAGTTGATTTGAGCCGAGGCACCGGGGTACCCTGGCAGGAACCGCCCCGAGGATGSTCTGCGGGGTCGGTGRCGGTGTCTCCYSCMRGKWMYKKWWKKKSYKGRRGGGKTWMSGRRARRRGSMMCCCGGCCCKGGCGGCGGACCCGCCTGCYCGRGAGCGGGGATCGCCCGGGCTTTATTCCCTACCATAGCTCACAGCTTCCAGGCCCTTTAATAAGTCCAAATATTTACCCTCGAGAGAAACGCTTTATGCGGCTGCATGAGGGCCAGTAACCTTTGACAGGAGCCGTCACAAAACACTCCTCCGTAATGGACCACAGTGCGCGTACATCTAATTTATTGTGCTAAAAGTTATTGCAGGGGCTGCGGGAGGGGGTCTCGGACTACAAATAAGCGTTTTGCCACTGAGCGGAAAACATCGCCCCTGGGTCAGCCGGGCAAAGCCACAGGGTATCCGATTCGGCCCCATCATCCATCCCATGTGATGCCGCTTTCATGCTTTTTKGGGGGRAAAAAACACACAACAAAAAAACCCGCACCGGATACTGCAACGCGATCCCCCGGTAATGCGGCAGGCAATATGTTTCCCGAATATCTGATAAAGTGAAGCGTTGAAACGAAGGGCAGGAAATCGCGCCCGATTTAACGGGCAGGAGCGGGAAAATCACCGCACCCTTGGGTGCCGGCGGTGTGAGCACCGGTCCGGAGCCACCGGAATCCTGGACTTGGACCGGCCGCGGTGCGGTGCGAATGGAGCCCCCGCCTGGGGTGGGAGCAGCCTGGGAGCCTTTTAAACCCGGTGCGGGTAATAAGGGGGGACACTTGCAGCGGCAGCAGCACCCGTGGGGGCAGCGCGGAGGAAGCCCGATGGGATATTACCCTGTTTGTTTTCCCTTTGATCCGTAGGAAATAGGTCCTGCACTGCGTGACCCATTAAACTAATAAGATTATAAAGATCAGCAAGAGGGGCTGGGGCTGCTAATGGTTCCCATCTGGGCCAGGTTTCGGCGTTATTAAAAACGGCGAGGCAGCGGGTTTGGGTTACAGAGCCGAGGTGAAAGCGGAGAGAGCGGGGAGCCGGGACCACACATCGCACCAATTAGCGCGGCGGGGCGGAAGGGCCCGGGGATCCGAGACACCATAAACCCCGGCGGGACCCCGCGCCCGCCCCTTATGCATATTCATGAGGCGGGGCCTCTATGCAAATCAGCTTCCCGGGGCCGCCCTGGGCGGTGCGCGCCGTGGGCGGGAGGCGGGGACGGGCCCTGATTTGAATAGCCCCGCCCGGGACGTGACGTCTCMGGGCTCTCCTCCAATGAGAGCGGCCGCCGTCTCGGGTTGCTCTTCAGCGTGCGCCTCGTCCTCCCCGCCTCCCCACGGCACGCCCCTCTCACGTGCAGTCCAGCCAATAGCAGCGCTGGATGCAAATAGGCAGAGGGCGGTGCGMGTCTCGTGGCCGCGGATTGGATGAGCAGCGCCGGCACGCGGAGGCCCCCAGCGGAGGGGCGGGGACGGTTCGCGATTGGCCGGCGGTGTGGGCGGGGTGCGTGACGTCAGACGGGCGGGGAACGGAGCGGGGAGGAGAATGGAGAGGGGAGGAGAATGGAGCGGGGAGGAGAATGGAGCGGGGAGGAGAATGGAG
>NW_026623285.1:1024357-1029523 GCF_030028575.1 Malurus melanocephalus
GGATACAGGAGCGGGGCGGATACAGGAGCGGGGCGGGTCCCGAGCGCTTCCCGCCCCCTCCCGGCCCTGCCACCGCCTCAGCCCGCCCCGGGACGGCGGGGATCGCCCCTCTGGCACCCTGTGCCCGCCTGCCCCGGGCATGGGCGCTGTGAAGCCCCGCTGTCYCCCAGCCGGCTGTTCCCGCTCTGGCGGAAGGATGGGGAGGGTGAAGCCCGTGCTGCCCCGCCGCCACTGGGGTGCGGGATAAAAAGGGGAGTGGGCAGCATAAAAACCCCTGAAGGCGGTGGCAGGGGGGCCGGTCCCAGCTCCGCCCGTTTGCCGCTAATGAGCAACCGCGAGCGCGGGGCAATTAGCGGGTGTCAGGCGGGGTGAAGGCGGTGCGAGCGGGGAGAGCTGATCGAGGGAAGCAGAAGAGCCCTCAGGTTAAGCCAGGAGGGGCTGAGTTTGACACTCGGGTACCGCAGCGAGGGTGGGGATGTTCGCCCTTCTTGGTATCCATCASTTCGTGTGCCACGGTGAAAAATTGAAAACGGTGCCTAGGCGGTTAATAGAAAACATCCTGCTAATGGAGCGACGCCTCCGAGACRCTGAATGTCTGAGCGCCAATTTAAACTTTCCCCCCGCCTCCCCGATGCGGTTTTTAAAAGGAGCAAACAGCATTGGAACTATTCGCTCTAGGCAGCGTCGTGCTTTTTAAGTGCCCGAGCTTCACCTCGCCGTGATTTAGGGGATCATCTGAAGTGATTTAAGTGATCGTATCKCCTCAAGCGATCATTTCAGCATTTTCGTTAAAGTCACTTTCAGAACAAAAATCTYCTGGTGGTCAGTGGGGTCTTAAAGGCGTCGCTTTAAACAGCTTATTTTTAGCTAACAACTTAAGACTAAAGAACAAGTGAAAGTTTATATATTTGTATATAAAGAAGAATAGTCATTCTTCACCGTTATTTGCAATTTTTTTTTTTACAGTTTACTCCTTACCAGTGACACGGTGCTTCACAAGCTGTTCTTTGCTGTATTTCTCGAACACGCACCAATTGACGGCTGAATAAACACTTTGCGGGAATAACATAGAATAAGTTGAAGGTGTAATTGTGCCTTCAGAACTCGCGTCAGAGCTGGCCCAGCAAATGCATAAATGATGACAAAATCTCTCAGTACGGCAGGGAACAGTTCCCTCCACAGCAAATTGTAGTTTGTGCACGAGCGTGGTTTGTAATGTACCACCCTCTCTTCTRCTTTTTGCAACATTTGTTCTAAACACAAAGGATAAAATCGATTTCGTTAAATAAGTWTAAAGTCTATTTCGTTAATTGAGAGCCTGAAAACCCTGGCATCAGACAAGGGAGGCAACTTYGGGCTCTGATCCAGTAAGCGCTAATGGAGTGAGTGCTTGCTATTTATCAGGGCTTCTAGGATAAATTCTTCATAACTTCTGCAAAACTAGGGTCAAAATCCCTGCTTAAGGATCAAGCAAATGAAGACTGAAAAATCCATCTAGTGGTAGATAAATCTCATAATAAACAATCAAGGAAGCTACACGAGACGCTGAGTGTAGCTCAGTTTCAGGGAGCAGACTTGGGTAGAAAATCAGAAGTACACCCGGAACGCAGTTGTAGGGTGTGGCATTGAAAACCTGCTCATTATGAAGTTCACTGTGTTAATATAACTCACGTGTAAAATTTCTGCAGTGTCTGAGAGGGAAAAGTGCACGTCTGCAACGCATCATTTTCTGTGCTTGACAGCATGCCTTCGGGGGAGTTATTTTTATATTAAAAATATGTGCTTATTTTACTTCAAAATGTGCAAAATTACTTTGTCGGGCTTTGGTTTGTTTGGAGGTTTTGGGATTTTTCTGCATTGTTAAAATTTGTGCATACTGTTTCCCARTGTTTCTCCTGCTCACACAACTTAATAGTGGAATTGTGCATGTTTGCTGCGTTATTGCTGACATAAATGACATGATAAACCACTGAAAACAGGTGAAAGCTAGCTGAATTGTTGTACTAAACCCACTTGGCAGGGCTAATTTCTAGCTTAATTGTGTATTTTTCTGGACACTGTCTTCTTGTAATTTAGAAATACTTTAAAACACGAAAATAAATCGCTGGCTATTCATATAGATTAATACGGCAGAGGTATTCTTGTGGCAGAGGAGCACAGCAGGAGGAGGCAACACAACGGCAGCAGCTTCTTTCTTTACCTGACCTAAATTGATGTAGGTAGGAGCATTTTCCACTAGCTGGAGATCTGTGATATTGACGGATTGATATGCTATTAAGGTCCTGGATTTTAACTCACCCAAACTGCAAGGGAAGTTTTGATGGATAAACATACAGGACTGGGGCAATGCAAAAAAAAGAAGCAGTTACTGAACAGCTTATTTTATAGTGTCTTTAATCCCGGTTTAGTTAACTGTCTAAATTACTTTTGAGATACAGTTCGTCAAGATGTCTGAAACTCAATGGCAGAAAATATACAAATATCCAAATACCTTAGCATGACTTTCAAAATGATTATGTAGCTGTATGGATAATAAAAAAATGCAAYGTACTGGTAATACAGGCATGTATAAGGGATACAAATAATTATATGCCACGGAATAAATCAAGAACTAGATTTACATTATCAGAAATGGTGTTTCCTGGTGCAGGCTTTTCCATAATTCTTTATCATGGAGTTGCTGATTGTCCCTTACTTCATGTAATCTGTGACTGATATCTGTTTGAATAAACCACTTTAATTTTGCCAATGCTTATATATATTTTACTTTCTGAATATCTAAATCATATTTCCTGTTTTATTCAAGGTCCGTTCCACAGTAAAAGAAGCAGGAGTTTTCCCAGTGATTGACAGGCATTGGATTATGCCCTAAAGGAATCATACACTGTATTTCATGCAATGCCAAAGAATGAGTGAGCATGAAATGGGATTAGATCTATTTTTCTCATGTTACAGTTATTGTGGTTTGCACAATTGCTACTTAACACATTTTGCAGATGATGTCCATTTTAYGCATGTTAGAGAAACAGATTTTTTTCTCCCTCATGTATTTATTTCATCCTGATATATGAAATAATAAAGAGTGAAACAATTAACTACGTGGGGASTCTCCGTAAGTGAAAWTTTTTGCAACAGATTTAAGAGTGGTTCACACCTGAGGCTSTATTCCCTGATGATGAGGACAGGATAGCAAAGTGTAATTCCTGGTTTCTGTTTCTAACCCTGGGGACCAGCCAGGTGTGTGACCCTTTCTCAGTTTAAAGGTCTGTAGGTAGYAACTCAGAGTTTGCCTCCCTGAAGCAGGTTAGGAATCTCGTCTGCAATGCTCCAAGAGTCACTGCGSAAAGACTTTTAGAAATACAAAGCATTGTGTGGAAACAGCAAYAGAAACACGGGCAGAAATAGCAGAGCTCTTGCATGCAAGAAACATTCAGCCTGTAGATGTAAGTCAAAAATACCAGGGATAATTCATGGCTATGTCAGGAGATCAATTTCCCTATACCAAGCCCAACCTACTACTTTAAGTCTACTTTAAAGTAAAGTAAATGCAAACAGTGTGCTTTCCGGATGTGGGAGGGGAAAAAAAAAAACCTCAAACCAAAACAACTAACTCATTTAAAACATGGTACAGTAACAGTTAAGGGATTTTTTTTTTTTTTTTTTTTTCTCTTAATGAAGTGTTTTTTTTTGCTTCTCTTCTTTTTAGTGGCATAAAGACTGCTGTTTGGACAAGCTGAACACTTGAAACTAGGTTTTTAGTTTGTGGTCTGTGGTTTGCTTTAGATTTTATTATTTGTTTGGGKCTTTTTCCAAGCCATAAGCTTCTGAAGTGCAGTAATAGAAATCTTTTGATTATGATCTCTGSTGGACTAGAATTATATTACACTTTGGTGGTGTAAATGTGAGCCAGATAAGGAATTCGTTTCACTTCAGACCATTATAATTGTGAGGTCCAGACCTGCTCCTCTAATTCTATTTGAATTATTCACCTCTGATAGAGTCTATCACATTCAWGTGCCTTGACTRTTCCCTGTGAACCCCATGTCACAGKGCTTCTATAAACCTTACCTTGTCTTCTTCCAAAAAAACAGAGCTATATGCTTATAGCTTCATAAACACCAGGTCCTTGTGATTGTGAGTGCCATCCTGAATATTGCTGGACCACAGAATAAAAAGACAGAAGTATCATTGATAAAATTATTACAACGCTTAAATCTCTGTTAATGCACGGTCTCAGCTTTGTCCAGGTGGTAGCAGGAGCTCTGGAGCCCTGAGAAATGCTCTGAGAAMGCAGAAAGCTCGCTGTTCTCCGCTATCAGAGCAAGAGAGCTGTGTTATCGCCCGTGCAGAAAAGCGGGCTCTGAGGTAATTCTTTAATCAGCCGCAGGAGGGTCGGCGATCTGCAGGAACGCTGAAGCGCAGCCCCGAGGTGCTCCCTGAGCCCTTGGTTTGAATCACCCGGCAGCAAACCAGACGGATAAAAGGGAAACGGAGTAAGGGAAGCGACAGGAATGAATGACAGCTTAGAGAGACACGAGCTGTGTTAGCTCAGGTTAGCACTTCGTTTGAACACAAAGGRAATTTATATCTCCTGGCYATGWCTRCARTTTAAAKACACMGTTATGCAAATGCTTCAGGYTTGTTTGTGGGTTTTTCTTTCCAGTGTTAAACCGTTTTGTAGAACTTATTTTGGTCGCTCAGCTCMTTTTCTCATCAATAAGTCAAAATACCCGTTGCATGTTCATTTAACCATCGGAAATCTTGATCAATAACGACAGAAAATGGCAAACAGCAAAAACTTTTTTTGCCAGCACAAGCGCACTCAGCAATTGCAGAGGCACAGTGAAAGTGGTGTGCTTCTGATGCAGAAAGTCAGGGACAGGTGTAAGATTCAACCTCTTCCTATGGAGGCAGAAAAGGTGCAGGTTTTGGCACCTCAGTAGGCGTCCCCATGCATCTGTCATTCCCTGTTCACAGGCAGCACGTGGGATACAGCTCTGGGATTGCTGTGATAACTGCACAGAGAGCAGGAGAGCTGCAGCCCTGGGGAGCCCGGGTGATCTGGTGGTGCCTCCTCCCAGCCCTGGGCAGTCTGTGTGTTGGTTTCCTCTACCCAAACCCCTGCCCTCACACCCTCACCTTCCCAAGGATTCCAGAAAGGCTCAG
>NW_026623285.1:1029790-1030862 GCF_030028575.1 Malurus melanocephalus
GCAGCCATTTTCTACATTGCCATAACATAACTGTTCTTTGCCTGTTCCCCAGAGCTTTACTAGTACATAATTTCCAGATTATCACTTCCATCTTGTGCATATGGAGATGCTTCTCTAGTAGAGTTCATCCTCAGGAGAAAATATTAYGCATTTTAAATTGTTCTCCTTGTCTTTTCCCTGCAGATATATTTTATGCTAACAGGGRATGAAATCTTCAGCACAAACTCGGGAACAACATGGTGAACTATAATAATTATTGGACCTGTTAGGTCTATTATGGAAATAAATCTTCTGTGAACCAACATTTTCCCTCTTATGTTTCACAGAGAGACAGTAACCCTTCTGCTGTCAATGAATTAATTTGCTAAAAGAAGCTGGAGTTCATAGATAAATCTTGAGATTATTTCTCATTTACATATTAGCTTAGCATTTATGTGCAGYTCCATTTGTGTGATACTCCTGGGGACAATCCAGAGAGCAATATGAATCATCTAATATGTTAAAATTAGGCTACAATAGAAGGGGAGAAAACCTATCTTCTTTTTTTTTTAAATTTTGAATTATTTAGAATAGTCTTTGTGATTAATTACCTAGCTCTGTATGCATAGTGTTCCAGAGTMATTTTTACATCAGTCTGATGCTGAATCATACTTGAAGAAAGCTTTCTATCCTGAGAGTCCTTCAGAATGTGCATTATCTCAAGGACTACTGCTTGTGGSTTGTGTAATATCTTGGTTCAGACACGGATTGTTTTTTTCTTCTTATTTATGTTGAAGAAACAAGGTCAGAGGCATAAATGAAAGCAGGACCGGGGTACTTCCTATTTCCTGTGGAGTCCCCAGAGCTCCGGTTTGAAATCATTACTGCTGTTAATTAATGATTTGCCAGCTGTCTGCACTAATTTTATAGCATTTATGTATGCAGAGGCATTGTGCCTCACATTCTTGCYTGAGAATCAAGAAGCAAGACACTAGAACCACACTTGCATGTTCATTTGTTATTTTGAATATGGTCTGCTTACACACACCAAATTGTAAGGCTCACTGAAGAGGTTTAGCAACAGCAGAGATCT